>NC_079490.1:127533166-127842307 GCF_020520425.1 Spinacia oleracea | reverse complement strand
CAACCCGACTTTATTGCAGCGTACATGTTATTGCCCGCTGCAACAAGTCCGCGTTTCAAATTTTTTTACTTTCCTAGGTTGCAACAAACCGCGCTCAAACGAGCGGGCTCAAACGTACGTTGTTCCTTCTCTGCTAGCTCCAAGCTTTTTCCCTTAAACAAATATCCAAGCAAGCCGTCGAACTCAGCCGTCGAACTCAGCCCTGCGTCGCCGTCGAACTCAGCCCTGCGTCGCCGTCGAACCCAAGCGTTGCTCAGCCCTGCGTCGCTGTCTTCGCCGGTGTGTGGTGTTCTCGCCTCATCTCCCCCATCCCGTTCAATTCTCGCGCAGCCTGTCACTGAAAGATATATTCTTGGTCGGCCGGGGGTTCAGCATCTCCCCGTCGCGTCGTGGTTCCGGTGGTTGCTCGGCGTCGTGGTTCCGGTGGTTTCGGTATGGTGTGTTCAATTTTTATTTTCGTTTTTTATTTTCGTTTTCAGATTAGGGTTCAATTTTAGTTTTTGATTTTCGTTTTGATTATTGTTTTTGATTTTCGTTTTTGATTTTCGTTTTGATTTTCGTTTTGATTTTCGTTTTTGATTTTCGTTTTGATTTTCGTTTTTATTTTGATTTTTTTGGCTATTTTTCAATTATTAAACGATTAAACGGGGTCTTTTAAAATCTACGAAAGAACAAAACTAGGGTTTCTCTGCGATTTAAGCTTTATTTCAAGGTTTATTGCGGCATTCCCTTTGCAAGTTTCACCATTTGATCGATTCCCACAGATCCCTTCTTCGTATTTCCGTCAACATGGTATTTTCCATTTCTCATTCTTCAATTTCCTTTTAATTTGTGTGTGAAATTTCATAATAATTTTGGGTATTGTTGAACAGATCATGACTGAGCAGAACCGCCGTGAGATCAGCAAGTACCTCTTCCAAGGTCATCTCTCTCTTTCTTGATCTAAATTATGGGTTTCCTTTTTGTGTTTGGTGCAATTTTATATGAACAGACTTTTTTTTCCCACTTAAATTTAATTTATTTTTATTAGTGAATAATTGATTAGATTATGGCAATATGATATGAATTTCTGGGTTTTTTCCAATGTGGTTGGTTTTAAATTTATATTACGGAGTATTTCATTTTGACAGTTGAAATGTGTTATCTTTCATTTATCCCAAATTTCAATATTGGATTGGGATACTGGGGTATTTAAGGAAGTGGTAACTCTGGGATATATTTACATGTCTGAGTGATAGGTGGAAGTGTGGAACAGTAACTTTTAGCACCAATTTGGTTTAGGCTTTGTCTTTCGTGGTCACAGATAGCCAGAGGTATGATTTGTGAACAACATATCTTAATTAAGAATTGCTTCACAAGGTGATTAGATTTTACTATCATATAAATGTACGGAGTACAAACCAATGTTCTATTAGCTGCACTAGGTTGAAATCGTTGAATTGTTAATGTTGAATGTGGCTGCACCGCGTTACTGTTGTGACTTGACGGTGATACGGCTTGTGCTACTCCATTATTTGTATCTCATAATCGCATTGAGTTTTGTATGTTATTTGTTTGTAGATTTCCTTTTTAAATTAGCTTTTGTCAGTTATAGACTCATAGTTAATCTTTTGGAGTTCTTTAATCAGAACCATAAGAGATTTTTCTGTTATCAAAGTGATTCAGAAATGCAAGCTTTCTGTACTGATTTAGAACTGGAATGAATTTTGAACAGAGGGAGTTTGCTTTGCAAAGAAAGATTACAACTTGGCAAAGCACCCTGACATTGATGTCCCGAATCTGCAAGTGATCAAGCTGATGCAAAGCTTTAAGTCCAAGGAGTATGTGAGGGAGACCTTTGCTTGGATGCACTACTACTGGTTCTTGACCAACGAGGGTATTGAATTCCTTCGTACTTACCTCAACCTTCCCTCAGAGATTGTCCCTGCTACCTTAAAGAAGCAGATGAAGCCTGCTGGCAGGCCAATGGGCGGCGCACCTGGCCCACGGTAATGGCTTGCTCTTTTTTTTATAGTCAAAATGGTTAAGGTTGTCATAATTGTGATTTCCCTTCTGATGGTAAACACAAGTTTAATACGGAGTACAAACTTATCTTATTAGTGGCGCTCTGCTGATATTGTTGTTTTTTCAAATTGGATGTCAGCTTTCTAACTTGGTTGTTATGTTGTTGAATTTTTTACCAGTGGGGGATCGCGATTTGAAGGAGACAGGCCTAGATTTGGTGATAGGGATGGCTACCGTTCTGGACCTCGTGGTGAAGGTGATTCCGGTGACAAGGGCGGTGCTCCTGCTGATTACAGACCATCATTTGGGGTAAGTGTGAAACGTTGATAGTGCTAGAGATCCACGTCGAACAGATTATGCATGGGGAATCTTGAGTTTGTAAGTTCTTTTGCTTACAAATTACATTAGTCTTTAAGAAACCTAAGCCAAAATCATATTCATGAGTACCCATGTTTCGTTAATTTTCTAGGGCATACCAAGTGTACAAGTGCAATGGTGGGCATTGTCCGAATAAAATGAGTTTTAAGTCGTGTAAACCCATTCATATAGAGGTATAACATGTTTCTTAATTAGCTTTTTGCTTTGTTTTTATTAACTATTGGCCTTGCAAGATAAAGTATTATGTTTCTTAATCAGTGTGCTCAACAAATCGGCGGAACTGAGTGTGGCTATTACGTTATGAAGTTCATGTTAGAGATAGTCACGTTACAACATGACTATGAAGGCCGGCTAGATGAGGTAAGTAACTAATTGATTCGTATTCTAGACTATTAATACATTGTCATTAGTTGCTTAAATGTTAAAATGTGACATTTCATTTGCATTTAATCGATCTAATGCTCCATCAAATTTTTGTTTTTGTAAGGTCTATACTCCGAGGACTGCGCCTTATGCTAGTGAGGAAATTGATGTGGTTCGTGAGCAATGGGCGAAGTTTTTTACCACCAAGTATTTATTATTGACCTGAGGGCGCTTGATCGTGTTGGTTTAGATGTTATAGAACAATCTTTTATGTTAAAATGTATGCGTACGTTGAAATTGGAACGTAAATATATTTAAATGTATCGGTATGTGCACTTTTGGTTTTGGGATATATACAAAACTCCAGTTGTTGTTTTTATATTTGTTATACAGGTTGCGTTATTCTATTATTGTTTTGACAGGTTTCTATATTTGGTGCAAGGCACTCTAGGTATCCCTAAACAAAATTAGAATTTTCCCCCCAAAAGTGCTTTGTTGCAGCGTACATATATGTTGTACGCTGCAACAAGGGAAAAAAATTTCGCAAAAATTCAGACTTGTTGCAGCGTACAAATAAATGTACGCCGCAAAAAGTTGAGTCTTTTGCAGCGTACATATATATGTACGCTGCAACAAGTCTAAATTTTTGCCAATTTTTTGGCACTTGTTGCAGCGTACATACATATGTACGCTGCAAAAAACACCTTTTAGCAGCGAACATTGTACGCTGCAACAAGTTCAGACTTGTTGCAGGCCCCCCAGTTGCAGCATACGATGTACGCTGCAACAGGGGTCTAAAAGCCCGCTGCAATAAGGGTTTTTTCTACTAGTGATGGGAGCCAACCATACACCAAAAATAAGTCGGGCTACTACCGACAGTCGGGCCATACCGACAGGAATTCCAATGCACAACGGCATAAAAGAGAATGAAACAACGTCTTGTATCATTCTAGGAGTACAAGTTTTCCGGCAAGACTCCCCCCATTGTTCATACTCAAGGTATATACGTTCCAAGAGTTTTGAAGCTCTTTGGGTTACACTTTACGTTAATTAGTATATTATGTTCAAGGCGACTCAAGACACAACATACAAACAATGGAACAATTAAACAATTAAACAATTCAACAATGACTCTTTAATATTTTACTTCTTTAGGACTTGTGATCAAACATAGACTCAAGTGAAATTACTCCCATTGTTCCTTCTCAAAAACACTGTTTGAGATAACCCGACATTGCCTATTAACAAGTGGGGTGTGCCCTTAGCACGAATTGTCCTTAATTCAATTCACATAGACTCTCTAACATATTCTACCCCTTGGTAGAATATATATTGCTCACTGGCAATATTCGACTGGCTCAATAATTATGCTAGACATCCTGTACTATAGCTTAATAATAATAACAACTTGCATGCGCACTACTCATACATGCAAACCAACTTGAACAACATGCTTGACATAATTCAACGATTATAAAAGTCCATAACATGATAGTTCAACAGAATCTATAAAGCATAATTCAATTCATAACATGCTCATTCACATAGATTCAACAATAATAATAACATGCTCGTTCTCAACATTAAACATGAATTCACAATAACATAATCATTCCCAATCATCAAACCTGAATTCATAGCAACATAAGTTCACATGATTCGCATTCAATACACTTCACAAAGTCCTCAAGGGATGGGTGGTCACCCTAGTCTTGTACGTACCTGGAATACCTAAGTACGGGGGCCACTGTGCGAATCACGACTCACTAGAAATCAACTCCTATAAAACAAATAAGAGAACTAAATTATTATCCATGTTTACTAAATTTCCAGCAACTATTTAAGAAACTAAAACCCTTAGTTTAATTAAAATTCATTCATTAATTGGTAATTTAATAGTCTCAAATAGTCAACTCAAGTCCTAGCATAAAAACATTGACTTTTTAGCTTTAAAACCATTAAAAACCAACTTTTTAAAGCTTATAAACATTCTGAAAATTTTGATTGATTCCCATAATTTAAATTGTCATTAAATTATGTAAATCAATTACTCAATCAATTTGAAACCAAAACCCTAGCAAAAGTTTAATCCGAAAACATGTTTTGACTTCAAAAATCAACGCTTTATAACATATTAAATATGAAAATCATAATTTAAATCATCAAAACCAATCTCTTTAATTAAAACACAATACTAACCCAAGAAGGTGTTCATAACCGTTTTAATTAATCTAAACAATCCAATAATTAAACAAATCACAATAATTAAATCAACTTAAAACTGAAAATTAATAATTTTGAAAACAAAATTTGATTTTAAACAATTGATCAACACACACACACACACAACGATTAATTTCTCGTGTGTATGTGTGCCGACCAACGCAACACAACAAGCAACAACAACACGCAGCAGCACAACGCACCATAGCATGGCGCGCGCGTGCGCGAGGGACAGGCGACGAGTGGGCGCTGGGCGCGGGCGAGACGCGCACACACAGCAGGGGTGCTGTGCTGCGACGCGACGCGAGACGGGGCGACGAGTGGGCGCTGGCGAGCACGACACAGCAACGAGCGGCACGAGGCTCGCGAGGCTGCTGGGCGGGACGCGACACACGCAACACAGCAGCAGCGATGGGCTGCGCTGCGGGCGAGGCACGAGGAGACGGGCGAGAGAGAGGGTGAGGGCTGGCTTGCGCTGCAAGAAAGGGCGCACCAAGAAGAGGGAGTGCGGGTGGAGTGTGCCACAAGGAGAGAGGAGAGGAGAGAGAGAGATTTCTGAATTTTTGATTTTGGGCGTTTGATATGAGGTCTATTTATAGGTTTTCTCTCCCTTGTGGGCTAGGTTAGGGCAATTTGAGTTGGGCTTGCTTTCGGGCTTAGTTCATTAACTTCCTTGCCAGCTTTGTTGGGTTTAATTAAAACAAAACGACCGGGCTTTAAGTTTATTAAATTCGTTTTCGAAATACGAACCAACAATTCCCGATTAAATAATTTCCTTGAACTTATTTAATAAAAATACGGTTTTTGAAATAATTAATATTTAAATTAATTAAACATAAAAAGCGCATTTAATTCTCATTGAGTGAAATTACTTTGTAAAAATACAACGAAATGCTCTATAAATATAATAAAATATATTTATAATAATAGAAAAATACGAGGTATTACAGTCTACCCTCCTTAAAAGAAGTTTCGTCCCGAAACTTGGGCACGGAAATCACGATTTTAAAACTATACTTGAGACTATTTTGAGACTTTAGTGCGTTTTTCTTTGCAAAAGTTTTAGTTGCTGTACTCTTTAAGTAATTTAACATGACAATAAACAGTGAAACTTCACTGGAAACAATGATTCAAGCATATCCTTAAGGGTAAATTGGGTAAATAAGGTAAAAAGCGCGAAATTCTACCGCACTCTACCTCCCTTAAAGAAAACGAGTTACGGCCCCGTAACTCAACTAACCTCGGGAAAAAGCTCGGGATATTTCTTTCTCATTTCCTCCTCTGCTTCCCAGGTAGCTTCCTCAGACTCTTGGTTAGACCACAACACTTTTACGATCTTAACATCCTTAGTTCGAGTGCTACGCACCTTACTATCAAGTATCTTGACTGGTCTTTCCTCGAAGGTCAAACTTTGGTCTAACTCTATGGTCTCCGGTTGCAGTACATGAGACTTATCCGGAACATACTTCCTCAATTGGGACACATGAAACACATTATTCACTCTATGCAAATCCATGGGCAAGGCTAGTCTATATGCTACCTTCCCTATCCGTTCTAAGATTTCATATGGGCCTATATATTTTGGGCTAAGCTTTCCCTTCTTCCCAAATCTCATCACTCCTTTCATTGGCGAAACCTTTAACAACACTTTGTCACCTACTTGGAACTCTTCATCCCTACGCTTTAAATCTGCGTAGCTCTTTTGGCGATCTTGCTCGGCTTGGATTTTGGATTGAATAGTTCTAACCTGATTCATAGTGTCCTCTATCAATTGGGGACCTAGTACAACGGTTTCACTAATGTCACTCCAACATAGTGGACTTCTACATTTTCGTCCATACAGGGATTCGAATGGTGCCATTCCAATACTGGCATGATAGCTATTGTTGTATGAAAACTCAATTAAATCTAGGCTATCTTCCCATCCTCCTTGGAAATCAATTACACAAGCTCTTAGCATATCTTCTAGGGTTTGAATAGTCCTTTTGGTTTGTCCATCCGTGGCTGGGTGGAATGTTGTACTCATTTTCAATGTGGTACCAAAGTTCTTCTGTACACTTCTCCAGAAATTCGAAAGGAACCTAGAATCTCTATCTGATACAATATCCTTAGGAACTCCATGTAATCTCACTACATGTTTGATGTAAGCTTTGGCAAGTTGTTCCATTTTCCAGGTTTCTTTTATTGGTATGAACACTACTGACTTAGTCAATCTATCGACCACTACCCAAATGGTGTCATTTCCACTTTTCGACTTGGGTAAACAAGTGACAAAGTCCATTGAGATACAGTCCCACTTCCAACTCGGAATTTCTAAAGGTTGGACCTTTCCCTGAGGTCTCCTATGCTCAATTTTAACCTTCTGACAAGTCAAACACCTTGCCACGAATTCAGCCACTTCGTTTTTCATCTTTGGCCACCAATAGACCTTTTTCAGATCCTTATACAGCTTGTCACCTCCCGGGTGAACAGAATATGGCGTATTGTGACCTTCTCTCGTCAACTTCTCCTTTAGTTCATCACACTTTTGAGGTACACACCAACGTCCTTTATACCTCAAACTTCCATCCTCGCGGATCTTAAAATCAACCTCCTTTCCTTGCGAAATCTTTTCCTTGATCCGCTCTAGCTTAACATCACCAGCCTGATTCTCCCTGATTTCATCAAATACTGACGACTGGATGGTTAAGGCATTCATCATACTCTCAAGGCATTCTCCACTCACTATTTCTAGATTAAATCACTGCATGTCCTTACACAGCTCGTTAGCAACTACTAACGCATTCACACCATGACTTGATTTCCTACTCAAGGCATCTGCAACTACATTGGCTTTTCCCTCATGGTACTGAATATCCAGATCATAGTCCTTGATCGATTCCAACCACCTTCGTTGGCGCATATTTAAGTCCTTCTGTGTGAAAATGTACTTTAAGCTCTTATGATCCGTAAATATCCTACATTTCACACCATACAGATAGTGTCTCCATATCTTCAATGCAAACACTATGGCTGCTAACTCTAAATCATGGGTAGGGTAATTGGATTCATATGGCTTCAACTGTCTCGATGCATACGCAATCACCTTCCCGTTCTGCATCAACACACACCCTAAACCATTTTTAGAGGCATCACTATACACATCATAAGTACCGCTCTCATCTGGCAAAGTTCACACTGGCGCGGTTGTCAATCGCGTCTTTAAGGCTTGGAACGCTTCCTCACACTGGTCATTCCATTCAAACTTCTCTTTTTTCTTCATCAAGGTTGTCATTGGTTTGGCGATTCTAGAAAAGTCTTGCACAAAGTGCTATAGTAACCCGCTAAACCAAGAAAACTTCGAATATCAGTGACACTCTTAGGTGTAGGCCACTCACTGACAGATTTTATCTTTGCAGGGTCCACTTCAACTCCTTCCTTAGATACAAAATGTCCTAAGAACGCAACTCTTTCTAGCCAGAATTCACACTTCGAGAATTTGGCATACAACTGATTGTCTCTAAGGGTACTCAACACTGACCTTAAGTGTTCCGCATGATCCTCCTCATTCTTAGAGTAGACCAGAATATAATCTATGAAAACCACTACAAACTTGTCCAAGAATGCATGGAATACTCGGTTCATTAAGTCCATAAAGATTGCAGGTGCATTGGTTAACCCTAAAGGCATAACAGTGAACTCATAATGACCGTATCTAGTCCTAAATGCAGTCTTTGGTATATCGTACTCTGCGATTCTCAACTGATGATAGCCTGACCTCAAGTCAATCTTCGAAAACATTCCTGCTCCTTTCAACTGGTTAAATAGATCATCTATCCTAGGCAAAGGATACTTATTCTTGATTGTGACCTTATTGAGCTCCCTGTAGTCTATACAGAGTCTCATGCTACCGTCCTTCTTCTTCACAAACAAGACTGGCGCTCCCCAAGGCGATGCACTTGGTCTAATATAACCTTTCTCTAGAAATTCCTCAAGTTGACCTTTCAACTCACTCATTTCTGATGGAGCCATTCGGTATGGGGCTTTCGAGATAGGTGCAGTTCCGGGTGCTAAATCTATGGTAAAATCGATTGGTCGATTGGGCGGCATCCCCGGGATCTCCTCTGGAAACACGTCCAAGAATTCACTCACCACTGCAATATCCCCTGGTTGCTCTTTCATTACATGGTCTAGGTCTCTCACATTACATAAGAAGACAGTTCCCTTTGTGTATTAATTTCACGAGCTCCATTGCCGTGACTATTCCTACACTCCTAGGCTTCCCAAAACGGCGATACGATACCACCTTTCCTAGACTATACTTCAAGTGAATCTTCTACTTCTCACAGTCAATCTTAGCTTTAAACATGGCCAACCAGTCCATTCCCAAAATCACATCTAAATCTCCTAACTCAAACTCAATTAGGCTAGACAAGAATATGGTCTTGGCTATGGTTAGAGGTACATTCCTATGGATCTTAGTGCATTTCACGATCTCACCTGTTGGTATCACCATGGGTACTTCTATTTCTTCAGGTTCTTTCAGTTCTAACTTCTCTAAGATACCCTTTGATATAAATGAATAAGTCGCACCAGAATCAAATAGTACTTTAACTAAAACGGATTTAATAGACAAAGTACCAGCTATGACGCCAGACAAGTTTTCGGCTTCCTGCCTAGTGATCACATTCAGCTTCCCTTGGGCAACTCCCTTGTTATAGCCACTTCCATTGGCATTTCCATTGGAATTTCGATTCCCATTTTGCTGATAGTTCCCTCCGGGCTTTCCATTACCCTGGCCATTATTGCCATTGTTACCATTCTGGTTACCCCTTTGGTTTCCACCATTATTTCCTCCACTCCGGTTTTGGTTATTCCGGTTTTTGTTCTGGCGGTTGCCTTGGTTACCTTGGTTGGGTTTCCCATTCTTGGCCCAACACTCAAATTCTCTATGGCCTAACTTCTCACAAAACCTACAGACAACTTGGTTTCCATTACAGTCTCGACCTGGGTGATTAGTATGGCAACGTCTACACTCATAGACTCTCGTTCCATTCCCTGCAGACTGATTCTTATCTCCATCGTTATTGTGGAAATTGTTCCTATTTCCACCATGGTTTCCCTTGAACTGGAAATGGTTGTTTCCCTTGTTTTTCTTAAAATTCCCTTGGTTTTGCTGACCACCACCTTGGTTATGGTTGCCAACATCCTTCCTCTTTTCACCAATCCCATTCTTTCTTTGCTGTAGGACATACAGATGGGCAGCTTTTCCATATAGGGTGTCAAGAGATGTAAAGGTCTCTCCAGCAAGCATTAGTTGCAAGTCCATAGTCAATCCACTCTCAAATCTCTGGGCTCTAAGCTCCTCTGTTGCCACCACTTCCGGTGCAAACCTAGACAACTCTATGAACTTCGAATAATACTCTGTTACAGACATACCATCCATTTTCAACTCGATGAACTCTTGAGCTTTCTGTTTCTTCAGATATGGCGGGTAAAACTTGTTTCTTAAGGCTACTTTGAATGATTCCCATCCAAATCCAGGTGTAGCTCTCAAAGCATTCTCACATCTTTGCCACCATAGATCGGCTTCTCCCCTAAGGTAATAAACAGCACTATTAACCCTAAGGTTCTCTGGGCAATTGACAGCTACGATAAGCTTATCGAACTCCCTTAGCCAGTTCTCAAGTACAGTTGGGCCTATCTCCCCTTGGTACAAAGGAGGCTTACTTTGGGCCACCTTCTTAAACATCTCACCAGCTGGATCAACTCCCTGGTTATTCCTATCCTGTGTTGAGTTCTGCACTACTTCAGCTAGTTGCCTGACCACGTCAGCAATACCTTGGGTAGTCATTTCCCTTCTCCTAGATAAAACAAAAGACTAACTTTAACAACTGAGGTTGGACACTGCCTTACTAACACATTGCACTAGCTAGTCATTCAATTGGTGCACATACACAAAAATTTCGGAACCTAGACCGGATAGGCGCCTGTTTATGGGCCGCTTTTCCCCTTAGTCCGCATCACAAAATTCAAGTGGTGAAAGATTGGACCACCTTGCAAGTGTAATTTCATTGAAGAAATGCATAAAATTCCTTTCGCGATAAACGCTCAAAGATAGTATAGACTTAGAATTAAGGATATAAGAAGGAATTCTAGATTTTATTGCTTCAATGGAAAAAAAATAATACATCCTTTGGATCGTACTTTATTCGGAAAACCACAAAACTGAACTACTAAAACCATAAATAGTAGTGTACTACTTTATTGATTCACTAAATCTAGGCACTAGCTATTATAAAGCTTAAAATGCTACTCAACTATCCAGCCACCCTTACAAACAGGTGAAGAGGATCAAAGTCTTTCTTTGGATCAGACTCATACTCCATATCCTCATTGTTTTGCTGTTGCACACTGTTTACCTCATCATTGTCAACTTCAGGTTCAATTTCTGTGTCACTGGAGATCTCAATAGTGGGTTGAGGAATGATAGGGTTAGGGTTCTCTATCTCAACAACATCATCATCACTGTCCTCATCCATCTGAGTCTCTGTATCATGATCTAATCCTGTAAGGTTGATGTTCTCTACCGTCTTACCATCATCAAAGCATTCTTCCGCAAGTTCTATAATCGTAGTCATAATCTCTAAATCATATCTCCATCTACCATCTGGAGTACCATACTTGTAGTAATTAGGGATACCATTTTCCATATGCATATCCCGAAATCGATTCTTAAGCTCTATGTATGGGTTCTTAGAAGGTAAGCAATGAATAACCATCTCTGCCATAACATCTTTCTTTCTCAACTCAGGTAGGTTCTGCACTGAAGCAAAGTAATTGCAGACAAACTCAATCTTCTTGACATAAATGTGTGGGGTCTCACAGTCTAGCTTCTCTAGGTTTCCTAGATTTGCGTACTTTGAAATCAACATCTTAATCCTGAAAGTTAACAACTACAAAGTCTTACTAAAGTGTTCCAAAATAAAGTAAGTTCGTTGAGCCATACAATTTTCAATGCACAAGTACATGCTTAATCATGATTCGTGATGCAATTAATCACATAAAGCAAAACAAAACATGATCAAACTTTAATTCAAAGATCATAACATCAAGGCATAAACACATAAACACTTGATTAGAAAGGCATACTTAAACAACACACACTTAGACTAATTATACCCTTCTTATTCTACCCATTCCTCACTTATAAAAGAATTAAAAAAATCTCGAAATTAATTTAAATAAATAACTTCAAATATACGCGAAATTATTAAAAATTAGAATCGAAAATTTAAATAATTAATCGAATAATTAAATTAGTTAGATTATTTTCAAAAATACTTTAAAAGAATTAAATAAATAATTAAATAATTAATTCGGAATTTTCGAAAAAATATTTACTATTATTTTTTTTTTCGAAAATTCGGAATAATCTGAAAATAAATATTTTTTTTTTTTTTTGAAAAAAAAATCCGGAAATTCCGAAAGAGAGAGAAAAAAAATTTCGGAGTTTCGAAAATATAATTCGAATTTAGTAAATTCGAACCATTTAAATAAAATTGATAAATTTCAAATACTTAAAATAATTAGTTTTTGACCTTTCGAAATATTCAGTACTCAAAATAGCATTTTTGACTTTAGGAAAACGATTTTCAAAAATCCTAAGCTCCGCATTAGTGATGAATCATATTTCTATAGGGTATTTTAGGCGCATTTAGGTTGCATTTCTAGGCATTCGTCTGATTTTAGTTGCATTTAGAGTCGCATTTGCATAAGTTGTCGTTATTGTACTCTATTACGCCCCGTTCGTGTTTTCTCTAATATTTCAGGTGATTTTACGATCATTTGGATGTTTTCGGAGTGTTCAAAGTTGATTTGGGTGATGAATGGATGGGATGCTGACTTGAGGATCATTACATGTCTCTAGGAATAATTTTGAGTGAACGACGAAGCTAAACGTTATTTTTCTAAGCATCAAAGCGGACAAGCGTTCACTCTTTTGATGATATCTCAAGTTCTATATATCGGAATGAGATGATTTTGATTGTGCTAGAAAATAGACTTAAAGAGCTTTCCAACGATAGGTCACACGTCCCTAGGGGCATTATAGAACAAGGGTTATGACATAAACGTTTTGCCCAACAATGCAGCGAGGGATCACTCGCCTCCAGCGAGGGATGTCCCTTACGCTAGTCCCCTTGCTGCCCACACTAACTCGTCGCGCACCAGCATCCCAGCGAGGGATCACTCGAGGCCAGCGAGGGATCTCGCGCTGCCTTCCATCGCGCACTAGCATCATCCCAGCGAGGGATCACTCCCGGTCAACGAGGGATCACTCGCGGTCAACGAGGGATCTCGCGCTGCACTCCCATTGCTGCTCCCTCCGTATGCCCAGTGAGCAACATAGTCGACCTCGCCAGCGAGTGATGCCTCGCGGCCAGCGAGGGATGCCTCGGCGAGCGAGGGATCACTCGACGCCCAGCGAGCGCTGCCCCATTCCGTGTGCACACTCATCAAATTTTTGGCGGTTTCATTGCCACATCATCGTTCCATCGACCAATCATTGACGACTTCTATTTTATATTTTCTTATTTATTTATTTATTTATTTTATTTTAGAAAATAGGAGCATATAAATACTCAAGGGAATCAATTTATTTCCCTCATGTTATTTTTCCTTAGAATTCTTTTCAAACGTTATTTTCTATTCTTTCTTTTCCATTGTTGAACCCTAGCTTTTCATTAATTCAATTCATCAATCTAAGGTATTTTTCATAATTTCTTTTGCTTTAATTCTTTCTTATTATTTTCGTTTCTTATATTAATTCGTCCTTTGATTATGAACCTCGTTTTTACTATTTATTCATGCTTGTTAATTCAATTATGAGCGAGTAGTTATATTCTAGGGCTAAGTAAGGGAAGCCATGTTTATACCATGATCGTTATGCATTAAAGTTTGTTAATTTATAGATTATGCTTGAGTAATTCCAATTGATTTGTTCTTAATTGTTGATTCATGTAATTGGCCAATATCATGGATTGATTATCTAGCTAATAGGAATTAGAATTGAAAGATCGTATTCTTAGAGGCTTGGTACAATTGGCAATTCTGATTATGTTAGCGACCGTACTGCATATGTTGGATTGAAAGTGTTAAGACCTGACCGTAGGATTAACATGTACTTTAATTACTCGGTTTAGTTTATTCATTGTCGAATTGATTTGTGTTCTTGGATTGGCATAAGCATGGTGAACCGAACAGATGCCCTAGACCTTTAATTCATTGATAATTCCTATATTTATATTATTGCTTTAGTTTTGCTAGTTAATACTCAAAATCAACTTTCGTTATTGAAATAGTTTATATAATTGGGCAAAAACTAATAGAACTTGTCTCCCTGTGGGATCGACCCGTATTTGCTAAGTATCTGCTAACAACAGACACCGTGCACTTGCGGTATCACTTTTTAATTCATCAATTAGTCTCCGATTACCACTTTGTAGTATTGCTTACTACAAAGAAGCTATGAAACTAAGCTCTAGTATACCACTTTTACGTGATAACCTAAAGCGTCTGATAACCACTTTGTAACACCCTAATAATTCCTTGCTTTTTATAAAACATTTTCCAACTTAAAACACAGGAATTACCAAGATATTACCGCCACCGTGATAACGGCTAAGGCTATTTACCAAAATTACGCAGCGGAATTAACTAACTTTCAAAACATATTAAATAAATAGTTAATGGTAATTAAAACAAGTTGGAACCGTTGAGGCACAAACTAAAACAAACTGTTTGAAATCCATTAACTGAAAATAGTAGTATTAGAAACGATAGTCATGACTAAATATAAATAAAAATAGAGTTTATAAAATACGGAAGCATAAACTCTCAACTCGAATCCCATGATAACTTCTCCCGCAAGTTATCTCTACAAACCTGCTTTATTGAAAATCTACTCCCCAACAACGCAAATGAAATTGATGGTTCATCATAGGGTCATTAAGGCAAAGGCCATGACCAGAAGACACGAAGTACGAAGTCAGCGAAAGCTGAGTACGAACAAGCTAGAATAACATTCTATCCTAACATGCTTCACTCGACAATTAAATAATCCACATGCAAAAGCCATATAATAAACAAGTAAACATGGAGGTAAGACTCGACACGAGACACGACTCTTGACTCACAGTTTAATAAAAGTAGCTTCGAACGGGTAAAGTAAAGTATCCTCAAAAGGAAAGAAAGGGTGATGGGAGCCAACCATACACCAAAAATAAGTCGGGCTACTACCGACAGTCGGGCCATACCGACAGGAATTCCAATGCACAACGACATAAAAGAGAATGAAACAACGTCTTGTACCATTCTAGGAGTACAAGTTTTCCGGCAAGACTCCCCCCATTGTTCATACTCAAGGTATATACGTTCCAAGAGTTTTGAAGCTCTTTGGGTTACAATTTACGTTAATTAGTATATTATGTTCAAGGCGACTCAAGACACAACATACAAACAATTGAACAATTAAACAATTAAACAATTCAACAATGACTCTTTAATATTTTACTTCTTTAGGACTTGTGATCAAACATAAACTCAAGTGAAATTACTCCCATTGTTCCTTCTCAAAAATACTGTTTGAGATAACCCGACATTGCCTATTAACAAGCGGGGTGTGCCCTTAGCACGAATTGTCCTTAATTCAATTCACATAGACTCTCTAACATATTCTACCCCTTGTTAGAATATATATTGCTCACTGGCCATATTCGACTGGCTCAATAATTATGCTAGACATCCTGTACTATAGCATAATAATAATAATAACAACTTGCATGCGCACTACTCATACATGCAAACCAACTTGAACAACATGCTTGACATAATTCAACGATTATAAAAGTCCATAACATGATAGTTCAACATAATCTATAAAGCATAATTCAATTCATAACATGCTCATTCACATAGATTCAACAATAATAATAACATGCTCGTTCTCAACATTAAACATGAATTCACAATAACATAATCATTCCCAATCATCAAACCTGAATTCATAGAAACATAAGTTCACATGATTCGCATTCAATACACTTCACAAAGTCCTCAAGGGATGGGTGGTCACCCTAGTCTTGTACGTACCTGGAATACCTAAGTACGGGGGCCACTGTGCGAATCACGACTCACTAGAAATCAACTCCTATAAAACAAATAAGAGAACTAAATTATTATCCATGTTTACTAAATTTCCAGCAACTATTTAAGAAACTAAAACCCTTAGTTTAATTAAAATTCATTCATTAATTGGTAATTTAATAGTCTCAAATAGTCAACTCAAGTCCTAGCATAAAAACATTGACTTTTTAGCTTTAAAACCATTAAAAACCAACTTTTTAAAGCTTATAAACATTCTGAAAATTTTGATTGATTCCCATAATTTAAATTGTCATTAAATTATATAAATCAATTACTCAATCAATTTGAAACCAAAACCCTAGCAAAAGTTTAATCCGAAAACATGTTTTGACTTCAAAAATCAACACTTTATAACATATTAAATCTGAAAATCATAATTTAAATCATCAAAACCAATCTCTTTAATTACAACACAATACTAACCCAAGACGGTGTTCATAACCTTTTTAATTAATCTAAACAATCCAATAATTAAACTAATCACAATAATTAAATCAACTTAAAACTGAAAATTAATAATTTCGAAAATAAAATTTGATTTTAAACAATTGATCAACACACACACACACAACGATTAATTGCTCGTGTGTGTGTGTGCCGACCAACGCAACACAACAAGCAACAACAACACGCAGCAGCGCAACGCACCACAGCAGGGAGCGCGCGCGCGCGAACGACAGGCAACGAGTGGGCGCTGGGCGCGGGCGAGACGCGCACACACGGCAGGGGTGCTGTGCTGCGACGCGACGCGAGACGGGGCGACGAGTGGGCGCTGGCGAGCACGACATAGCAACGAGCGGCACGAGGCTCGCGAAGCTGCTGGGGGGGACGCGACACACGCAACACAGCAGCAATGGGCTGCGCTGCGGGCGAGGCACGAGGAGACGGGCGAGAGAGAGGGTGAGGGCTGGCTTGCGCTGCAAGCAAGGGCGCACGAAGAAGAGGGAGTGCGGGTGGAGTGTGCCGCAAGGAGAGAGGGAGAGGAGAGAGAGAGAAATTTTTGATTTTGGGGGTTTGATATGAGGTCTATTTATAGGTTTTCTCTCCCTTGTGGGCTAGGTTAGGGCAATTTGAGTTGGGCTTGCTTTCGGGATTAGTTCATTAACTTCCTTGCCAGCTTTGTTGGGTTTAATTAAAACAAAACGACCGGGCTTTAAGTTTATTAAATTCGTTTTCGAAATACGACCCAACAATTCCCGATTAAATAAATTCCTTGAACTTATTTTATAAAAATACGGTTTTTGAAATAATTAATATTTAAATTAATTAAAAATAAAAAGCGCATTTAATTCTCATTAAATGAAATTACTTTGTAAAAATACAACGAAATGCTTTATAAATATAATAAAATATATTTATAATAATAGAAAAATACGAGGTATTACAGACTGTGTATATGACGCAGCCGGAGGGTTTTGTCGATCAAAAGAACAAAGGAAAGGCATGCAAGCTTAAGAAACCCATTTATGGATTGAAGTAGGCATCAAGGAGTTGGAACAAACGATTTGATGAAGCAGTCAATAAGTTTGGCTTCATCAAGTATCAGGACGAATCTTGTGTATACAAGAAGGTCACTGGGAGTAAAATTGCATTCCTAGTCTTGTATGTAGTTGACATACTACTTATTGGAAACGACATTCCTATGTTAGAGTCTGTAAAGACTTGGCTTGGAAAGTGTTTCTCAATGAAGGACTTATGAGAGGCACAGTACATATTGGGCATCAAGATCTATAGGGATAGATCTAAAAGGATGATTGGACTAAGCCAAAGCACTTACATTGACAAAGTGCTAGCTAGGTTCAATATGATGGAAGCCAAGAGAGGCCATCTACCCATGACACATGGCACATATCTAACGAAGACTCAGTGTCCCAAGACACCTGATGAGCGTAGAAAGATGAGGGGAATTCCATACGTTGGCTATTGGATCCATCATGTATGCCATGATTTGTACAAGGCCGGATGTTTCGTTCGCACTCAGTTGCAACGACCAGGTACCAGTCAGAACCAAGTGAGGCGCATTGGACTGCTTCCAAGAATATCCTAAAGTATCTGAAAAGGACTAAGGATCAGTTTCTGATCTATGGTGGTACAAATGAGTTGATTGTTAAGGACTATACGGACGCAAGCTTTCAAACTGATAGAGATGATTTCAGATCACAGTCTGGGTTTGTGATCTGCCTTAATGGCGGAGCAGTAAGCTAGAAAAGTGCTAAGCAAAGTACTATTGCGGATTCTACAACTGAAGCCGAGTACATTGCTGCCTCAGAAGCAGAAAAGGAAGCTGTTTGGATTTGGAAGTTCATCGAAGAACTTGGGGTTTTCCCCTCCATTAAAGGTCCAATGGCTTTGTATTACGACAATAGCGGATCCATTGCCCAGGCAAAGGAGCCTAGGAGCCACCAAAAGTCCAAGCACGTACTGCGGCAATTTCATATACTTCAAGAGATCGTTGAAAGGAAAGAAATCGAGATTTGCAAGGTTGGAACTACCGACAACGTCGCGGATCCATTGACTAAACCGTTGCCACAAGTGAAGCACACACTTTTGGGAGTTTACTTTCTTACTCAAGAGTGGAAAGAATAAGGGAAATAAGCCCGCATACGCAGCTTGTAGCGACCATGGGAATCAAGCATATTGGAGAATGGCTTTGATTTCATAAGTTTTGTTTTAGAACATCTGTTAGATCTGTGTTTAAAATAATTGGTTTAACCATTTCATATTTATGAAATTTCTTATTTCATATTCATTTAATTTGGTTTAGTATTAAATGAAAAGTCCATATGATTCAAAACATTCAAATGGGATGTCAAGATGGATTCCTCGACAAAGAAACACCCATAAGTGAACTTGAATATTGAAGTCATAAAGGATCCCTAATCCAGGTCATTGAAAGGTGGACGGCCAATGACTAATGAAGATTAGATTGCAAGTAGATTTGTAGTTCGGTTTCTTGAACTAGATTGACTGGATGTCAGAATCTTTTGCATAGATACTTATTGGATCTTGTATCGGATTGGCCATGAGAACACTTTAAGAGATTAAAGTCATGTCATAAGTAATTCTCATTAATGGTGATTAGAACCATTCCTCAGAACATGAGTGATTATGTCTGATCGTTTGAGAATTAGTTTGCTCTAATGCTAGCAAAACGTTGCACCGTAAAAGGAGGCTATAAAAGCAGTTATTGGGCGTACTATGAATCAAAGTGAGTGTTCATAGATTGCAAGAATGGATTGTCCTCCTATCTTTGATAGGATATGGTGTTGTTGTGTAACAAGGCCTCTCGGAGAGTTAGATACTGTGAAAATGCATGGCCGTGCTCAGAATGGTTAAGGCTTAAGCTTCTGTAAAAGTTTAACAGTTGACCTCAATAATCCGAGAAACACTACTGGACCTAATAAGGATGGCTTGGATCTTATCTTATGTTCAGCAAGTAACACTAAGTGACAAAGGAATGTGAATGCACACTTGTCTGAATGATAAGTGGGAGACTAAAGGAAATGTGTCCTTCACCCAAGGTGCATTAAGTCTAATACCAAGGTTCAGATTAATTACGAACAATTAATTCAGTGAGATCAAGTGATCGGAACAGCTAGCTGGAGCAATGCTTCCGATTAGTGAGTTCTAATCTATATTAGGCTCACAACTTACTCTTGACTGAACTTATACGGTCACAACAATGGCATGTAACAGATCATCGGATTAAATGAATCGGAAATTCATTTAATAGCTTTTCGGGAATTAGTTCGGAAAAACATAATATACGATACGACCTTGCATCGGAATCGTATATCGTATCGCGAATATTCGTAACCTGGGCGAAATGAATAATCGTATCGTAAGACGGTGATTCGTCGTGTAGGATACGATGAATAATAGTCGTAAGGCGTTCGCCGCGAATACGAGCCACAACGGAGCTGCTGGCCCGTCGAGCCAAGCACGCATGCGCGCAAGGCCCAACGAGCCAGCGAGCTCGCGTAGCGAGCAAGCCATCCTGCGTGGATACGAGTGCGCGCATAAGGACAACAACGAGCAAGAAAAGTGAGGCCCATGGCCCTTCGCTGCTGCTCAGCTGCGCTGTGGGCTTCGGCCTGCAGTGGGCTGCGCGCTATGGCTTGCGATGTGTGAGTGTGGCCGGTCAAGGACTTGTGTCTAGCCGGTTACACTAAATATAACTCTAGGGTTATATTCCACACACCAGTAGTTTTTCCACAACCCTAAACCAAATTCTGAAATTACGTTGTTTCAGTTTTGCTCTCTACTCAAAACTGTTCTTCCCGAAAAAGGAAACACTCTTGAATATTGTCGAAGCTACGATTATTAAGACGGATCTGAACGTGCTGGTGAACCAAATAGAGGAACGACAATTGGAGTTCTTTGTTCAATTTCGTTGATACTAAACTCGGGAAAACACGCTTCAAAAGTAAGTATGCTTAATATGTGCCTTATACATGTTTCCTGGCTTTGGGGATGTTCCGCACATGTTATATGTTTAACTGTAGTCCCATACATTATCTATAATTGGATACTTTTCAGTGATATATAGAGGTTAACTAGTGTCGTGGTTGAATTGTATAATATATATAGCAGGAAAATCATTTATATAACAAATTCCTAAATAAAGTGCGGCTAATTTTTTTTATTTGTGCTGCCATTTCTACGCCAAGTGCGGGCTCATTTTCAAATTTGGTAGCACCAAATTTGCCAAGTGCGGGCTCATTTTCAAAATTGGCAGCAACAAATTTGTCAAGTGCGGGCTTATATTCCAAAATTGGCAGCACCAAATTTGTCAAGTGTGGGCTAATTTTCTAAATTGGCAGCACTTGAAACATCAAGTGCGGGCATGCGAAGTGCTACACATGTAAAAGCCCGCACTTGACCCCTTAAAATGAGCCGGCATTTGAGCTTTTTTGTACTAGTGATTTTTAGAAGTTGTAGAACCGCTATTACAGGTAGCGGTTCTACTATAAAAACCGCTAATGGGGATAGCGGTTCTACTGTTTAAAAATTGACAAAAGCGGAGCTAATACCCGAACCTACGCGGATGGTATCGTGGTAATTAGTTTTAAAACCAATGCAAATTGGGAATTTATTTTACATTTAACAATATCTAGGAAAATCGTTCTAATAAAACACATTCAATAATTAAAAACATATAGTTAACAAGTACGGAGTAGAATTATATCACCTAATTCATACTTCCTCCGTCTTTTAATACTCGCAACGTTTGGACTTTTGCCACTATTCATATAATCTACTTTGACTATTCGTAGTGTTTTTTATATAAGATAAAACATAGTCATGTGGGATCTTGTTAGATTCGTCTCAATGTATATTTTCAAAATATCAACTTTTTATAATTTATGCATAAAGATAATTTAAGATATAAATGATCAAAGTTGTGCATTGGCATGCGTGAAACTAACAAACGTTTCGAGTATTAAAAGACGGAGGAAGTATAACTTTGCAGGAAAATATTTAAAAATTGTCATTTGATTGAAAACTTGTACCCTTACTAAGATTAACTCGAAAAACTTTCCCCTCCTCGTTTGTGTGAAGAAAATGTTTTGATTTTATTTTGAAACCTAGCCTCTACTTCTCACTGCTTCCCCCTTGTTCTCGCGGCTCCCACTCACAATTCTCCCCAAAACCCCATCGGTCGGTGACGTACTGCTTCTGCACCCCAAACACCACTAGTGCGCTCCTGCTTCTGTTCACCACCACCACCACAAGTGTGCGCTCCTGCTTCTGCTCACCCCACCATTTCTGTGTGTCGCATCTGCTCACCCCACCATTCCAGTTTGTAATTCTCTCACTCTATCTCTCTACCCCTTTCTGCTCTTTAGGTTCTTCCATATTTGGGTTCGAATTTTTGTAATTTGGGATTACGTTTCTATTTGGTTGAAATGGTGGCTCAAGGAATATGGATAGGTCAAATTTCAATTATCAATTTGGATATATATTATTCAAATTTCGTCTTATGAATTTAGATTTTTCTAATAGTCCTAAAACGTTTTATTTTTGTTGGAATGGATGTTAGTTTGATGAAATTCAAAGATAAATCGGTTCTATTAACTTATCATCCGATTAGCCATTGTTCATTTGTCAAAATATCTATCTAGAGTGTTCAGTTTACTGATTCATTTATGGCTTATTGGTATTCTTGATCTAGGTTTGCTTTTGTCAAAGGGCCAGTAGAAATGGATTATTATGGTGGCTATTGTTGTTTATCAATATATTTGTGGCCTTCATATTGATATTCCTTTTAATTTTCAATTTTTGGTTTTAAATCATAAAAGACTTATAAATGTTATTATGAATAAAGGCTTATAGCTAATTTATATTTATGCACAATTCACGTGCATGTCTATAATCACTAGTAGAAAAATTCGTCAAATGTAGCTGCTTAAGGTGAGCATCATTTGATTGACAAAAAGTAAAACAAAAAAAGTAAAAAGAAACTTTTCCCTCCTCGTTTGTGGGAAGCACATCTTTTGATTTTATTTTGAAACCTAGCTTCTAATACTCGCTGCTTGCCCTTTGTTCTCGCAATTCCCACTCACGATTCTCCCCCAAATCCCATCGACCGACGAGGTACTTCTTTTGCACCACTAACACCACCAGTGCGCTCCTTCTTCTGCTCACCCCACCATTCCAGTTTGTAATTCTGTCACTCAACTCTATCTCACTACCTCTCTCTGGTTTTTAGGTTCTTCCATATTTGTAATTTGGGATTTACGTTTCTATTTGGCTGAATTGGCGGCTCAAGGAATATGTATAGATCTTATTTCAATTATCAATTTCGATATATATTATTCAAATTTTGCCTTATGAATTTATGTTTTTCTAATTGTCCTAAAACATTTTATTTGGTGGAATGGGTGTTAATTTGATGAAATTCAAAGATAAATCGGTTCCTTAAATTTAACATCAGGCTATCCATTGTTCATTTGTCAAAATCCCTCTCTAGAATGTTCAATTTACTGATTTATTTATGGCTTATTGGGTATTCATGATCGAGGTTTTCTTTTGTCAATGGGCTAGTAGAAATGGATTATTATGGTGGCTATTGTTCTTTATCAATATACTTGTAGCCTTCATATTTTCTTTTGACTAAGCTTTCTTCGATTGTATAAAATGATATCCTAATGAAATTTTCACTTGTGCCTATAAAAAGTTGCAAGTTCTGATTTTGTTAAATTTCAATGTTAAAGTGATATGGATGAAGCGTTTACTCAAATTATTGGTGTGATTTTTCTTTTCAGGTTATGATTTTCTATTTGGGCTCAATTAAAAAAGTCACATCCCTTAAACGATCATGGAGTATGGAAATAGGTAAAAGAAACAACTTTATATTTCCTTTTTTTATCCGATGATATTCTCCTAATTTACATGTTACTAGTTGAATTTTCCATGCCCATTAATCTTTGTCGAATTTAATTTTTCTCTCTCCCTGACTGATGGAAAGTCGCTTCTCCATGGCTGGGGGAAATGCCTATGTGCCAACTATGGAGATGAGCAACCTCAACACCAACTAGTAAGCCTGTGCGTATTTTGAATTCAAGTTGAATCGTGTTATGTTCAGAAGTTTTTCTTTCTGCCAATGTGTGATGTTGCTTGCACTATTCTTGAGTTGAAATCAAAAGCGATGGTTTAAGGGTAGCTGGGTGTGAGGGGGTCGAAAAAGCACGAGGCTAATGCGTGACCTCGTCCCTCGTGGGTGTGACAATTCTTTTTATTCAATCAAGTGTAATTGGATTTCCTGTGAGTATACACCCAATTGACTAGTAATATAGGAGTCGCCATTCAGTTTTTAACGACAATGAGAAAAACTGACAAAACCCGGTTATCGTGACATAAAGGGAGTGCAATTATGTTTGACCACGACGGCCGTAGGTTCCCTTGTGATCCCTGGTGTGGGGATCTCTCAATATACACCCGCAAGGTAGAGATTGAGGGTTCGGGGGACTGTAACTACCGAGAGGAGTACTTCGCTCGTCGATAACTCCAGAGGCAGGATATCCTTACTAGCTCAGCATAAATAATTGAAGGGACATGCGTTAACTATTAAACTAATCTGAGTTGATTTTAGCAATATGCAACATATAATACTAATTCGATCGTGATTATCTGATTTAAATAGAATTAAGGGACCTAGCATGATAATTCGATTTCCAAAAAATATTATATTTATTAGGCGTGATAGAACAATCAGATTAGGTTAGTTTAACAGTTCATAAAAAGGGCGAGGAAAGCAGTTAAATCATCGAAAAGGGACACATTACGACGCACCCTTGAGAGGTGCGTCACGGTTCTCAGAAAACTAACCACTTTGACTTTGCTATTTCGCCTTTTTATTTAAAGAATCTCAATTATGGGACAGGATACGTTCTGTTCGATTTATGGATCGATTGCGACAGAACGCGTGAACAATTTCGCAGCGAGAGGCTTAGGCTAAGGGTTGGAGTCAATACTCAGAATGTAATTGTGTGTTGTTGTCGTGTTCTTTCACGTCGAATTTAGGGGCCTATTTATAGGGAAGAGTTCGTGGAAAGATAGAATTACAGAGTTCTAATCCACAGAGAATTAGGAAAAAACACGTACCCAGGTATTTTCAGCGCCCAGGCCTGGGCGCCGAAGATTTCGGCGCCCAGAGCCAGGCGTTGAAAATAGGGTCTGGGCTGTTTTCTTTAGTCAGATTCGGATTCCTGACATCCGTAGAGTTTTGAGATTAATTCGAGTCTTTTAGCACGCATCAATTTTGTGACGGAATGCATCCGGGCCCGTTACGAAATCTAGGCTCGTTAGGATTTCAATTAATACGTAACTCTTATTTCCGAATCATATTAGGAATAGGATTCTCGCAGTTTTCTATCTCATTTAGGATTTATGTTGAAATGCAACACCTAATTCTGACAGGTTTCTATCTTTTATGATTTGCCACTTTTAGAAGCTACCTTTTACGGCAGTTACTATTTTTAGCAGGTTTCCATAAATAGCAGGTTTCGGGTGAAATAAAATGGGGAATCGAGATTCGTTTTTTTTTATAGGAGATGCGTTGTCAAGTGGAGTTTTTATGCTTTCATCATCGAACCTTTCCCTTGCGGGAATGGGGACAAAAGTAGGTGTCTACAGTTAGCCCCCACTTTGACTGAGTCTTGGAGTAAGACGATGGTCAAAGTATTAGACGGAGTGCGTCACACAAGCCACGGTGTATTGTGACCTGTTTTGCGAGGGTCTCACGAGCCCCCGAGTGATAACATTTGACTTAAGGGTCATCACTTGAAGTGTCGACATATCCCTCACGTGTCATTGGGATTTGTCAACTGATAGTATAGAAACTTCCTCACTTTTTCATTGGAAGAATCTAAAGGTGCGTAGAAACTCCTTCACTTTGGATTGGGAGTAGCTACAGAGTTTTTCGAAATCAAAGCTATAAAGTGTAATTGGGCCTGGCCAAGCCCAATCACGAGGTAAAAACGTTTTTTTTTTAAAGATTCTCATTTTCAGGGCTAGCTAAACGAGAACGAAGGAAAATCCAGC
Organism: Spinacia oleracea; assembly: GCF_020520425.1. NCBI lineage: Eukaryota > Viridiplantae > Streptophyta > Magnoliopsida > Caryophyllales > Amaranthaceae > Spinacia > Spinacia oleracea. The sequence goes on along the minus strand of NC_079490.1, from coordinate 127,816,609 downwards.
ACCCTTGTTTTTATAGGACGTAAAACGAAGGAAAATCCAGCACCCTTGTTTTTATAGGACGTAAAACGAAGGAAAATCCAGCAAAAGTTATCGCTGCAGCGACTAAGGACCTGCGCGGTTTAGTGGCGCAGACCCCGCCGATTGAAGATGGCGAGCCTGTCCGCTAAGGGTGGACACCCCGTCCGATAGAAGTGGACGAATTTGTTTTTGAAATTTTGAAAATAAGGACCTACGCGGTTTGTGACGTAGACCCCGCCGGCTGAAGATGGCGAACCTTGTCCGCTAAGGGTGGACACCTCGTCCGATAGAAGTGGACGAATCTATTTTGAAATTTATTTTGCTTTTTTGAAAATAAGGACCTACGTGGTTTGCGCCGTAGACCCCGCCGGCTGAAGATGGCGAGCCTATTTTAAATTTGAAGACTTTATTTTTGTCAAAAACTGAGGACCTGCGCGGCTAGTGACGCAGACCCCGCCCGCTGAGGGTGGGCGAGCCCTGTCCGCTGAGGGTGGACGTCCCTGAATTCGTTTTCTTTTCGATTTGGGAACTCGCGCGGTTTGTGACGCGATCTTGCCGACTGAAGGTGGGCAAGTTCCTATTTCTTTGGTTCTTTTTGATTTCTTTTGAGAATTCCTTTTATTCATTCTTGCAAGAGCGAATTCTTTCGAGGGGTGCTCGAATTTAGTTGTAACCTGAACGTGGGCTGACAACGTGTTCAGACGGATCTTTGTCTTGCGACCGTCCGCTTTCGTGATTTTGAGCTAGTCTTTACGGCTCGACTTGGTCTTTGATCAGAGGACCGTGCACAAGCGTCAGTGACGTCCTTTCAATGAGGTCGAACCTATTTGTTGTTCTTTTTTTGAGATATCCAAACATGATATGGTGTATGGCGCAGTCTGGGAATGTGATTTTGATCGCGCGCTCCTCGTTGGAGTCTATTTTTTTCGCGAGCCCCCAAGCACTGGGGCTCGTCGGTTGTTTTTTTCGCATCTTGTAATCATGTTTGGGGTCATGCTCGTATGTGCGAGCGACCTTCTATAGTAGTGTGCTACTTTAGCGAAGCCGTGGAGTGCGACTTTAGTTTTTAGGCGACATCCGGTTTTAGCTTGGCCCGGATTAACCCTTTGACAGACAAACATTTTTTGTTTGGAAAACCAATGACTTGACGACACATATTTTTGGTGTTTCGAATAATGACCATGATATTTAACTTGCCTTTTTTGAAAGTGTACATAAGCATTTTCTGAGACGAGTCTAAGTTTCGACCAAGTTTTAATGTTATTATTTTTTCTTGCTTATTTGGGAGCTAAAGGTGCTTTGGGCTTGATCCTACTTGCAATAGGGCCTCGTGTTTAGCAACACGGTCTTAAGTCCTTTCCTGTTCGTGTTTTGTGAAATCTGGGCCTTGGGTTGCATTTTCAGCACCCAAGGCCAGGCGTTAAAGATTTCGGCGCCCAGCCGTGGGCGCTGAAAGTCCTTTCCTGGTAATATTTGACTTTCGGATTTCCTAACACGTTTCCGAATGGGATCAGGATGTCATGGGGTGCGTTCAACTATATATAAGGGCTAGATACGTCCCTATTTTCTACCACTCTCAAATTCTTTCTTTTCTTTTTGTGCTTTAATTATTCATTTCTTTTGCCATGTCGATCCCTACTTTCTCCAACGGACTGTTAGGCGTTGGTTACGGGCCTTTACTCCCACAGAAAAGGTTTGTTAAAAGAATACCACTTAGAGGCACTTTTAGGCTTACAACAAATTAATATTGATTATAACTTTCTGCATGCTGCCCTAAGCTTTTGGGACTCCGATCATCATGTTTTTACCTTTCGGGGCAATGAAATATGTCCTTTGCCTGATGAATTTGCTACGATCCTTGGTTATCCTACTAATGCTACTCCTGTTACCCCTGGCACTATTGAAGAGGGTAAAACAACCATAAGGGCTTTCCTAGGGCTAGATGATAACATGTTTGCTGAAATTGTTGTAGATGATAAGGTTAACTTGGCGAAACTTGTAAAACATCATTTTAGGCCTAGTAAGAATATGACCGAACAAAAATTGAACATTCGAGCCCTTGTATTTTGCTTGTTGAATCATTATTTGCTGTCGAATAATAATGGTGAGTTCGGTGACATAAGGTTGATCCCCTTGATTAGCCAGATGGAAAGTTGCTATTCTATTATGCCGTTGGTTGTTGCCGAGACTTTGCTGAGTGCGGATGAACTGAAGAAGGGCGCCAAATCTGAATATTTTAAGGGGAGCCCCCTATTGCTGCAGGTAATCGATCTTTTCCTTGCGCACATGTATGTTTTTTTTGCATATATTTCTTTTTGCCTAGGGCTGAGTTTCAGCACCCAGGGCTGGGCGCTGGAATATTCGGCGCCTGGTCCTGGGCGTTGAAACTGCGCCCCAGGAACCGTTTTTTCTTTTTTTTCATTCTTTTGATTCGATCGTACCTGTTTTTGCAGGTTTGGCTTGCGGAACGGCTTAGACTTTTGGAAGCTCCTGCCGATCCTAAACATTATCGCCCTATAGCTTTGGGTAACCGAAAATACTTGCACCAAGGCCAGGACGAGTCCGAGTGGACCTCCTTTTTTACTTATGGCATTTGTTCTATTAAGTGGGTGGTACCATGGTGGGGTTTGACTACTATGACAGGGGGGTCTGATGTATCGGTTTATGTTTCTTTGTTGGGGCTATCTCGTCCCATTTATATTTTCCCTTACCGAGTCATGCGTCAATATGGTTTAAGGCAGACTATCCCCTTTTCTGATACGGTACCACCTAAGGTAGCGGCCTTTTCACAAACACGGGTCCTAGCGTGGGCCAAGTATTATGATGGTCTCCCCCGTTGGGCCGTAGCTACAAATGGCTTTGTGGGTCTTTCTGAAAACTACAAGTTGTGGATGAGCTCCGATGACAAAGATGTGAGGACCGAGGCTTGTAATGGGGAGCCGGCTGAGCTTTTGATACCTCGTATTCGTGTTAAGTATGAGGGTCCTGATTCTGCCAAACCACGTACCTATAGTGTTAAGACTGTGAAAGCTCGTCCTGATCGAAAGCGAAAGGAAGTTCCTCCCCGTTCCAGTTTCAGGCCTAAAAAGATGCCTATCATGAAGGGGCCTGCTGTTGTTAAAAGAAATGCAAGCTCTCGCGGAGATCGTCGCCGGAACAATGTATGGGTTAGGAAGGCTCAGCCGCCTGTAGAAACAGCGGCTAGTCTAGTTGATGATAATAATCCTTCTCCCATCATTGCCTGTGCCCTCGAGGCTGAGCGGGCTATAACTGAGAACGTTTCTGAAGCCTTGGCATCTTTGGAAGTTAGTGTCCAGGAGCCGGTTCTTATGGAGATTGACATTGGGGCAGCGCAGAGGACTGTGGGAGTGGATCCTGCGAATATTGCCCTCTACAAGACTTTATCTGATGATTTGGAAGAACTAGAGTAGTGTAGTTCTTGCTAGGGTGTAGGTGCCCTTTATTTATTTCAGTTGTGTTTGTTTTTTATTCCTAGCACTTTGTTTTCCTTCTTATTATATTTTAATAAAGGCGTATTTTTAGTTTTCATTTATTTTTGTTTCTCCTCTTTTTTATGTATTTTATATGTCTAACACTTTTTTTGCAAAGAATATATTATTTTTTTATTTGGACCGAATCCTTGGTAAGGATTGCCTACGTATCTTGTCAGAATCAGGTCGCGCGTAGTTCTAGCTTTAGAATAAGTTCTAGTATGCCGGATTTCGGTAGATATGTCCTGAAGTGGAAACATATTACTTAATTGGTCAAATGAGTGAAGTATTTATCATTATTTTCATCTGCCGTTTTTTGCCATAGGTTGCGTAAAATTTGACTAATTTGTATAGCTATATTCTTGGTAAACCTATTTGGATACGTACTGTACCCCCCAAGTGTTCGTTATTTTTCCGTTGTGTGCGGATAAAATGACGAGCACTTTCAAAAAGAAAACTTTTGGCAGGCAGAGAGTTTCAACGCCCAGGCTGGGGCGTTAGAAATTTCGGCGCCCAGCCCTGGGCGCTGAAAATGACTTGGGCGGTCAATTTTTGACGCTTTGCTTCACATGTTCTTGCGTTTATTTCTATTCCCCTTTTTTTGTGCCTTGATATTGTGCTTCGTATTTAAAGTTAATTTTGAGGCTATTTTGGAGGCTTTTTTGACTGTTAGCGTGAAATGCACTTTTGTCTGGATTAATTTTTTCTATTGGTGACTTGAAACAGTTTTGAAAATGGAGTTAGGGTGCGGAAGTTATGAAGATCTTTGTGTAGGCTTTAGAGGTAGGTTGTTAGTGAAGGGTATGATGGAATCTATGTTTTATGAATCTATTTTTTGGTAACATTTGCATTGTTTTAAATTTTTGATTTCCTTTGATTTTGGGTTGCATGGATTGGCTCTTATGATGACACTGGTTGGCTTTTTAGGTTTTGGGGATATGAATGGGATAGTGTGGTTTATTTTGTGGGTTTCGGGAACTGGTTCCCATGGCACTATTTCAAAACCGAGTGGGCTTTGTTTGTTGGGCCTAGAGTGGGCGGCCTCTTTATTTTTGTATTTTGCAAGTACATTTGGTGTTTATTTAGTGTTAGAATAAAATTTTTAGGAGAAATATTACGCCTTTATTGATTCGGAAAGTAAGGAAAACACACTGAAATAAAACTGACCCATATTCTAAAGGGCCTTAGGACCATCTAAAGTCTCTATTTTTTTTTTTCTATCAATCTAAAGAACTACTAGGCGCTTTTTACTAATGGTGCTCTATGTGGCTCAAGCCTGGGGTTTAGTCTCATAAAACGTCGGTCCTTCACCGGTACTCATCTTGAATTCCATTCCTTTTACGTTGACCCACTGATATGTCTTAACCCATCCGTTCTCGACCTCTTCTAGTGTTGATGCAGGAGAGATTAACCGGGTTGGATCGAAACCTTCATCAATATCTTCCTCCGTTGGTTCATAACCTAAGCCAAAGGGAGTAGATTGGTCGGGAAAAGGATGGAATGTGCATTCCTTCTTCCTTATGCCCAATGGGGTTCCTGGAAAATAGCCTTGAGCTAACAGCATTCTAGGGATGACTCGGGATGCATGCGGGTCTAGGAATGCTGGGTCATAATCTTCGATGAACTGGATTGTTTCTTCCATTTGAAACCCAAAAAGGTCGTCTGCAGTTTCGGCCGTTCCAACCATAGTACAACTGACGTCGAGAGGAGGGGCGCGGATTTCTAGTATTACCCCGTTATGGTTAAGTTTAACCATTTGGTGCAAGGTAGAAGCCACACCTCCTAAGTCATGGAGCCAAGGTCGCCCCAAGAGGAGGTTGAAAGTGGGCTTGATGTCGATTATTTGAAACTCCGTGGTGCGTGCCACAGGCCCGGTTTGTATGGTAAGGTTGATTTTTCCCAATATAGGCCTTGGAGAGTTATCATAAGCTCGTACCCCTTGCGTGGAGGTTTGGAATTCATCGTTTCCTAGCCCCAAGCAATGGGCGGTTCGCAATGGGCAGACATTAACCGCCGAACCATTATCTACGAGCGCTAGGGGGATGTTTTGTCCTTTGCATCCAACCACTAGGTAAAGGGCTTTATTGTGAGCACCCCCCTCTTTGGGTAAGTCTTTATCAGTGAAAACTATGGCCTTTTCTCCGGCATCTCTCGTGACATGGCTAACCAATGAGTCAGGTGTGATATCTGTAGGTACTGAGATGAGGTCAAGTGAGCGAATAAGCTTTTCGCGATGTTCCTTTGAAGTACACATAAGAACCCAGATGCTAATCTCGGCCTTGGTTCTTTTTAGTTGTTTCAGGAGAGGATTTTCAATGACTTCCGCGACGGTAGCGTGCCGTCCATTCTCAGGAGTTTGCCTAACCGGGACGTCGTCCATAGGAGGTGGGTGAATATCCGGTTGGTATATTCTTCCGGATCGGGTGAGGTTGTCGACCTCGGGCTCCTGAGGGGTGGTGTCAATGAGAGCATACCCGGGCCAAGTTTCAGTGAAGAAGTCCTGGCCCGAGACTTGAGATAGGTAAATATCTTCAGCATCATCGTTCCACACACCGCACACTTCCCTCTCGATTCGATCCATAGGGACCACAGCGAGTGGTGCACCTTGAGGTGTAATATACACCGTGGGGTCGAAATTCTCTGGTTGGTCGAGAGAGATGTGACAAGAGCCGAGTGGGCTCTTATTGTTGTTGGGTTTGCCAACGTTAGGGAGAGGTATCACTTCATCCTCTATCATGTCCTGGATCGTATGTTTTAGACTCCAGCAGTTTTCAGTGTCATGCCCATTTCCTTGATGGAATTTGCAGTAAGTACCTTCGACCCAATATTTGCTTTTGACAGGAGGGTCACGGGTGGGGCCTATAGGTCTCAACTTTCCTTGATTGGTTAGTCTTTCAAAGGCTTGTACCAAAGTTGACCCGAGTGGGGCAAACTTTCGGTCTCGAACCCATCTTGCAGGGTTTCTTCGGGCGGGAGTCTCTTCTACAGCATGGACTTCTTGGGCTTGGGATTTGTTACCCCGATTATAGGTGTTGGTCTTATATGTGGGTTTGCTCTGTATGGTTTTGACGAGGTCGTCCTCGATCTTTATTCCCACATCATAAACTCTTTTGAAAGTGTCGAGTCCCAGGTACCTAAGGTGTTGTCTGTAAGCCGGGTCCAGGTTGTCAATGAATTTTTGGACCAATTCTATTTCGGGAGGCCTATTGATTAGCTGGGCCGTCTGGTCCCTCCATCTAGCAAAGTAGGTTGTGAAACCCTCATTTTTCTTTTGGAAGAGAACTTCCAGCTCGCGCATGGTGACTTGGAAATCCATGTTCGATGAGTATTGCTTGATGAAGACATTGACAAAGTCTTCCCAAGTGGGGAAGAGCTTAGGGTCCTGGTGATAGTACCATTTGAGCGGCACAGGTTCCAATGACAAAGGAAAGGCAGGTAAGTACATGGACCTGTCCACGCCTTTCAAGTTCATGGTATTCACAAAGCTCAGTAGATGATCACGGGGGTTGTCCGTGGCCTTGAACTTTGGTAAGTCAGATGAACTGAACTTTTCTGGTAATTTGCCAGGAAAAGGTTCAGGATCGAGGGAGAAGTATTTGCTCCCCATGGTTTGCTGTAGGACCATTTTTTCAATCCTCTTCTCGTTATCGAGGTCATTTTTGGCTTGCGCAGCCGCTAAAGCTTCATTTTCCATTTTCAGTTGGCCCATAAGTTGGGTCATTTGGACCATCTGGTCTCGCAAATCTTCGATGGACATATTTGAAGGTGCGAATCGAGGTTGGGGAAGCGGAGATCCTTGAAATGAGGGACGACGGACGGAGCTTGGAGTTACTAAACCTGGTGTTGGCGATGTATCTTCGAGACGCACTAACCGTTGATTCCCTGATCGGCACCAAGTGGCAGGACCAGTCCTAGGCATAAGATAAGCTAAAGTTTTAGGTTCCCAAAGTTTCAAGCATTACTTAGTCTAGACTTCGACTCTCTAAATTGGTTTTTCACTCTTTCTTTTGTCGGTACACTTTTTGGTTTTTTTTTTTTGGTCATTCTTTGGATTTTCGAAACACTTGCCCGTGTGACATTCATGGTTATTAACACGTTCGATTTTGGTGCCGGGTATTGTCGTCGTAGGAGGCCTAACGACGACACGAAGAGTTATTAATAATTTTTTTTTTTTTTTTTTTTTACGAGTCGCTTTTTGAAATCGAGTGCTTTTCTTACGCCATCGTAGCAATTCTTTTTATGAACATTTTTTTTTGCGCTACGTATTTTCCTTTCGTGCGGGCACCGAGGCTGCTGCGCCTGACCAGAAGGCCAAGCAGCAACTTCAACGCCCAGCGAGGGGCGTGAGAAATTCTGGCGCCCAGACAGGGGCGTTGAAAATGCGTCCCTGGCTGGTTCTCGTTTTCTGTCTTCTGTTTATGCGACTTCAATTTGCGTGCTTGCCTAATAACGTCCTTTACGCGTAGCAGCGTTTGTGGGATTCGTTACAGGCCATCCCGAGCGTCGCTTATTCCTGTGGCGATCATTCGGGTTTGCGGAACACGTGTTTCGGTATAACTCTTTGGCAAATTAGTCTATGTATGTTAGGGCAGTTTTTAAGGTCGTTGGTTTTCTAGGATAGTTTGTCACACACAATCACATATTTCGCTACACATAACTACATTACAAACATGGATTTGAAAATTAAATATGCCACGTAGTTTATGATAGGCTTCTATGGGTAGTTTATCTGCGCCTGGCTTGGTACCGCTTCTATCGTAGATCCAACACATGCCCCGGTCGAGGTAGTGTCTTCAACAGACGAATTTCGCTCAAGAGGCCAACTCGCAAGTGCAAGCCAAGGGGGCATGCAGGCGAGAGGGACCTTAATGAGCGAGCGATTGGGTTCGGGATAGGTGTACTACCAGCACAAGTACCGAGTGGGAAACATGCGCGGCGTATGCACCCCCCTATTGGCAAAAAAAGGTATCCTTAGTCCCAACTCCCGAGGGAGCCGAGATTCGTTATGCGGTTCTGCCCGTTCACATTAATATGCTGATTTTCAGGTCATCCCAACTTGATGGGGAAATAAACGCGGGGTAGGATCGTTTCACCCTTCGGCTATTTTGATTACCTACAAGCACGAGTATTTCCTTCACTCTCCCCAGCGGAGTCGCCACTGTGAGGGGGTCGAAAAAGCACGAGGCTAATGCGTGACCTCGTCCCTCGTGGGTGTGACGATTCTTTTTATTCAATCAAGTGTAATTGGATTTCCTGTGAGTATACACCCAATTGACTAGTAATATAGGAGTCGCCATTCAGTTTTTAACGACAATGAGAAAAACTGACAAAACCCGGTTATCGTGACATAAAGGGAGTGCAATTATGTTTGACCACGACGGCCGTAGGTTCCCTTGTGATCCCTGGTGTGGGGATCTCTCAATATACACCCGCAAGGTAGAGATTGAGGGTTCGGGGGACTGTAACTACCGAGAGGAGTACTTAGCTCGTCGATAACTCCAGAGGCAGGATATCCTTACTAGCTCAGCATAAATAATTGAAGGGACATGCGTTAACTATTAAACTAATCTGAGTTGATTTTAGCAATATGCAACATATAATACTAATTCGATCGTGATTATCTGATTTAAATAGCATTAAGGGACCTAGCATGATAATCCGATTTCCCAAAAATATTATATTTATTAGGCGTGATAGAACAATCAGATTAGGTTAGTTTAACAGTTCATAAAAAGGGCGAGGAAAGCAGTTAAATCATCGAAAAGGGACACATTACGACGCACCCTTGAGAGGTGCGTCACGGTTCTCAGAAAACTAACCACTTTGACTTTGCTATTTCTCCTTTTTATTTAACGAATCTCAATTATGGGACAGGATACGTTCTGTTCAATTTATGGATCGATTGCGATAGAACGCGTGAACAATTTCGCAGCGAGAGGCTTAGGCTAAGGGTTGGAGTCAATACTCAGAATGTAATTGTGTATTGTTGTCGTGTTCTTTCACGTCGAATTTAGGGGCCTATTTATAGGGAAGAGTTCGTGGAAAGATAGAATTGCAGAGTTCTAATCCACAGAGAATTAGGAAAAAACACGTACCCAGGTATTTTCAGCGCCCAAGCCTGGGCGCCGAAGATTTCGGCGCCCAGAGCCAGGCGTTGAAAATAGGGTCTGGGCTGTTTTCTTTAGTCAGATTCGGATTCCTGAAATCCGTAGAGTTTTGAGATTAATTCGAGTCTTTTAGCGCGTATCAATTTTGTGACAGAATGCATCCGGGCCCGTTACGAACTCTAGGCTCGTTAGGATTTCAATTAATACGTAACTCTTATTTCCGAATCATATTAGGAATAGGATTCTCGCAGTTTTCTATCTCATTTAGGATTTATGTTGGAATGCAACACCTAATTCTGATAGGTTTCAATCTTTTATGATTTGCCACTTTTAGAAGCTACCTTTTACGACAGTTACTATTTTTAGCAGGTTTCCATAAATAGCAGGTTTCGGGTGAAATGAAATGGGGAATCGAGATTCGTTTATTTTATAGGAGATGCGTTGTCAAGTGGAGTTTTTATGCTTTCATCATCGAACCTTTCCCTTGCGGGAATGGGGACAAAAGTAGGTGTCTACACTGGGTTTAGGATAAATAAAATCTCCGTTTGGTTTTCTGAGCTATAAGCTAGCTAGGGCCTTTTAGCATTTTGGGCATGTTATTGTAGGTGTACTAAAGAAGGAGCGAACATCTATCATGATGTTTTCTGTTCTTGTACGCTATTTTCTCTGGTATTCTTGGCATGGATCATTAATGTCTTGGCGGTTTTCATGATGGGAAAGCTTATAGAGATTCTTTAATTCTTATTGGATGTTGTAGGAGGTAGAAATTCAAGGTATTAAACTAGTTTCCACTCTTGTTTTGATATAAGTTATTCTAATTAATATTTTGATGTGGGATTACTGAATTTCGCATTGGTTTTTAGAAGCAAAATATTATCATGTTCTAGGAGTAACAACATTAAAACCTTTGAGAACAAAATGATGATAAGAACTATTATAATTATGTAATAATATTGATTAGAAGGGACTGTAGTTTTTTCGTTTAGTTTTGCTTCAATTCAACTCTATAAAATCTTAGGCGCAGGTTCATGTTTCTTCGGACTAAATATTTAATTTTTTTTAAGATCTAAAGTTCGGCAAATGCTTAAATATAGATTACAACTAGTATAGTTTGTGTTGATAATAGAAGAAATCGTCATCCAATGGTGACAAATGAATTCCATAGTGAGTGTTCTAGCTCAACTTTATGGAGTAGTCAGCCTGATATAGATGATTATAGGATGATAGTCCTTTGTGTAAACAGAAGAATACTCTAAACTAGGCGGTGTTGTTGCTCGACGTCTCACTAACCTTGCTCCCAATCCTGTAAGACCACAATCCTTGAAACCTTGTTGCCTTGTGTTGGTACGTCATTATTACTCTCCTAGTTTAATTTTTGATAGGTTTAGTTACTCTTGCATCATTGAGAGAATGTCCTTATCTTTTAGGCTTTGTCATAATATGGAATCTGACTAAAAAAAGTGCACTTCGAAATTATAGCTTGCAAGCCCTAAGTAGCCGGATTCCTAACAATAATGTTGAAGTTCATTGTAAGTGCTTTAAATTAAGTAGATATAAGAGAGTCTTCCTATTGGAAGATACTTCACTAATATAAATCCTACAATCTAGGTTTATCTAGGGTAAGATTTAAGTTATACAATTTTTAGTTTATGTTTATCTTTGTTTCTTATATGAAACTTATACTCCGTATTTGATTGCAGTCATGATTCTTGCCATGAAGCATTCGTTTTTCGTCCAACTGCAGAAATACATTCTATTATGTTCTCAAAGCCTTGTATTTTACATTTACAGTTTGTCTACCCTATTTTAATTTGATCCTCCTTGACAACTGTAGACACATAATTTGTGTCTCCTCTAGTGTCCAATGACGATACTGCCAATAGATTTGGGCGGTTAATTTCTAAGTGCAAGCTACCAGTTGCAAAAGGACATACTTGAATTCAATTCCGAACTTTCGTTCAAAACTCCAGTACAGTTTCCAAGGAAAATACAATTCTAATACAAACTCATTCTAATTCAAAAAATCAAACTCCAATTCAAAATTCAAAGCCATACAAATACAATCCCCAAGTTCAATTTCTATTGCGGACTTCCAATTCAAAGATACAAACCATGGGCCCAAATCCTAACCTCAGGCTCCAATTCAAGCTCAAATACATTTCGGAAATAAAATTTCAAAATCCAAGTTCAAATCTCAAGAAACGGATTCCACCATCATTCTCCGTGGCACGTTTCCACTTAAAATCATATATATAAGACAAGTCAAATTTGGGTGCTGACCACAAAATCGAGCATTCCGCGCGTCGACCCCTGAAATCGAGCAAAACCCGTATAAATCAGCAATCCCAAGAAACTTCCCAAGAATTTCACTTTTAGATAAATAAAAATATATGACTTAACCTCCAAGAAAAAGGATGGAGAAGGTACAAAGAGCATCTTTTGCAAACCGCCAAAACGCACAAAAGGACAAAAACATCTGTCCTGTACCAGCTGAACCAGCACCTAGCACAGGGCCAGCGCCTGCCGCAGCCAAGCCCTAATTTCAACAAGTTTTCCTACGAACAAAGAGAGGCAGAATCACCCAATTTCGAGTAGCGAAGCTCTGTCTATTTCAAAACTCTTCAATATTCGATCTTCAAATCCTTCAATATTCAAGCTTGAAATCTTTCAATATTCAACATAAAATATCTACAAAATACTCTCATACAAACAATCTTTAAGTAGAAGTTCAATGTTCTAATGTCCTAATTAGTAATTTGGGGGTCCAAGCTTGGAAATTAATCAATACCTAAATCTAGGTAAATTTCCAAGGACTCTTCAAATCTATTTTTCTACCTTTGTTATTTCAATTTTACTAATCTTATGATGTTCATGTGATGTTCATACTAACGTGAACTATAAAATACTTCAAAGGAGTAATATTTGAGGGGATCTCATACTTGAGACCCCCCCTCAAATGATCTTCCATCCTCCATTTACATGTTCCAAGTTTCAATCTTTATGCTTTGTTTTCAAAAAACATAATAAATAAGTTGAGGCTTTCATTCTTGAAAATGTTCCTAATAACAATCATCATTCAAATATTAAAAAAAATCCATAACTTTATGCAAGTTCAAGGATGTTTGAGAAAGTGCAAACCCTTTTCCAAACTAGAACATATGAACATCCAAATTTCTATGTTCAATATACGATTTCTATGTTTAATATTCAATGATGTTTCAATGAGATCAAATTCTCTTTAAACTAGAATCAATTTCAAGTCATGGAGCTTATTAAAGATGAGACTTTTAGCATAAAATTTCAAATCTTTAAGAGTTTATCCTACTAATTTAAATATTGAAGTTCTATATTCAAGTTCAAGTTAAATATTCAAGCTTTATTTCAATATTCAAGTACAAAATAGTTGATACTTTTTAATGATCAAACTCATTTCAAAGTTATATTCTTTCCACGCTGAATCCATGAGAGGCCAAATCACTTTTGAGCAAGTGTCTCTCGTTTGGATTTCCAGCATCATGAAGGAAATAATGCCCTTGGTCCAAGTATGTATTCTATGTTAAGTCTAATAAATGCGGTTCAGTATTAATTAACAAGTTAATAATTCAGTGAGATCAAGTGAGCTGAATGCCTAGCTAGAGGCCGCTTCAGTTCAAGTGGAATTAATGATATTAATCCACAGCTTACTCTTGACTGAACCCGTAGGGTCACACAAATAGTACGTAAACGGATCAAGTATTTAATGGTATTAAATACTCTATCTATGGATATTCGGAATCGACGGATCTTGGTTTCAGTGGGAGCTGAGATCGTCACAGGCAAGAAATGAATACTCCGGAAACGATGATATTGCCGGAAACGGAAATATGGATCGTATCGGAAATATAAATATTATCCAAGTCGTAGATGTTGCCGGAAACGGAAACATGGTACGTATCGGAAAATATTATCGGAAATGGAAATATTACCAGAATCGGAAATATTGCCGGAAACGGAAATATTGTCAGAATCGGAAATATTACCGGAATCGGAAAATAATTCCGGAAACGGAAATATTAAATATTTGTTCGAAACGGAAATTAATTCCGGAATCGGAAATGTTAAATATTGTTCGTATCGGAAATGAATTCCGGAATCGGAAATTTAATCGGAAGCGTATCGTACGAATAAGCATCGGACGAGGCCTGCCGGACGAGGCCCAGCACGAAGCCAGGCCATCGCCCAGCAAGCCAAGCGCGCCGCACAAACAGCCACGCCAGGCCCAGCGCAAGGCCAGGCCCAGCTGGCTGTGGCAGCGCGCACAGCGCGCGCAGCGCGCGCGGGAGCTGCGTGGGCTTGCAGCTCGCAGGCCTCGCTGCGTGGGCTGCTGCTCGTGCGCACGCATGGGCGGCCCATCGTGGCTGCCGTGTGTGCGTGTGTAAGTGTTTGTGTTCGTGCACGTTTCCTAAAACGTGCAGAGTTCGGTTAATGATTAAATTCCTAATTCTATTTGATAAATTAATTAAATTAGAGTTCTTGTAGGATTCTAGGTTTAATCAATTTGTATCTGAATAGGATTCCAATTCCCTTTCCATACCCCTATAAATATGTGGCCAGGGTTCACAATTTATAATGAGTTTAAAAAGTATTCAAAGTGAGTTTTTGAGAGAAAAATTCAGCCACACATCTTGCTCAAAAGTGCCGAAAATTCTAGTACCTTAAGGGCGATTCTAGTTGGTCAATCTTAAGGCGGATCCGGACGTGCTGTGGACTATCTACGGAGGGACGACACTTGGAGTCCTAAAGACTTGTTCTTGCTCGGTTCGGGCGCAGCTAGGGAGGGCACGCAACAAAGAGTATGCATCTAAATTATGCTATATGATTATGTGTAAATAATATGTAATCCTGGGTTAATGGTTGTTTCCGCATGATTTATGTAATATCATATGTATCATAACCTAACAGTGGTATCACGAGCCCCTTATTATTTTCATAATCTAAAATTGCATGAACATGGTTAAATATTACAAATTTGCAAGAATTAAAAGGGGTGATTAATTTTCGTAATTGTTAATTAATTGCAAATTGCGTTTATTTAATTATACGTACGCAGTTTTTCGGCAGTTTCTTCGTTACTCATCCAAATCGAGTGATTTTTGTGTCAATTTCGCATGTAAAAGGCATTCTAAAATTTTGACAAAAATAGTAATTTTCTGCCGAACCCAGAATTCTCAAATTCGAAGCCTAACTATGACTTTTCGAAGGTTTTAGTTTTTCGAATGCAAAATTTCGTAAATTTAAGATGTTAAATTAAATATTTGCGATTCTTGTTGATAAATCTTGAATTTTTGATTGACCTACTGTATATGTTTAACAAGTTTGAATGCCTAGCCTTGTTAATTATGCAATCTAATTTGTAATTATGATTAATTTGTTGAAAATTAGAATAATTTAGAATTAATTTGATTTTCATAATTAATTATAATTTAATTAGAAACCTATGATTAAAAACCACCATAAAAATTGTAAATTTATGATAAATTTTAAATTTTTATGACCTAGACTTGAATCCATAACAATCGGAAATCAATTGGATAATAAATTTTCGATTTTTCGCCCTAAAATTATGAAATTAATAATATTTATTAATTTGTCATTAATTTTATAAATTTTAATTTTTTTTATGCGATTCGTTCATATAACTTGCACGCACAAAGCAATGGACGCTTCGTGTTACCCTTAAGGGGTGTTGTATAATGCGGGCATGCGACGACGAGCAAGGGAGCTCGTCGCCCGTGCGGCACGAATGCAATGAGCAAGGGCGTAGTGCACGAGCACAAGGCAGCAGCCCTGCCTTGTGTCGTGGGCCACGAGCAATGGATGAATGGGCATGAGCCAAGGCAGTCGCGTGTGGGCAGCAAGCGAGCTGCGCCACAACGCGCATTGCCTCGCGCAAGAGCGCGCAGCCTCGCGCGCAGCGAGCGCAAGCTCGCGTGCCACGAGCGCTGCGCCCAGCGTTGCTCGCGCGCACAGCGAGCGATGTCGCGCGCCCAGCGAGCGATGGCTCGCACGCACAGCGAGCGATGTCGCGCGCCCAGCGAGCGATGGCTCGCACGCACAGCGAGCGATGTCGCGCGCCCAGCGAGCGATGTCGCGCGCACAGCGAGCGATGGCTCGCGCGCACTGCGAGCGATGGCTCGCGTGCGACGAGCGCTGGCGCGCGCAGCGTGCGATGGCTTGCGATGGAAATGCAGCAGCTATGCGATGAGCGCATGGGCTGCGCGCACATGGCCAGCGATGGCTGTGTGCGAGCGGCCCATGGGCGTGCAATGCGTAGGGTGTTTGCGTTACGATTAGATCGTTTTGAATGTTTAATTTGAAAATTTCAGTTCACGTAATTTTAATTAATTTTAAAATTAATAATTTAAATTATTTTCTTGGATTTTAATTTTGAATATTGTAATTATAATAAATGTTATTTATTCTAATTATTTTACTAAAATTAAAATCATGAATTAATTTAAATAACGACTGAAATTAAATTAAACTTTTTGGATTCAATTATAAATTTTAATTAAATTTGTATGTTTCCGGTTAGACTAGAAATACATTTTTATGTTTAAAATTGGTAAAGCATATGAATTTATTGGTTTAAGTGGGAGCGCTTTTTAGTCATAAACTCTTGATTAGGTCTACAAATCCTTAAGGTTAAAACAACTTGATTAGAATTAATAAGGACTGAATAATTGGTAGATTATTGGTGCCCTTGATTAATTGCTGCAAATGTTTACGTGATGCATAATGTGTTTTACTAACCAGCTATGTGGGCCATTCATGATAATGAATGGGTGAATGGTATATATTGTATATGTACTGTTTTGCAGGTTATGAAGTGACTAGTATGGCCCAAATAGGATAGAAAATATGGTCTGCGTACCATTAATTTGAATGTAATTGGTCTAAAGTACCAAAGTTATTTTTCAATTCAAATATGGTCTGCGAACCATCAAATAGTTGTAATTAGTTATAGCTTATCCTATTTGAAGAAAATGGTGCCTCCCACGGAGATTTTCAAGACGGACTTTGAAGTCAAAGCTTCAAGATGAAGTCGGGCCATACTAGATCACAAATATCTTATGCATGTTTTAAGTTATTTATTGCTTTTAAATATGTCTTAAAATGCATGAGATCAAAAGCTTGATTATGTTGCATGATTAAGGATTTTAGTTCACTTAAAATCTAACCAACATAGTAAGAGCCTTAAGTTCCAAACTTAAAAATTGAGTTAAAAGGTGCCATGCCAAAATATACACTTGCTTGGATATCCTTTACATCAATCTAGTAATAGTTTTCGCTCAGCGAGGTGTTACTTATTGGTCCTAAAGGGGCAAGGTACACAAATAATTGTGAGTACATGTTAGTTTTGGTGAAACTCAACGATATAAGTAAGGAGTCCTTTTATGTCGTGGCAAAATCGATAGGTTTACCTAATAAGTTCTTAGACGTACCTATCAACCAAGAATAGTTTCTAGACTATTAGCAAAAGGCTTTTGCTTACCTAAGATGTTCTAGGATTAAGTCGACAAACTGTGCTTAGTTCTTCAATGATTTTAGGATCTTGGAATCATTTTATTCACACCTGCCGGAACACATAATTTGAATAAAATGCTTAATAAACATTGAATTATGCATGTATGCTAGAATTTAAGTTTATTAAGAGAAACTGTGAATGGTTATTTATTTGTTTATTCTTTTCAATTGTAGTTTTTAATATGGCAAACAACAATTCATTCAACATTCGATCAATTCTCGAAAAGGAGAAGTTGAACGGGAAAAACTTCCTTGACTGGCAAAGGAACTTGCAAATAGTTCTTATGCAGGAAGAAAAGGAGTATGTCCTAGATGAGGCGATGCCCGAAGCTGCAGGCGACGGGGTCACTCAGGCAGCCCTCAATCGTTGGATTGATGCCAACAAGGATGTGAAATGTCTAATGCTCGCCACCATGAGTGCGGATCTGCAGAAAACGTTCATCAACTCAGATGCTTTCACAATCATCAGTGAGTTGAAGAACATGTTCCAAGATCTGGCTCGAGTCGAAAGATTCGAGACTCATAGGCAAATTCTTGAGACCAAACTTAAGAAAGGCGAGCCCGTAAGTCCACATGTTCTCAAAATGATTGGACTCATTGAGAATATGAGTCGGCTGGATCAGCAATTTTCTCAGGAAATGGCTATAGACACCATCCTCCATTCTCTTCATAGCGGGTATGATCAGTTCAAACTGAACTACAGTATGAATAGTCTGGACAAAACGCTCACTGAGCTTCACGGTATGCTGAAGACCGCTGAAAAGACGCTCAAAAGTGATAAGCAGGATGTGCTTATGGTGCGTGGGGGCAAGTTCAAGAAATTTGGAAAGAAGAGGAATGCTAAGAAAGGTGGCAACAAGGCCAGCCCAACTAAGCAAACTGGCGCCAAATCTGCAAAGAGGAAGGTCAGTCAACCCACTTCTGAATCCGAATGCTTCTACTGCAAGAAGAAGGGGCATTGGAAGAGAGATTGCTTGAAGCTAAAGGAAGATCAGAAGAACGGAACAGTCGTTCCATCTTCAGGTATTTTCGTTATAGACTGTATACTTGCTAATTCAACTTCTTGGGTATTAGATACAGGTTGTGGCTCACACTTATGTTCCAATCCACAGGGACTAAGAAGAAGTAGAAAGTTAAGCAAGGGTGAAGTCGACCTACGAGTGGGAAATGGAGCACGGATTGCTGCATTAGCTGTAGGAACTTACTATTTGTCGTTGCCCTCCGGGCTAGTTTTGGAACTGGAAGAATGTTTCCATGTTCCAAGTCTTACTAAAAACATCATTTCAGTTTCTTGCTTAGATGCTAAGGGATTTTCCTTTTTAATAAAAGACAATAGTTGTTCGTTTTATTTTAAAGAGATGTTTTATGGATCTGCTAGATTAGTCAATGGACTTTATTTATTAGATCACGACAAACAAGTATATAACATAAATACCAAAAAGGCCAAAAAGAATGATTCAGATCTCACCTATCTGTGGCATTGTCGATTAGGCCATATAAACTTGAAACGCTTAGAAAGACTTCAAATGGAAGGAATTCTAGAACCATTTGACTTAGAGGATTATGGTAAATGCGAATCATGTTTACTTGGCAAAATGACAAAGCAACCTTTCTCTAAAGTTGGAGAAAGAGAAAATGAACTATTGGGTTTAATCCATACAGATGTATATGGACCAATGAGTACAAATGCTAGAGGTGGTTTCAGCTACTTTATCACTTTCACTGATGACTTCAGTAGGTATGGTTATGTCTACCTAATGAAGCATAAGTCTGAATCCTTTGACAAATTCAAGGAATTTCAGAGTGAAGTAGAGAATCAATTAGGAAAGAAGATTAAAGCACTGCGGTCTGATAGAGGCGGTGAATATCTGAGCTATGAATTTGATGACCATCTGACAGAATGTGGAATTCTATCAGAATTGACTCCTCCTGGAACACCACAATGGAACGGTGTGTCGGAACGGAGGAACAGAACCTTGCTAGACATGGTCAGGTCAATGATGGGTCAGGCCGAACTTCCATTAGAACTTTGGGGACATGCACTAAATACAGCTGCACTCACTATAAATAGAGCTCCGTCTAAAGCTGTCGAAAAGACTCCATACGAATTATGGTTTGGAAAGCCTCCAAATGTGTCTTTTCTTAAGATTTGGGGATGTGAAGTATACGTCAAACGATTAATTTCAGACAAACTTCATCCAAAATCTGACAAATGTATCCTTGTGGACTTCCAAAGGAAACAAAGGGGTATTACTTCTACAATACATCTGAGAACAAAGTGTTTTTTGCTCGAGATGGTGTCTTTTTGGAGAAGGATCACATTTCCAAAATGACAAGTGGGAGAAAAGTAGACCTCGAAGAAATTCGAGTCGAACAACAAACTCTAGAGAATGCTCAAGATGACATTCAGGATGAAACTCAGAGATCTTTAGAAGAATCTGGTGAGAATCATGGTCAATCTAGAAATGTTACCCCGCATAGATCGCAAAGATATAGATCTCAACCAGAAAGGTACTTAGGTATTTTGACGAACGAGAGCTATGACGTTCTATTACTTGAAAGTGATGAACCTGCGACTTACAAACAAGCTATGACGAGCCCTAGCTCCAAGCAGTGGCAAGAAGCCATGCAATCTGAATTAGACTCCATGTCTGAAAACCAAGTATGGGATTTGGTCGATTTGCCAGATGGCTACCAAGCCATTGGAAGCAAATGGGTTTTCAAACTGAAAAAGGACAAGGATGGGAAACTTGAAGTTTTCAAAGCTAGATTGGTTGCAAAAGGTTACAGGCAAGTCCACGGTGTGGATTACGATGAAACCTTTTCACCAGTTGCAATGCTAAAGTCTATTCGGATAATGTTAGCAATCGCTGCATATTACGATTACGAAATATGGCAGATGGATGTCAAAACTGCTTTCTTAAACGGCGTTTTAACAGAAACTGTGTTTATGACACAGCCTGAAGGTTTTGAGGATCCAAAGAATGCTAAAAAGGTATGCAAGCTAAAGAAGTCAATCTACGGATTGAAGCAGGCATCCAGGAGCTGGAATATACGTTTTGATGAAGCAGTCAGTGACTTTGGTTTCATCAAGAACGCAGACGAATCTTGTGTATACAAGAAGGTCAGTGGGAGCAAAATTGCTTTCCTAGTATTATATGTCGACGACATATTACTTATCGGAAATGACATTCCTATGTTGAACTCTGTCAAGATTTGGCTTGGGAAATGTTTTTCGATGAAGGATCTAGGAGAAGCACAGTACATATTGGGCATCAAGATTTACAGAGATAGATCTAAAAGGATGATTGGACTTAGTAAAAGCACTTATATCAATAAGGTGCTTGATAGGTTCAAGATGGCGGACTCCAAGCGAGGCTACCTACCCATGTCTCATGGAATGACTCTAAGCAAGACTCAGTGCCCAAAAACACTTGATGAGCGTAGACGAATGAATGGGATTCCATATGCATCATTGATTGGTTCAATAATGTATGCTATGATATGTACACGCCCGGATGTTGCGTACGCACTCAGTGCTACCAGCAGATACCAGTCAGACCCAGGAGAGGCGCATTGGACTGCTGCCAAGAATATTCTGAAGTACCTGAAAAGGCACAAAGATGACTTCCTGGTCTATGGTTGAGATGATGAATTAATTGTTAAAGGCTATACGGACGCAAGTTTCCAAACCGACAAAGATGATTTTAGATCACAGTCTGGGTTTGTCTTCTGCCTCAACGGAGGAGCAGTAAGCTGGAAAAGTGCTAAGCAAAGCACAATTGCGGATTCTACAACTGAAGCGGAGTACATTGCTGCACATGAAGCAGCAAAGGAAGCTATATGGCTAAGGAAGTTCATAGGTGAACTCGGTGTAGTCCCCTCCATTAAAGGACCAATAGCCCTGTATTGTGATAATAACGGAGCTATTGCACAGGCAAAAGAGCCTAGACACCACCAGAGAGTCAAGCATGTACTTCGTAGATTTCACCTTCTACGAGAGTTCGTTGAAAGAAAAGAAGTCGAGATAAGCAAAATTGGAACAGATGACAACATATCAGAGCCTGGTACCCTCAGCAACGGTCGACGGTGGGCCATCCGACCTCAGACGAACGGGGTTCCCTGTAAAGGTCAAGCCAGTCAAAGCCGTGTAGTCCTCGTGAGTAATCGTCATCTCACCCCAAGGAAAATGGAAAGTGTTGGTGGTCTCCATGAACGACCGCAGAAAGGACAGGGAGATGTTAAGCCGCAGTATCTCCCAGAAGGTCTCGACCACCGGAAACAGTGAGCTCGCCCTCACCAAAGCCTGGGCGTCCGAGCTCAGGAAACCAAAAACAGTCTCACTCGTCGCTGCACCGTAGCCGCGAACCGTAGTCTCCCTCCTCGCGTGAAGGCGGGAAGTCACGTGGTGCTCAAGGTCGTAGTGCAGGTCCCGACCGTCGTAGAGCTCAGGACCCACCCATAGGGGACCCGCGCCAGTAGACTGACGCGTCATGCCACGCTCCTCGTGGCCACCAGAAGGAGGTCACGACTCGTCAGGCATGCTGATCAATAATACAATAAGGCATTATACCTTTAACAAAACTGGCACTCACACCAATCACTAAAGGAGTGCATTCTACTCATAAAATGGAGTCATACAATTTTTGTTCCCTAAGACATGATACTAAGTTCATATTGTGCAAAAATTCCCTAAGTAAATTTTTTTTTTAATTAACTCCAACAAAATGAAAATTCTTCCACAATTTTTCATTGATGAATTGTGAGGAACGCAAGCAATATACCAAAAACACCTACATTATAAGAAAACACTAGAGTCGTAGGTATACTTGGGGGCTAGTATAAAAATGCCCAAATTCAACAAGAATCAACATACTTGCGAAAATTAACATGCACAAACTAATTAACATGTTATGTAGAACATTTCCAACTATCTAATTGAAGGAAAGGGGCACAAAATCAAAAACCGCCAAATCAATTTCATGCATAAAAATACTTGACAAAAGTACTGAAATTGACAAAAAAGCTCAAAATTACTGAATATTACTTACATTGGGAAGATTAGGAAGTGATTTGGAGTAGAATTCGTGAACAAAAGTGAAGAAAACGAGCAAAAATAAGTAGAATGAAATGAAGAGTAAGAACGAAAATGGCGGAAATGAGAAGAAAAAGAAGACGGTCGCGTCTTTTAAAGACCGTCCTCCCCTTCGCATTTTCAACGCCCAGCACTGGGCGTTAGAAATTCTCGCACCCAGAGCTGGGCGCTGAAAGTGCTTCCCAGACAGCGAATATTCGCTGTCGGGCACGCACAATCCCCTATTTGTGTAAAATATCCGTTATCTTGATATTTCTTTCCCAAAAACGGTATTTTAAAAAAAAAATCGTTAACAGAAATATACTCAGTGTGGGCCCACTTATAGGACACACCTAATCAGGAAATATTGCGACCCACCAACAGGTTGTAATCACAAAAGCCCTTCTACATAGGAAAAATGAAAAGAAAGTAAGAAATTCAAAATGGGCTCGCCCACCTTCAACGGGCGGGGTCTGCGTCACTAGCCGCGCCCGTTGAAATAAAGTCTTCAAATTCAAAATAGGCTCGCCATCTTTAGCTGGCGGGGTCTACGTCACAAACCGCGTAGGTCCTTATCTTCAAATTTCAAAAACAGATTCGTCCACTTCTATCGGACGGGGTGTCCACCCTCAGCGGACATGCTCGCCATCTTTAGCCGGCGGGGTCTGCGTCACTAACCGCGCAGGTCCTTAGTCGCTGCAGCGATAACCTTTATCGGTTTTCCCTTTTTCCAAAAATTAAAGGATCGGTTTTCCCTTTTTCCAAAAATTAAAGGGTCGGTTTTCCCTTTTTCCAAAAATTAAAGGATTGCTTTTTCGTTTTTCCAAAAAAGAACTATGTGATCGGTTTTCCCTTTTTCCAAAAGTTAAAGGATTGGTTTTCCGTTTTTCCAAAAAATAACGATGTGATTTGTTTTCCGTTTTTCCAAAAAAGAACGATGTGCTGGATTTTCCTTCGTTTTACGTCCCATAAAAACAAGGGGGTTTTCTCGTTTAACTAGCCTTGAAAATGAGAATCTTTGAAAACATTTTTACCTCTTGGTTGGGATTGGCCAGGCCCAATTACACTTTATAGATTTGATTTCGAAAACATCTGTAGCTACTCCCAATGACAAAGTGAGGGAGTTTCTACACTTCTTTAGATCCTTCCAATGACAAAGTGAGGAAGTTTCTATACTATCCATTGACAAATCCCGATGACGTGTGAGGGATATGTCGACACTCCAAGTGATGACCCTTAAGTCAAATGTTATCACTCGGGGGCTCGTGAGACCCTCGCAAAAACAGGTCACCATGGCTTGTGTGGCGCACTCCGTCTAGTACTTTGACCATCGTCTTATTCCAAGACTCAGTCAAAGTGGGGGCTAACTGTAGACACCTACTTTTGTCCCCATTCCCGAAAGGGAAGGTTCGATGATGAAAACGTAAATCTCCACTTGACAACGCATCTCCTATAAAATAACGAATCTCAATTCCCCTTTTCATTTCACCCGAAACCTGCTATTTATAGAAACCTGCTATTTATGGAAACCTGCTAAAAATAGTAACTGTCGTAATGGGTAGTTGTTAAAAGTGGCAAGTCATAAAAGATAGAAACCTGTCAGAATTAGGTGTTGCACTCCAACATAAATCCTAAATGAGATAGAAATTGCGAGAGAATCCTATTCCTAATATGATTCGAAAGTAAGAGTCACGTATTAATTAAAATCCTAACGAGCCTAGAGTTCGTAACGGGCCCAGGCGCATCCCGTCACAAGGTTAAGACGCACTAAAGGACTCAATTAAATCAAATACTCCGGTTTCTAGGAATCCGAATCTGACTAAGGAAAATAGCCTAGACCCTATTTTCAACGCCTGGCTCTGAGCGCCGAAATCTTCGGCACCCAGGCCTGGGCGCTGAAAATACCTGGTACGTGTTTTTTCCTAATTCTTCGTGGATTAGAGTTCTGCAATTCTATATTTCCACGAACTCTTTCCTATAAATAGACCCTTAAGTTCGACGTGAAAGGAACACACAACACACAATTATATTCTGAGTATTGACTCTAAACCCCTAAGGCTAAGCCTCACACTGCAAAACTGATCACGCATTCTGTCGCAATCGATCCATAAATCGAACAGAACGTATCCCGTCCCATAATTTGAGATTCGTTAAATAAAAGGAGAAATAGCAAAGTCAAAGTGGTTAGTTTTCTGAGAACCGTGACGCACCACTCAAGGGTGCGTCGTAATGTGTCCCTTTTCCATGGTTTAATTGCTTTCCTCGCCCTTTTATGAACTGTTAAACTAACTAAAATCTGATTTTTTGATCACGCTTAACAAATATGATATTTTTGGGAAATTGGATTATCATGCTAGGTCCCTTAAAACAATCTAAATCAGATAATCGCGTTCGATCTAGTACTATATGTTGCATATTATTAAAATCAACTCAGATTAGTTTAATAGTTAACGCATGTCCCTTTAATTGTTTATGCTGAGCTAGTAAGGATATCCTGCCTCTGGAGTTATCGAAGAGCGAGTACTCCTCTCGGTAGTTACAGTCCCCCGAACCCTCAATCTCTACCCTGCGGGTGTACGTTGAGCGATCCCCACCACCAGGGATCACAAGGGAACCTACGGCCGTTGTGGTCAAACATAATTGCACTCCCTTTATGTCACGATAACGGGGTTCTGTCAGTTTTTCTCATTGTCGTTAAAAACTGAATGGCGACTCCTATATTACTAGTCAATTGGGTGTAAACTCATAGGAAATCCAATTACACTTGATTTGACAAAAAGAAGCGTCACACCCACGAGGGACGAGGTCACGCATTAGCCTCGTGCTTTTTCGACCCCCTCACGCTGTCACTCTTCGTGAGGAAATAGATGCTCACATGAGACAAATGACAGAAAGCCACAAGCTAATCCTTCATAGGATTGAGCAAGTTGCATTTGAGGATGCTGCACCAGATGACCAGGATGCTGAGCTCCTAGATGCTCTTGCTGATGTTTCTGCTGACCCTGAGCCCTGATATTGCATAACCCCCAATCCATCTTTTTTGGCCAATGTGTATGTGGAAAATAGCAAGGAACAATTTTTTTGGTGGTTGTATAATTTTCTGAATTTTTTTAATGCTTGCTATGTTAAGGAACATTGACTTGTGTTTTTGTCTCTTTGGATTCCGTTATTTGCTTGGTGTTTTGGGATATGATTTCTTGCAGGTACATAGTTTGAGTGACGCTGACTAAAAGTTAACCATGATTGTTAGTATGGTACTTTCTTTGGATGGTTAACCCTTAATTTTTTTGTTGATGACAAAAGGGGGAAGAGATGCAGTGCAAATAGGGAACTTACCATTGAGTTCCTAGATGACATCAATTGTGTCAAACTACGCTGAAAGTGTTTGGTGTATTGGCATGATGATCTTCTAGCTACTATGAGCCCATGGGTATTGTTTTTAATTTTTTTTTCTTCATGTTTTGCTTTATCTTTTCTTTTTTCTGGATTTTTGTCTCCTTATGTTTGCACGTTTTTGTCATCACCGAAAAGGGGGAATATTGGTGCCCCTTAGGTTTTGATCAAGACATGCAAACTTTACTAACAAGTTTCTAAGTGATTGTGAAAGGTATTCAGAGTGTCTAGAGTAAGGCGTATAGATGATCCATCAAAGGAACTTGGATTAATAACAAACAATCCAGAAAGAGTGAAGTTCCAAAGAAGGAGCTTGTAGAGTTCCTGTAAAGGAACACTAGATTGAGATTCTACAAAAAGCCTCAAGATGGAGAAACTGAAGACTAAAAATAGAGTTATTTTTAGGTTAAGTGTGTAAGTGTTTAGAAAGAAGGAAATTGCATGAACTAGTAGCATTTGATCTAAACTGAGCAAAGGAACATTAGAGTATTAATAAAACTAAGGAAAATTTGTAATTATTAATCCAACCTCTGCTCGGTTTTTTTTAATTAAGCCTACCTATGCGATATTTCTAAATAATCCAACCTTTATGACCCACCTACTATTATTAAGCCTAAAAATTATAACTGTTATATGTCACGTAAGGGTGAATACCGCCTACAGCAGGTTAGTAACTTGTTATAGGCTTAATAATAGTAGTTGGGTCATAAAGGTTGGATTGTTTAGAAATATCGCATAGGTAGGCTTAATTAAAGAAAACCGGGTAAAGGGTGGATTAATAATTACAAATTTTCCTAAAACTAAAGTATTATTTTGGTCCGTTTATTTTCTAAACTAGATTTTTTTTATTAAACGGTAAGTTTTTTTTGTTAGTAAATAAAACAAATGTTTTTATTTATTACTGTTAATCACACGTTTTTGTTCCCTTGATTTTCTTCTTGGTGGTTGCATGCTAATCAAGCTGAAGGTCAGAGGAACTGCGTCAAAACAAATCTAAAAGTAAAAACAGTTTATAGTTAGCTTTTTTCTTAAGAAATATCATTAGAGATATTTTAGGAAAGCTTTTTTCCCCACGCTACCATGCTTACCATAACCTGGTCAGCTCAACGTGCCTTAAACCTAGGGATGTTAGTTAGGATTTTGTTAGAATTAGCTTAAATAAAACGCATATCATTCCTATAAATAGACAGCTTAGGTTTGCCAAAAAAGTTACCTGATTTTATTGAGAAAAATAACTTTCACTTTTGTAAGTCTCTTTGCTCTCATCAAGATCAGATCCTCTAAGTGTTCCTACCGAGTTCATTTCTTAACATACACTCGAGTATTATTTATCTTTTGTAAACATATTCATTTGTAAGGGTTGAGTGAATCCTTAAGGTTTAGCCTTGAGTTAGGTCTAAGTGAGGAGAGTATAACTTCTGAGTTGAAGTTGAGCGAGTTAAGTAGCTTGAGGAAGCTACTCTAGGAACTTGAGTTCAGAGAGGAACTTAAGTCATTTGTAGTTAGTTAAATTGTAACATAGTTGTTTCCATTTTTAGTGAAAGAGTTTTAAGAAAATCCCTAGTGGGTCGAGGTTTTATTTTCAGGCTGCGCGCTATTGAAAAATTTCCTCTCTAATTCTCTTGCATTTACTTTTAAGTTCATGTAGCATTAGTTTTAAATTCCGAAAAATTAGTTACAAATTCCTACACTACAATTCAACCCCCCGTGTAGTGTTCATCCGAGTAACACATAATTTATTGCTTATTTCAATATTGCACATTTCAATTCCGCATTTATACTATTCGTTCTACTTTTTCACGCGTAGTCCTTCTAGGAGTTTTGGTCTACACCTAGTCCTTTGTCTAGGTGGTGATGTATAATCTTTATAATTCTGTATCTTTATTTTCTATTGTGATTCTTGCTTTATTTGTTATTGCTTTCATCACCCAACATGCTAAATGAACAATCTACAAGTTTTAATCATGCTTAACAAAGATAATTTTTGGGCAACCAATTTAGGCTCCCTAAATTTGACTTAAAGCAAAGTGATCACATATAATTAGCAATTTCAATGTTCTATATATGCATGCTCACCAACCTAAACTTAGTGCCATGATTAGGATTATGCAAAAAAATGATCCTTGTCTTGTATGAACCAACTTTTCAAGTCTACCAAAATAAGTATCTCGTTCCCTTACTCGAGTCTTATTACGGTTTCAAGTACTATTCTTATCCCGTGTCGTATAGGTATTTCCAAAGAGAAACCATAAACTTGTTTGGTGGCGACTCCGTCGAGATTCAAAATTCCTAAGCCATTGGGGTATTTTGCGCATTTATATGTTTTGAATTTCGATTTTCAATGTTCCAATTCTATCAACGTCTCTAGTGTGACCCTAGAATTTAGCTCCCCTTTACGGGGTGGGATTGCAAAAATCAAGCAAAACTAGTGGTCACACTCTTTGATAAATTAGACCAAGTTTGAGTTTTGGTGAGTCCTAAATGGGATTCATAAAATGCTTAAAACTTACATTAGAAGTCCAAATAAAAATAATACTCCGTATTAAATATGAGAAAGTACAAAAAAAACCCTACAATCTGGTGTCTCCGCTGGGGATTCCTAAATTTGCATTTCGAGCATAAACACTTTCGAGCATTCTGCAACTGATCTGCTGAAGCGTCCAGCGCAGCCACCTGCGCCAGGTGCAGACCCTGCCCCTGGCGAAGCTGCTTGCGCTTGGCGCAGTAGCCCAGAGTGGCAGTTTTCCCAATTTGTGTTCTAATGCCCGAAATGGGAGTTTAGCTCGAATATTAACTTTCGAAAGAGGCACGCCCAAACTTTGAGCACGAGCACCGAAGCGGTAGATTTTTCAAGTGTTGGTTCATACAATTGTATTTAGGCATTACATGCATTTTTCAAAAATACAAAATCAAGTTTTCTACCCTTGCCCATCACGAATGTGTTCTACATTCGGGCAAACCATAGAGGCAAAGATTTTATCATTCTCCATACAGGTCCCGGTCAAAGTGTTTGATCATTTCCGAGCCTACCAAACCTGTACATTTAACATGATGCTGCCGACATTTGGCATGGAGACTGTCTGCATGCTAACATACGTCTCCCTTGGGTGGAGGCACCTTGTTACCGGATTTGCCTCTTAGTCAAGGACCTTTGACACCCTAAATCGACCATTGCATCATACAAAACTTCGTACGACCTGAGGTTGAGAACTTTGCATGTCGCATTCTTATCCATGTTTAGTGTGACAACTTGCTTATATGTGCATCTTGTGCGGGCGTCTTTGCACGCGTGAATTACTAACCTTCGAGTTCTAGCTTTGCCAAAACCTTTATCCTCCAAACTAGGAAAACCAAACCTCCTAGGAGCATCATCAAACCTCATGCATAAAATCGCCGATTTAAGGTCATCATTTAGGAGCACCACTCCGTTTGATTCAAAAACCTCTAATCACGCCTCATGTAAAAGAGCCTAAACCTCTTATTATGTCCAAATTCAAGAGCCTAATCCATGGCTTCATAATGCTGGATTTTCAAGTCCAAATTTCTATATCCAAATTCAAGAGTCCAACCCATGGCGTCATAATGCCGGATTTTCAAGTCCAAATATCCAAATTCAAATCCAAGAGTCAAATCTATGTGTAGGGGTTTTTTTTGTATAGTATTATCCCTACGTTTTTTTGAAAATTTGAACTTGAAGGAGTCGCCACCAAACATTTTTAAGGGTCTGTTTTGGAAGGACCAAAAATTGACTCTTTTAGATAGGGCATTGAACCTTGAAACCGAATGTGTGAGATTCGGGTACGGGAACGAACCGCTTATTTTGGCATGCTTTAAAAATACATTCGAAAACAAGACGATCGTTTTCGAGAAATCCTAATGATGGAACTAGGTTGAATCATGCATTTTAGAACATTGAAATTGCTACTTGTACGTGGTCACTTTGCTTTAAAGTTAATTAGGGGAACCTAAGGCCGGTTTGTCCAAAAATTATCTTTGCTAAGCGTGATGTAACCTTTGTATTTTGTTGCATTTAGCATGTTAGGTGATGAAAGCGATAAAAATCTAAATCATCATCACAAAGTAAAGGAATTATCAAAATGCGTACAAAACCACATCACCTTAAAAAAGGTGAGTAAAGAGTGCGGAATTGAAATTACAAGAATAGGAAATAAAGGTTCGATATTGAAAGTGCGTTATTGAAATTGCGATATTGAAAGTTCGATATTGAAAGTGCGGTATTAAAAGAGCGATATTGAAATGACGATATTTAAATGACGATATTGAAATTGTATTATTGTATTTGAAATCTGAGCGCCAAACAACTACTTAATAATAAGTGTGCCCGACATGGATTCAACTCTCTAAAATATTAACTTTAGATGAGTTGCTCATCTAAAAGCATCATTGATTTTGAATATAGAATTTGAAAGGAAACTTGAACATGAATGTAGAACTTGAATATTGGACTTGAATATTGGAATTAGGAGTCTTGACTCTTGAAGATTAGATATTTCCATGTTTAAAGGCCTCACCTTTAATATGCTCCATAACATGAATTGATTCTAGTTTAAGGAGAAGTTGATCTCACTTAAACATCATTGAATATTGAATATAGAACTTGAATATTGATGATAGAAATTGAAATGCTCATGTGTTCTAGTTTGGAAAAGGGTTTGCACTTTCCGAAACATCCTTGAACTTGTATAAAGTTGAGGTTTTTGAATACTTGATGATGATTGTTGTAAGGAATACTTTCAAGGATGAAAGATTCAACTTACTAATTATGTTTTTTGAAAACAAAGCATAAAGATTGAAATTTGAAACTTGTAGAAGGAGTTCGGATGATCATTTGAGGGGGGTTTCAAGTATGAAATCCCCTCAAAGATTACTCCTTTTTGGCATTTCCTAGTTCAAGTGTGTATGAATCAACACAAGAAAATCATAGGATCAGTAAACTTGAAATCAGACAAATATAGTAACCGTACAAGACGAATATTCAAAGTGATTACATTGCACTACAATTAATCCTTGAGGAAAGATAAAGGTTGCACTTCAACCGATATCCTTAAAAGAGATAAAACCGCGAATGAGATATGAGATTCAGAATAAAACCGGAAAATTCTGGAAAAGTGGAAGTAAAACACCAGAGCTAGATATTTCTAGCACTAGGCATACATGCGCCACTAGTATTCCAGCACACCAAAGCCAGCGCCAGGGGGTTCTGGCACTATAGTTTGGTTCTCACCTAATCACGACAAAGATAAAGTTTTAACAGCTCAACATGAATAATATCTGGAGCCCATCTAGCTAACGCCGGGAAATTATAAGAACTCTTGACTAGAGTGCTATAATATTCTAGCGTTGCTGGTTGTTTCACGAAAAAATCAATCTCATCAAACATCGCTCTTATTCGGCCGGTTACACCTCAATCCTTATATAAATGGAAAATAAACTGTCGATGCCGCCCGTATATAAAGATTGCACACGCTGGAAAATACCAGCGCAACAAATGCACAAGCCAGAAAATTTTGGGGCATAATTATTCTCATTCAGAAAATTGTCGGGCCACCTCCCCC
The DNA here is from genome assembly GCF_020520425.1 of Spinacia oleracea. NCBI lineage: Eukaryota > Viridiplantae > Streptophyta > Magnoliopsida > Caryophyllales > Amaranthaceae > Spinacia > Spinacia oleracea. The sequence continues at coordinate 127,785,384 of NC_079490.1, read as the reverse complement.
TTCGTATACTGCAAATAACCGTTAGCTTTATTCTATTTTCTTCCCGTAGAAAGAGTAACGGTTTTTCAAATTATTATTTTCAAAATAGTAAGTTATTCCATTGGCCCACCAACAGGCACCGACATTCCGGGAAATCACCGTAACCCATTTAGGTGACGATTCTTTAAAAATTCATTATAAAAAACAAAAGAAAATCCGTATTCCGTCGAGGTTTATTCATTCCTCGTTAATTAAAATGTCAATATTCCGTCATTCTGTATTCTGTTTCGAGGTTTATTCATTCCTCGTTAATAAGAATGTCAATTTTCCGTATTCCGTCATTCTGTATTCTGTTTTGATTTTTATTCATTCCTCGTTAATAAAAATGTCAATATTCCGTATTCCATATTCCGCCATTCCGTATTCCGTCATTCTGTATTATGTTTTGAGGTTTATTCATTCCTCGTTAATAAAAATGTCAATATTCCGTATTCCATCACTTCGTATTACATATTTTGTGATTCTGTATTATGTTTTGAGGTTTATTCATTCCCCGTGAATAAAATTGTCAATATTCTATATTCCGTCATGTAGGGGAATACAGTTAAACATACATAACATGTGCGGAACATCCCAAAAGCCATGAAACATGTATAAAGCACAGTTTAAGCAAACTTACATTTAAAGAGTGTTTTCCCGAGTATTGTATCAACGAACACGAATAAATAAATCCACTTGTCGTTCCTCTATTTGGTTCACCGACACGTTCAGATCCATCTTGATTATTGTAGCTTAGACGACGCACAAGATTTATGCTTTTCGGGATGAACAATTTTTGCAGAGAGAAAAACTGAAGAACGTAATTTAAGAATTAGGTTTAGGTTAGATTGAAACTAAATGTGTGCTGTGTGGGAAAAATATAATAACCTAATTATTATATTGATGTAACCGGCCAAGACCAAAAGGCCTTGACCGGCCACATCCCACACGCAAGCAACAACTCGCGCCCAGTCACACACTGCAGGCCGAAGACCACAGCGTGCGCAGCCGAGCAACATGGGCAGTGGGCCTTGCGTGCTCGCTGCTGTGTTGCTATACGGTGATGCGTGCTGCCACGCCCCGCGGGCTGGCTTTGCTTGCTGCGTTGCGAGCTCGCTGGCTCGTTGGGCCTTGCGCGCTTGGCTCGACGGGCCGGCAGCTCTGATGCGGCTCGTATATGCGACTAACTCCTTACGGCTATTATTTATTGTATCGTATACGACGAATCACCGTCGTATGATACGATTATTCGTTTCTCCCAGCTTACGAATATTCACGATACGATATACGATTCCGATGCAAGGTCGTATCGTATAATACGTTTTCCAGACTAATTCCCGAAAAGCTATTAAATGAATTCCGATTCATTTAATGCGGTGATCTGTTACATGCCATTGGTGTGACCTTATAGGTTCAGTCAAGAGTAAGTTGTGAGCCTCATATAGATTAGAACTCACTGATCGGAAGCATTGCTCCATCTAGTTGTTCCGATCACTTAATCTTACTAGATTAATTGTTCGCAATTAATCTGAACCTTGGAATTAGACTTGATGCACCTTGGGTGAAGGAAATATTTCCTTTAGTCTCCCACTTGTCATTCAGAAAAGTGTGCATTCACATTCCTTTGTCGCTTAGTGTTACTTGCTGAACATAAGGTAAGATCCAAGCCATCCTTATTAGATCCAGAAGTGTTTCTCGGATTACAGAGCTCAACTTTTAAAATTTTACAGAAGGTTAAGCCTTAACCATTCTGAGCACGACCATGCATTTTCACAGTATCTAACTCTCCAGGAGGCCTTGTTACACAACAACACCATATCCTATCAAAGATAGGAGGACAATACATTCTTGCAATCTATGAACACTCACTTTGATTCATAGTACGCCCAATAACTGCTTTTATAGTCTCCTTTTACGGTGCGACGTTTAGCTAGTATCAAAGCGAACTAATTCTCAAACGAGCAGACATAATCACTCATTTTCTGAGGAATGGTTCTAATCACCATTAATGAGAACTACTTATGACATGACTTTAATCTCTTAAAGTGTTCTCTTGGTCAATCCAATACAAGGTCCAATAAGTATCTATGCAAAAGATTCTGACATCCAGTCAATCTAGTTCAAGAAACAGAACTAAAAATCTACTTGCAATCTAATCTTCATTAGTCATTGGTCGTCCACCTTTCAATGACCTGGATTAGGGATCCTTTGTGAGTTCAATATTCAAGTTCACTTATGGGTGTTTCTTTGTCTAAGAATACATCTTGACATCCCCATTGAATTTTTTGAATCACATGGACTTATCATTTAATACTAAACCAAAATTAAATGAATATGAAATAATAATTTTCATAAATATGAAATGGTTAAACCAATTGTTTTAAACACAAATCTAACAGACGTTCTAAAATAAAACTTAGAAAATCAAAGCCATCCTCCAATATTCTTTATTCCCATGGAGGCTACATGTGCGTTGTGCTTCGCTTGTTGCAACGGTTTAGTCAATGGATCCGCGACGTTGTCGTCAGTTCCAATCTTGCAAATCTCGATTTCTTTCCTTTCAACGATTTCTCAAAGTATATGAAATCGGCGCAGTAATATAGGGGAATACAGTTAAACATAATAACATGTGCGGAACAATCCCCAAAGCCAGGAAACATGTATAAAGCACAGATTAAGCAAACTTACATTCGAAGCGTGTTTTCCACAATAATATGTCAACGAACACGAACAATGAACTCCACTTGTCGTTCCTCTACTTGGTTCACCGATATGTTCAGATCCGGCTTGATAATCGTAGCTTAGACAATCATTCAAGAGTTTGTGCTTTTGGGAAGAACACATCCATGGAGGCTGAGAGAGAATTAGGGTTTCTCTCTCCTACTTAGGGTTTAATGTGTGTGGCTGAATTGTGTATTAGGTTAGGAAAAGAACTTGCATGCTATAATATTATAACCCCTAGGTTACAATACTAACCGGCCAAGGCACAAAGGCCAAGCGCCAGCCAGCATTATCCGCGCAAGCCCACACGCGCACAGCCGCACAGGCAATGGGCCTTGGGCCGCGCTGTGTGCGCTGCTACTGTTGTTCCTTGCATGCGCGCGCGCCTAGCCAAGGCATGGGCCTTAGGCGCTGGCTCGCTGCTACGCCCAGTGGGCCTTGCGCGCTTGCGCGCCTTGGCTTGTTGGGCTGGCAGCGTTGCCTCCTCGTATCCGCGATTAATATATTTTAGATATATTATTTATCGTTTCGTATACGACGAATCACCATCGTACGATACGATTTATTCGCTTCGCCTAGCTTACGAATATTCGCGATACGATATACGATTCCGATGCAAGGTCGTATCGTATAATACGTTTTCCAACTAATTCCCGAAAAGCTATTAAATGAATTTCCGATTCATTTAATCCGGTGATCTGTTACATGCCATTGGTGTGACCTTGTAGGTTCAGTCAAGAGTAAGTTGTGAGCTTAATATTCATTAGAACTCACTGATCGGAAGCATGGCTCCAGCTAGCTGTTCCGATCACTTGATCTCACTGAATTAATTGTTCGCAATTAATCTGAACCTTGGTATTAGGCTTAATGCACCTTGGGTGAAGGACATATTTCCTTCAAGTACGTGCTTGGACTTCTGGTGGCTCCTAGGCTCCTTTGCCTGGGCAATGGATCCCCTATTGTCGCAATACAAAGCCACTGGTCCTTTAATGGAGGGGACAACCCCAAGTTCTTCGATGAACTTCTGAATCCAAACAGCTTCCTTTGCTGCTTCAGAGGCAGCAATGTACTCGGCTTCAGTTGTAGAATCCGCAAAAGTGCATTGCTTAGCACTTTTCGAGCTTACTGCTCCGCCATTAAGGCAGAACACAAACCCAGACTGTGATCTGAAATCATCTCTGTTGGTTTGAAAAATTGCGTCCGTAAAGCCCTTAACAATCAACTCATCTATACCACCATAAACCAGAAACTGATCCTTAGTCCTTTTCAGGTACTTTAGGATATTCTTGGCAGCAGTCCAATGTGCCTCACCAGGTTCTGACTGGTACCTGCTCGTTGCACTGAGTGCGAACGAAACATCTGTCCTTGTACAAATCATAGCATACATGATGGATCCAATAGCCGAAGCGCATGGAATTCCACTCATCTTTCTACGTTCATCAGATGTCTTGGGACACTGAGTCTTGCCTAGATATGTACCATGTGACATGGGTAGATGGCCTCTCTTGGCTTCCATCATATTGAACGTAGCTAGCACTTTGTCAATGTAAGTGCTCTGGCTTAGTCCAATAATCCTCCTAGATCTATCCCTATAGATCTTGATGCCCAATTTGTACCGTGCATCTCCTAAGTCCTTCATTGAGAAACACTTTCCAAGCCAAGTCTTCACAGACTCCAACATAGGAATGTCGTTTCCAATAAGTAGTATGTCGTCTACATACAAGACTAGGAATGCAATTTTACTCCCACTGACCTTCTTGTATACACAAGATTCGTCCTGATTCTCGATGAAGCCAAACTTATTGATTGCTTCATCAAATCGTTTATTCCAACTCCTTGATGCCTGCTTTAATCCATAAATGGATTTCTTATGCTTGCATACCTTTCCTTGATTCTTTTGATCGACAAAACCCTCCGGCTGCGTCATAAACATAGTCTCTTCAAGAACACCATTCAAGAAGGCAGTTTTGACATCCATTTGCCATATTTCATAGTCATGAAACGCGACAATTGCAAGGATTATCCGAATAGACTTAAGAATCACGACTAGAGAAAAGGTTTCATCGTAGTCAACGTCGTGAACTTGCTTGTAACCTTTTGCTACCAATCTAGCCTTGTATATGTATACAATTCCATCTTTGTCTTTCTTCAATTTGAAGACACATTTGCATCCGATAGGTGTGAACCCATCTGGCAACTCTACCAAATCCCACACTTGATTTTCAGACATGGAGTCTATCTCAGATTTCATGGCCTCTAACCATTTAGTGGAGCTTGGGCTCGTCATAGATTTATTGTAAGTCATAGGTTCATCACTATCTAATATGAGAACGTCTAAGTTTTCAGTCAAGAGGACGCCTGTCCATCTGTCCGGCTGAACCTTAGTTCTATTTGACTTACGAGGGGCAACAACGTGTTGAGGAACTACTCCCACTGGCTCTTCTAAAGACCTTGGAGGTTCTTCGCCTTGAACTGCTTCTAAAGAGTTCTTGGTTCGTTTTTCTTCTCTAATCTCTTCGAGGTCTATTATTCTCCCACTTGTCAATTTGGAAATATGATTTCTTTTCAAAAAGACACCGTCACGAGCAACGAATACCTTGTTGTCTGACTTATTATAGAAGTAATACCCCTTTGTTTCTTTTGGATACCCAACGAAGAAACATTTGTCAGATTATGGTTCGAGCTTGTCCGAAATTAATCGCTTGACATATGCTTCGCAACCCCAATTCTTTAGAAAAGACAACTTTGGAAGTTTCCCAGTTCATAATTCGTATGGAGTCTTTTCAACAGCTTTTGACGGAGCAAGACTCAGTGTGAGTGCTGCTGTTTGTAACGTATGTCCCCAAAATTGTAAAGGAACTTTGGCTTGACCCATCATTGACCTGACCATATCGAGTAAGGTCATGTTTCTCCGTTCCGACACTCAATTCCATTGAGGTGTCCCCGGAGCAGTCAATTCAGAAAGAATACCGCGTTCTTTTAGATTGTAAGATATTCACCCCCTCGATCTGATCTTAGATCTTTGATTTTCTTGCCATTTGATTCTCTACTTCATGTTGAAATTCTCGGAATTTCTCAAACGATTCAGACTTGTGTTTCACCAGTTTAAGCCTTTTTAGTATTTTTGTTATAAATGTGTTTGCTCGTATCTAGCACATATAGACCATTTTCTTGTTGTGCTGAACCATAAAACATTCCATTCAAAGCAAAAGAACAACTATTGTCTTTAAATTGAAAACTAAAACCTTTAGAATCTAAACTTGAAACGGAAATAATATTTCTGGTGATACTAGGAACATAGTAACAGTTTTCTAGTTCCAAAACAAAATCACTAGGCAAAGAAATAAAATAAGATCCTATGGCTAATGCAGCAATCCGTGCTCCATTTCCCACGCGTAGATCCATCTCGCCTTTATCAAGCCTTCTACTTCTCCTTAGTCCCTGCGAATTGGAACATAAGAGTGAGCCACAACCTGTATCTAATACCCAAGAAGTAGAATTAACAAGATTACAACATACATACCTGAAGTAGAAGCAACGTTTCCGTTCTTCTCATCTTCCTTTCTCTTCAAGCAATCCCTCTTCCAATGCCCCTTCTTCTTGTAGTAGAAGCATTCAGATTCGGCAGGAGAACGATTCACCCTCTTCTGTTTACCAGAACAGGTGCCGTTGGAATTAGGTGAGGGCGTAGCCTTGCCCTTATCCTTCTTGCCCTTTCCCTTGCCAGATTTCATGAAATTCTTGCCCTTACGCACAATAAGCACGTCGTTCTTATTCTCTTGTTTGAGTGTCTTTTCAGCGGTCTTCAACATACCGTGAAGCTCAGTAAGAGTTTTCTCCATGCTGTTCATGTTGTAATTTAATATGAACTGATCTAATCCACTATGAAGTGAATGGAGAATGATGTCAATAGCCATTTCATTTGAGACGTCAGAATCTAGAGCTCTCATGTTCTCAAAGAGTCCAATCATTTTAAGAACATGTGGGCTCACTGGTTCTCCTTTCTTGAGCTTAGTCTCAAGGATTAACCTTTGAGTCTCGAATCTTTCGATTCTGGCTTGGTCCTAAAACATGTTCTTAAACTCCGAGATGATTTGGAAACCATCCGAGGTAATGAACGTTTTCTCAAGTTCAGGATTCATGGATGCAAGCATCACACATTTGATATCCCTGTTGGCATGGATCCAACGGTTAAGGGCAGCTTGAGTCACCTCCGGCCCGGCGGCCTCTGGTAACTCTTCCACTAGGACATATTCTTTTTCCCCATGCATTAGAACTATTTGCAAGTTCCTTTGCCAGCCGAGGAAATTGTTGCCGTTTAGCTTCTCTTTGTCGGGAATTGAACGCAGGTTGATTGTGTTGTTATTGTTTGCGGCCATTTGATTACTACATTTGAAAAAAATACGCAATAAATAACCATTCATAACTTAATAAGTTTGAAATAAATGCTAGCATGCAATCATTAAAGCTATTAAACATTTCATTCATGCAAAAGAAAAAACATAGTCCAAAATGAATGAAACGATTCCAAGACCCTAAAAGTCCTAAATCCTTAAGCAGCTTTGGCATGTCTTATGTAGTTTAAGATTCTAGGTAAGCAAAACCTATTGCTAGTAATCTCCAAATTACTCTTGGTTAATAAATTAATACCATAATTTATCTCATTGCCACACCATAATGCCATTGTTGTTTGAGTTGAAACCACAATCAACGTGCTCCTTTGTGACGCCTTACCATCTAAGTCAACTAATATAGCACCTCGCTTTTGCGTAAACCTACTACATTAGATCCTTAGATTTTTGTAAGTACTTGATTTGGAAGGCAATTTTAAACTCAATATTACTTTGGACCTAGTTGTTTCTATGTTGGTTCGATTATTTAGTGAACTAAATCTAATCGAGTCATACAAACAACATATTCATGCATAATATACATTCATTCAAGCATGACATATATATAGTGCATAAATAAATTGGTGAACTAGTATGGCCCAAAACTCTTATCTTAAAGCATCCAATCTTCTTCACCATCTTGTTAGCTTGACATCGTCTTGAATCTTCATTCAATGCTAACTTAAAGTTCTAAACTAGAAATACTTGAAATAATTACATCAAAATTTTCATGGTTCGCATACCATATTTAAAACTTTACATTCAAAGATAAAACGGTTCACAGACCGTATTTAACTATCCTAAAATGGCCATACTAGTCACTTGGAGTACCTGCATTACATAAAATATAGATTCTATACATTCACCCATTCGTATGCTAAAACGAATGGCCCAATTGATTATGCAAGTATTTACGTGAATTAATTAAAATTCACGTTCACATAAACGCGTCCTAAAAGATTAATCAATTTCCAAATTATTAATCCTTAGACTTTATTCTAATTAAAATTGAATTTAGTTAAAATAATGCGACCTACGAAAATAATTAAAATAATTATTTCACTTTTAATTTCATTTAGCGGCTCCCACTTAAACCAATAATTATTCCGGATAATTAATTATTTAAATATTAAATTAAACTCACGGCCCGACCAAAGTTAAATAAAATAATTATTAATTATCCCGTTAGCCAATTTTAATGCAAACATAAATGTCAAGCCCAACGAAAAAAAAATGTTCGAGTGCAATAGGGCAAGGCTTGCACCCAGCCCAGCAATGCACGCTGTGTGGCCTACGAGGCACACGAGAAACTGCCCATGCCCACGCAGCCAACGCCCCACGTACCGCAGCTCTCGCTGCCCATGGTGCCTGATGTGCTCGACGCTGCGCAAGGCATGGCAGCCTTGCTTGCTCGCAGCTCGAAAACCTAGGCGTGCCCGCCTTGCTTGCCCCTTTCCTCGCCCAGCGCGCGCGGCACGCAGCACGCTTGTTGTTGCCCGCGTCGCTGTGGCTCGGCACAGGTGTGGCAGCCCGCATGGCTCGACGAGCCACACGTCCACCCCACCCTCGTGTTCGTGCCTTTGGTTCGTGCCTACGGACCAACTAATTAAAAAAAATTAATTTCACGAACATTTGCATTAAGTATTTTTCACAAAATTTACGATTTTTATTTTCGAAAAATAAGGATTTTGCTGTTTAATTAATTTTTAACAACAATTTAATTTCGTTAAAATTATTAAATCAAGGCTAACTTTATTCAAATTTTAAGAACAAACAATTTCAACTGAAAATTTGAACTGTTAAATAATCGAATCTAAAACTTTAAATCGTTCTAAACATTTAAATTTCAGATTTTTACGAATTTGGTTTAAGTGTCGATTAAAATTAACGAAACTATTAAAATTTTTGATCCAATAATTTTTAAAATCCACCACTGAACATGAAATTATATTCCTATTCCCAATTAACCAAATTACTAGATCCAAATTATTTAAAAAATCAATTAGTGATCTAAAATTTACGAATTTGGGGAAAGAAAAATTAGGGTTTATACTTGATAAAACCAGCTGACATTTTTACCATAATTAAAGAATATACCCAACAGAATTGTGTCAAAATATCAATCAATTCCGAGTAGTTTAGGTCGACCAATTAATTAAAAACTTTCCAAATTTATTAATTTTAACACGAAAATTAACAAAAACACCCAAATTCACATATTTCGAGGCCAGTTTTTGCAATTCCGTTCCCATGAATTGATCTTAGAAAATCGCTTTCAATCAGATTAGGGTCAGAAAAGTCGACATTACGAAACTTTTTGAATTCAGAACTTATTACACGATTCATCCAATAATCCATTATAATTCGTAAAATTCAATAAAAAAATCCAAAAAAATCGACAACATGAAAAAACAATAAATCATGCTAAAAAATGCTTTAAATACATAAGGCTCATGATACCACTGTATGGGAATCCAGTTAAACATACATAACATGTGCGGAACATCCCCAAAGCCAGGAAACATGTATAAAGCACAGATTAATCATACTTACTTTTGAAGCGTGTTTTCCCGAGTTTATTATCAACGAACGCGAACAAAGAACTCCAATTGTCGTTCCTCTATTTGGTTCACCGACACGTTCAGACGCGTCTTGATAATCGTAGCTTAGACAACGTTCAAGAGTGTTTGCTTTTTCGGGAACACTAGTAGAAAAAACCCCTGTTGCAGCCCCCTTGATGCAGCGTACATGTATAAATACGCTTCAACAACCAGCCGGTCAACGCGGGTCAAACCCTTTAAAGGGTTATCGCAGCGTACATTTTAATTGTTCGCAGCGAAAGTGTATGTTGCAGCGTACAAAATAAAAGCCCGCAACAACATCCAGACGTTATCGCAGCGTACATGTTATTGCCCCCTACAACAAGTCCGCGTTTCAAAATATTTTGCTGCAATAACGTCAATAGCTTTTTCCCTTAAACAAAATTTTGAAACCGCGCTGAACGTACTCCTTCTCTCCAAGCTTTTTCCCTTAAATAAATATCCAAGCATCTGGCCTTCGAACTCAGCCGTCGAACTCAGCCCTGCGTCGCCGTCGAACTCAAGCGTTGCTCAGCCCTGCGTCGCTGTCTTCGCCGGTGTGTCTGTGTTCTCGCCTCATCTCTCCCATCCCGTTCTGTTCTCGCGCGCCTACTCAGTCCCTGAAAGGTCGATAATCTTGGTCGGCCAGGGGTTCAGCGTCCCCCCGTCGCGTCCTGGTTCCGGTGGTTGCTCGGCGTTACTCTCCTTGCCACAACAAGTAGTTAGGGTTTGTTCAATTTTTATTTTCGTTTTTGATTTTCGTTTTCAGATTAGGGTTCAATTTTCGTTTTTGATTTTCGTTTTGATTTTCGTTTTTGATTTTCGTTTTGATTTTCGTTTTTGATTTTCGTTTTTGATTTTCGTTTTGATTTTCATTTTCAATTTTCGTTTTTGATTTTCGTTTGTTCAACTTTTATTTTTTTTTTTTTTTTTTTTGATTTTTTTGGCTGTTGTTCAATTATTTCTTTAATTTGCAGTGAATTGTGAAGATGGGTAGATACGCATATGGTTGAAGAGAGGGGCGATGATCATGCTTGTTTGAATTTCAACAATTGCATAAGGTATTGATATATCTAATTATTTTCATAAAGGTTCTCTTTTCCTCTTTTGAAAGTTGAAATCAATAGTACAGTAAGTGCATATCATTTTTACGATAAATAAAATTTGGATAAGTACAGTAAGTGTAATAATAAAACGTGTACGTTAGTATTCTATGCTTAAGTATCCATTCCGTTTTACTTATTAGGATTGTTTTTGGACTTCTAATATCACTTCAGTGAAGCATTGATAAACTTAAATGATGTAATCAAAGATTTGCGGAACTTCTTAATGATTTTGTGACTTCTTAATATATGTGTTTATGTGTGGAACCTTTTGTTGTTGTTATTAGTAATGAGTCGTCGTTGGATGTATGGTGACCGTACTACGGCAAAATACTTGAGTGGGGTCGCAGAGTTCATTAGATGTTCTTTAGCACACCAACGGAGTACAAAAGCCGAAAAAATCTATTGTCCCTGTCGTGATTGTAACAATATCAAGTGGTTAGGTGACATTGATGAAATTGAGGATCATTTATTTCGCCATGGGTTTAAGCAAGATTACCATGTTTGGTTTAGGCATGGTGAAACAATACCTGATCGTCCAAGTTCTAGTGTCCATGAATTTGATGTTCAGAGTAATGAGAGTGATGATGATATTTATGAGAATAATGAGACGGATGATGATGAGGAAGAAGATGATGAAATAAATGAGATGATGGATGGGCTGAAAGATCACTTGGACGAACGACCTCAGATGTTCGAACAAGTATCAAAGGCTGCTGAAACTCCTTTGTATCCCGGTTGTACAAAATTCAGCAAGTTGGAATGTGTGTCAATACTTTACAACCTCAAATGTAAAGGTGGTTGGAGAGATGAACACTTTGACACCTTATTGGAGTGGGCAGGTGAATTTTTGCCGGAAGGGAATGATATCCCCACCTCTACCTATTATGCCAGGAAATTGATGTTTCCCATGGGCTTAGAGGTTGACAAGATAGATGCTTGCCCAAATGATTGTATGCTTTACAGAAAAGAGCATGAACATTTGGATGAGTGTCCAACATGCGGCGCATCTCGTTACAAACGTAAAGGGGCAAATTCAGCTAAGAGGGGCCCGTCTGCTAAGTCTTTGTGGTATCTTCCAATCATACCTAGGTTTGAGGGTATGTTTTCATTGAAGAAACAAGCAAAAAACTTAAGGTGGCATGCGGAAGTGAGGAAGAAAGATGGACTCCTTCGACATCCTGCAGATTCTGTTCAATGGAGAAATATTGATAAAAAATATCCTGAATTTGGTAAGGAGGTTAGAAATCTAAGGCTTGCAATATGTGCAGATGCTGTGAATCCATATGGAACTCTAAGCAGTCAACATAGCACATGGCCGGTTCTTCTAGCAATTTATAATCTTCCTCCATGGCTGTGTATGAAGCGGAAGCATATCATGTTATCACTCCTCATCTCGGGGCCTAAGCAACCTGGAAATGACATAGATGTGTACCTGGCTCCACTCATAGATGATTTGAAATTATTTTGGAATGAAGGTGTTTCAATGTTCGATGCACACACCAATTCAAGCTTTACATTGCGAGCTATGGTTTTTTGTACCATAAATGATTTTCCGGCATATGGAAACTTGTCTGGATACAAAACCAAAGGAAAACAAGCATGCCCTATATGTGAAGAGGACATGAAGCCCACATGGTTGGATAATTTCAAGAAAAATGTTTACCCAGATTTCAGGAAGCACCTCAGTCGATATCACCCTTATCGTAAGAAGAAGAAAGAATTCAATGGGTTCATCGAGGAAAGAGTAGTTGGTACGCCTTTGACAGGATCACAGGTTTATGAGCGAATAAAAAATGTTGAAACCAATTACGGCAAGTGCTATAAGTCCAAGTCTAAAAAGGGTGTTTTGTGGAAGAAAGTATCTCCATTATGGGATCTTCCCTACTGGAGAGATTTGTCGGTTAGGCATTGTCTCGATGTAATGCACATTGAGAAAAATGTGTGCGATGCTATCATTGGGACTTTGCTAAACATGCTTGGAAAGACTAAGGACAATGAGAATGTGCGGAAAGATATGAAAAAGAGGAATATTCGACCAGATTTGTGGCCTGTTGAAAAATCTGGTGCGGGTGGTACTAAGACTTATCTGCCTCCAGCGTGTTACACAATGTCAAGAAAGGAGAAGAAGTAGTTTTGTGAGTGCTTACATGGAATTAAGGTTCCCTCGGGATATTCGTCGAATGTAAAGCGCCTAGTATCTCTCTCGGACCATAGGTTGGTTGGTATGAAGTCTCATGATTGCCATGTAATGATTAATGTGTTTTTGCCAATTGCACTTCGTGGGATATTGCCGAAACACGTGAGACATGTTATAACAAAACTTTGTGTGTTTTTCAATTCTATATGTGCTAAAGTGATTGATCCGGAGAAATTAGATTCTTTGCACAATCATATTGTTGAAACTTTATGTCGATTTGAAATGTACTTTCCACCATCTTTCTTTGATATTATGGTGCACTTAATTGTCCATTTAGTTCGAGAAATCAAGTTATGTGGTCCGGTGTTCTTAAGATGGATGTATCCTTTTGAGAGATTTTTTTGCATTTAAAGGACAAAACAAAGAATCGGGCAAGGCCGGAGGGTAGTATCATTAGGGGAGTCCTTGAGGAAGAGATATCTCAATATGTAGCTGAATTCTTATCAAGGCTTGAGCAAATAGGTCTTCCAAAATCTCGTCATGCAGGGAGGCTTGAAGGGCATGGGGTAATTGGTAAAAATGTGATCTCGCCTCCATCTGAAAGGAAGAATAAGGCACATCTTTGTGTGTTGCAGCATCTTACCGAGGTCAATCCTTACATAGATAAGCATTTGCTAGAATTGAAACAAAAGAATCCTAAGTTGAAGGAAAGAGCGTTGATGCAAGAACATAATCGCACATTTGTTGATTGGTTTAAGAAGGAAGTAGCCGAGGAAATGAAAAAAAATCTAGATGTTTCTGAAATGGTCCAGTGGTTAGCTCGAGGTCTTCGACTATGTGTTCTTTCTTATGAAGGGTATGATATCAATGGTTTCACATTCTACACTAGAAGACAAGATGAAAAGAGTGTGGTGCAGAATAGTGGAGTGAAGCATGTTGCATCATCTATGGCCTATGCAAGCGCCAAGGATAGAAGACCGGTTGATGCGACACAATCATATTATGGTGTTATCGAAGAAATATGGGAGCTTGATTACAACAAATTTACGATCCCTGTATTCCGGTGCAAGTGGGCCAACAACCATAATGGGGTGAAACAAGATGAAATTTTTCCGGGTTTAACATTGGTTAACTTTGATCGATTAAGTGATAGTGACGAGCCATTCATTCTAGCATCACAAGCTAAGAAAATTTTCTATGTGGTAGACAATGTTGATCCTAGATGGCGTGCAGTTGCCCAAGGCAAGAGAAATATTCTGGGTATTGATGATGTTGTGGATGAAGATGAGTATGACAAGTACGATGAAACACCCCTGTTATCAACGGCTGTTCAACCGTTACCGGAGGAGGAAGATGCAAATAATACTAATCATATGCGTACAGATCATAGGGAAGGAATTTGGGTTATAAACCGTAAATGAATAAGATGAGTTGGCTTCTGGGAATAGGTAATTCTAGCTAACTGAATATCAGATTAAATGTATCTTTTCTAGCATTTAGGAAGGTGTAGTTTGTACTTCCACATCTTTAATTCTTATTTTATACTTCCATTTTGTTCATGACTATACTTTTCTAGCTTTCTTTAATTCTTACTGTACTTCCACATCTTACTTTTGTTCCTGACCGAAGTTTTCTAACTTTCTGTGCAGATGACTTGAGATCTCCGAATCAGAAATTTTCAGAAGCTTTCGGTGATTTGTGTCTTTTCAGAAGTTCTCAGAATCGGAAAATAGCGCACGTATTTACTTTTGGTGAGTTGTGCGTTTTCTCCTAGTGTTGCGCTAATTAACATGTCTCATAATCTTGAGCTAGAATGACCTAAATCGAAACGAGCGGGCTTAAATTGACCTTAGTTGAATAAATTGACCTAAATTGACCTTAGTTGACTAAATTAGCATAAATATGAACCATAACGACCAAACAAGTCTCAAATGTGCATAAATTGATTGGATTGAGTCTAGGAAAGTTAAAACCAATCATATGGACCGTGTAATTAGATTGAAATGAGTTCTTAGGTTCGTTAGTTCAAAGTTGGGAGCGAAAATGTCTCATTTTAGCAGAAATATAAACCATAACGACCAAACAAGTCTCAAATGGCATAAATTGATTGGATTGAGTCTAGGAAAGTTAAAAATAATCATACTAATCATTTAAAAGGATTAAAATGGGTGTTTAGGTTTGTTAGTTCAAAGTTGGGAGCGAAAGTGTCATATTAGCCTAAAAATGAGTTCTTAGGTTCTTTAGTTCATAGTTGGGAGCGAAAATGCCTCATTTTAGCATAAATATGAACCACAATGACCAAACAAGTCTCTAATGTGAATAAATAGATCGGATCGAGTCTTGGAAAGTTAAAATTAATCATATTAATCATTTAAAAGGTTAAAATGAGTCCTTAGGTTCGTTAGTTCATAGTTGGGAGCGAAAATGCCTCATTTTAGCATAAATATGAACCATAACGAACAAATAAGTCTCAAATGTGCATAAATTGATTGGATTGAGTCTACCAAACAAGTCTCAAAATGCCTCTTTAGTTCATTTGAAAGATAATACTTGTTGGCATATCATATTTAAACTTGAAGGCTTAGTTTGCTTATTTTAATTAAATCCTGTCATGTCTGTTTAACATTCGCTCTTCTCATTTAGAATGTTCTTGTCTTCTGTTTTTTCCATTTTTGACTTGAAGCAAACTGGGTTCGATTGAATAGACATGTAGGAAGAAAGATTAGTGGTTGTTTCACGTATTTGGTAAACTTTAAACTGATCTGTGTTGCTGCCGCTGCACTGATCTGTGCTGCTGCTGCACTGAATATTTGATCACAGTACTGATCTGTGTACTGATTTGTGTTGCTGCCGCTGCACTGATCTGCTGCTGCTGCACTGATCTGCTGCCGCTGCACTGATCTGCTGCTGCTGCAGTGAGTTCAATAGTTAGTTGGGGGGGGGGGGGACGACTGGGGAGGACTTCAAATTTGTGTTTAGTTCACATGCTGCACTGAATATATTCCGTACTTTGTTGAGATAAACTGGATATGTGCTGATCAAAATTATGTTTTTGTTTTAGAAAGACAGAGAGGCATTGTGATATGTGCTGATCTGATCTACACTGATCTGTGCAGATCTTCTACACTGATCTGTTCAGATCTGCACTGATCTGTGATATCTGCACTGATCTGATATCCTTCTGTATGCTAGTGCACTAATCTGCTGCTGCATTTTTTGTATTTTTTGTTGTTGGCTGCTGCGCGCACATTTTGTAACCACCCTTCTGTATGTTTTACTTGATGCAGGAACAACATAGGTACGATGAATGAAAACCAAATTGTTGTTGGGCATGAATCAGAAGGTGGAAAGACTCCCACAACGGGTGACGAATCACAAGATGTTAGTACGATTACAAAGACCATAAAAGGCCGTGGTCCGTCAAAAGGTGTTAAAGTCGCTAAGCCTATGTTCCTTGAGTATAATGTATATAATGTCCCCGATGGACAATGGTCTCATGAATACGGGAAGCAAGTTGGGAGTTGTGCTACTAGAATTAATATTAACGTCCCATTATATCCAAAGGTAGATGAGCAAACCAAGAAGGGGTTTTGGGAGGAGACTAAGGTAAGCATTGGATATTAACTTGATTTGTATATTTTTAAAATTATTTAATTTGATTTAAATACTATTTTTATAATCTAACTTTTTTTAATTATTAACAGCTTATGTTCCACATCACTGGTGATTCTAATCATTCGAGGGAGAAATATTTTCATTCTTGTGTGGCGAAACGATTTAGTTGTTTCAAGAGCAAGTTGGTGCGCCGATGGATAACTATGAAGGAAAAGAAGCCAAAAAGTCAAACAAACAAGATGCCTTGGGATGTCTACAACCATATCACAGAGGATGATTGGAAGACTTTTGTTAAACATTATTTCCTGCCAGAGTCATTGGT
The DNA here is from genome assembly GCF_020520425.1 of Spinacia oleracea. NCBI lineage: Eukaryota > Viridiplantae > Streptophyta > Magnoliopsida > Caryophyllales > Amaranthaceae > Spinacia > Spinacia oleracea. The sequence continues at coordinate 127,768,495 of NC_079490.1, read as the reverse complement.
AATGATAATATTATTTTAACTTGTCCTTAAAGAGTTTTTCATGTAGCAAACTGACATTGGTTCTAGGACAAAAAGTTATCAAAAAAAACATTTATTTCCATCTTTTTATGTTGTCTTTGACAGCTTCGTAGTGAAAAGGCGAGGAAAAGTGCATCATGCAACAAGAACCCACATCGCACCGGCCAAAAGGGTTATAATAGAAAGCGAGTAGATTGGATAAAAGATGGACGACTTCACCCAGATGCAGCTTTACCTAGCTCGAGTAGCTCCCCGGTGAACTCATCAGTGACCTCAAATGTTGATAGAGTTAGAAAATACAGATCAAAGGAGTGGATTTTGGTCCATCAAGTACAAAATAAAGAGGGAAAGTGGGAAATTGACCCGAACGATACAGAAGTTGTTGAAATCGCAACAAAAGCTGTAAGTAGTGATAATTAATTAATATTTACTTGCTTTGATTAGAGAATATAAAGTAATTTTACTTTCCTAATTGGCAGTTAGAGTACATCGCAGAAGAGGAAAAAGGAAATCTTTCTTTCGAACAGGGTGAGGATGCCCTCACTAAAGCTATAGGGAAAAAAGATCATCGTGGGCGTGTCAAGGGAACAGGTGGCATGGTTGGTATCAAAAAGGCTTTCGGTACGTGTAATCGACATAGTAGACGTGACCATGGTGAAGCTTCATCAGAAAATTACGAATCAATCAGAGCTTCTGTGAAAAAGGAGTTTGAAGGTGAATTAGAGAAAAAGGGTGGCAGAGGCCCTCCAAAAGCAACTAAGCACCTTGTTAAAAGCAGGACAACTAAACTCCATTTCTACCCCGATACTTGATGACCTCCACTTAAATGATTCTGCCAGAGTTGACCTTGATGTTAGTGCTACAAGAACCACTCGTCTCATCTTAGTGCCGCAACCACGCGAGCTAAAGGTACGACGTAGTCACTCTTTTTTAACATAGTTGCTTGATCCTTTTATGTTTTTAGTTGACATTTACTTAATAATCTGTATCACTTACAAAGTTGCATTGAAACCTTTGTTTATGAAGGAAAGGACTCCATGTCGTCTTGCCCTTGAGGATAAAGTTTCAGGCAACAACATTGTCGTGGCGGATGGTATGGTACAACCCTCAGATGGTGCATTGCCCCAACATTTTACATCGATGAAGCCTGGTCACTATAAAGTCCAAGTTGATTTTGTTTACGACGGACATGTTGATGATATTCTTCCGGTACCTACGGGAGATGGTTTCACTAACTTAGGCGGTGCTCTGGGTAGTTTTGTGCAATGGCCCATACACTTAGTGATTTTCGAAGACGGCGAGGTATATATGTTTTATTGTTTAGAATGTATATGTTCACGCATGCACATTCGACATCTTACCTACTCTTCTTTTTGTTGAATTTTAAAGGATTGTACTTCACCTCCTAAAAAGAAGTCCAAGTCTAATGTTTCTAAAGAGAGGGATGGTAGCTCCAAGAAAAAGACAACGGTATTAGCGGCCCAAAAGAAGACAACAGACTTAGCATCCAAGGTTAACCCTCTAAAACTCATTCGAACCTATCCGCTCCCAACTTTGAACTAAAGAACCTAAGGACTCATTTGATTCTTAGTACATGACTAATATGCATAGTTTTAAGTTTCTAAAACTCATTCGAACCTATTTATGCACATTTAAGGCTCGTTGGGTCGTTATAGGTCATATATAGAGCTAAAATGACATTTTCGCTCCCAACTTTGAACTAAAGAACCTAAGGACTCATTTGATTCTTATTACACGACTAATATGCATAGTTTTAAGTTTCTAAAACTCATTCGAACCTATTTATGCATATTTAAGGCTCGTTGGGTCGTTATAGGTCATATATAGAGCTAAAATGACATTTCTGCTCCCAACTTTGAACTAAAGAACCTAAGGACTCATTTGATTCTTATTACACGACTAATATGCATAGTTTTAAGTTTCTAAAACTCATTTGTACCTATTTATGCACATTTATGGCTCGTTGGGTCCTTATAGGTCATATATAGAGCTAAAATGACATTTTCGCTCCCAACTTTGAACTGAAGAACCTAAGGACTCATTTGATTCTTATTACATGACTAATATGCATAGTTTTAAGTTTCTAAAACTCATTCGAACCTATTTATGCACATTTAAGGCTCGTTGGGTCGTTATAGGTCATATATAGAGCTAAAATGACATTTCCGCTCCCAACTTTGAACAGAAGAACCTAAGGACTCATTTGATTCTTATTACATGACTAATATGCATAGTTTTAAGTTTCTAAAACTCATTCGAACTTATTTATGCACATTTAAGGCTCGTTGGGTCGTTATAGGTCATATATAGAGCTAAAATGACATTTCCGCTCCCAACTTTGAACTGAAGAACCTAAGGACTCATATGATTCTTATTACATGACTAATATGCATAGTTTTAAGTTTCTAAAACTCATTCGAACCTATTTATGCACATTTAAGGCTCGTTGGGTCGTTATAGGTCATATATAGAGCTAAAATGACATTTCCGCTCCCAGCTTTGAACGGAAGAACCTAAGGACTCATTTGATTCTTATTACATGACTAATATGCATAGTTTTAAGTTTCTAAAACTCATTCGAACTTATTTATGCACATTTAAGGCTCGTTGGGTCGTTATAGGTCATATATAGAGCTAAAATGACATTTCCGCTCCCAACTTTGAACTGAAGAACCTAAGGACTCATATGATTCTTATTACATGACTAATATGCATAGTTTTAAGTTTCTAAAACTCATTCGAACCTATTTATGCACATTTAAGGCTCGTTGGGTCGTTATAGGTCATATATAGAGCTAAAATGACATTTTCGCTCCCAACTTTGAACTGAAGAACCTAAGGACTCATTTGATTCTTATTACATGACTAATATGCATAGTTTTAAGTTTCTAAAACTCATTCGAACCTATTTATGCACATTTAAGGCTCGTTGGGTCGTTATAGGTCATATATAAAGCTAAAATGACATTTCCGCTCCCAACTTTGAACTGAAGAACCTAAGGACTCATTTGATTCTTATTACATGACTAATATGCATAGGTTTAAGTTTCTAAAACTCATTCAAACCTATTTATGCAAATTTAAGGCTCGTTGGGTCGTTATAGGTCATATATAGAGCTAAAATGACATTTTCGCTCCCAACTTTGAACTGAAGAACCTAAGGACTCATTTGATTCTTATTACATGACTAATATGCATAGTTTTAAGTTTCTAAAACTCATTCGAACCTATTTATGCACATTTAAGGCTCGTTGGGTCGTTATAGGTCATATATAGAGCTAAAATGACATTTCCGCTCCCAACTTTAAACTGAAGAACCTAAGGACTCATTGTATTCTTATTACATGAATAATGCTAATTGACTATTGTTATAGGAATTTTCGCATCCAAAGAAGTCGAATTCTAAGCCTAAGTCCAACTTAGAGGTGGTGAGTAGTTGTGATCGTAAAACACAAGAATCAATCACCAAAAGCAAGAAAGCGGGACTTGCATACGATGCAATTCAAGGTCTTGGCCCATCATGCAAATACTTGCAGTTTATCATGACTTCAGCGCCTGATGATATATATGATAATACTACCATCCCATTGGCGGCCTCAGTTTGGCACTCGGATTTTGATCAAGAAACATACATAACTGCGTCTGATATAGGAGAGTTCCTTCGCGGGGCGTGCTTAAACATTTCAGCGATCCAAGTCTACATATTGTAATTAAATGTTTTATTGTTGTTAATATAACTATTATTTCTTTGAAGTTTTTTCTCTTTATCGATCTTAATAGGGTAATCTTGTTTATTTTGTAGGTGTTTATTGCACGATCATGCCAAATCATTTGAAATGTCTCGGATTTCGTTCATTTGTCCCGGATTATGTCAAGCACTAGAATCAAGGCCGACCCTGGAGCGCCAACAATGTATTTGAAAATAAAATTCCAAGCTGAAATTGAAAAGGAGAAGATGGGTAATCCTAACCTAACTAATTGGTTTTTAATCCCATATAATCAAGAGTAAGTGTGTTATATAAGTTTCATATATAATATTAATTATTATTGTTATTAAATATTTACTATGTCATTTATAAATTATACAGAAATCATTGGAATTTATACGTGATGGACCTACGTAGAGGTTATGTATATATTTTCGATTCTGCTAGAGATCCACGTCGAACAGATTATGCATGGGGAATCTTGAGTTTGTAAGTTCTTTTGCTTACAAATTACATTAGTCTTTAAGAAACCTAAGCCAAAATCATATTCATGAGTACCCGTGTTTCGTTAATTTTCTAGGGTATACCAAGTGTACAAGTGCAATGGTGGGAATTGTCCGAATAAAACGAGGTTTAAGTCGTGTAAACCCATTCATATAGAGGTATAACATGTTTCTTAATTAGCTTTTTGCTTTGTTTTTATTAACTATTGGCCTTGCAAGATAAAGTATTATGTTTCTTAATCAATGTGCTCAACAAATCGGCGGACCTGAGTGTGGCTATTACGTTATGAAGTTCATGTTAGAGATAGTCACGTTACAACATGACTATGAAGGTCGGCTAGATGAGGTAAGTAACTAATTGATTCGTATTCTAGACTATTAATACATTGTCATTAGTTGCTTGAATGTTAAAATGTGACATTTCATTTGCATTTAATCGATCTAATGCTCCATCAAAATTTTGTTTTTGTAAGGTCTATACTCCGAGGACTGCGCCTTATGCTAGTGAGGAAATTGATGTGGTTCGTGAGCAATGGGCGAAGTTTTTTACCACCAAGTATTTATTATTGACCTGAGGGCGCTTGATCGAGTTGGTTTAGATGTTATAGAACAATCTTTTATGTTAAAATGTATGCGTACGTTGAAATTGGAACGTAAATATATTTAAATGTATCGGTATGTGCACTTTTGGTTTTGGGATATATACAAAACTCCAGTTATTGTTTTTATATTTGTTATACATGTTGCGTTATTCTATTATTGTTTTGACAGGTTTCTATATTTGGTGCAAGGCACTCTAGGTATCCCTAAACAAAATTAGAATTTTCCCGCCAAAAGTGCTTTGTTGCATCGTACATATATATTGTACGCTGCAATAAGGGAAAAAAATTTCGCAAAATTCCAGACTTGTTGCAGCGTACAAATAAATGTACGTTGAAAAAAGTGGTGTCTTTTGCAGCGTACACGACTTTGTACGCTGCAACAAGTCAATATTTTTGCCAATTTTTTGACATTTGTTACAGCGTACATACATATGTACGCTGCAAAAAACCAGTTTTTGTAGCGAACATTGTACGCTGCAACAAGTTCAGACTTGTTGCAGGCCCCCCAGTTGCAGCATACGATGTACGCTGCAACAGGGGTCTAAAAGCCTGCTGCAATAAGGGTTTTTTCTACTCTTCGAAGAACAATTTTGAGTAGAGAGAAAAACTGAACGTACGTAATTTTAGAATTAGGTTTAGGGTTATGGAGAAACTGATTGGGGTGTGTGGAAAAAATATAACCTAAATTATATTGAGTATTTTCCCGAGTTTAGTATCAACGAACACGAACAAAGAACTCCACTTGTCGTTCCTCTATTTGGTTCACCGACACGTTCAGATCCGTCTTGATTATTGTAGCTTAGACAACGCACAAGATGTTTGCTTTTCGGGATGAACAGTTTTTGCAGAGAGAAAAACTGAATAACGTAATTTAGGAATTAGGTTTAGGTTATGATATTCCAGTAGGAACACACACAAGAGGGGGGGCGGGGTGAATTGTATTTCGAACTTTAAGAGAGTTTCTTGCGGAACTTAGAAATATTAAAGGAACTGAGTATTAAGAAAGTAAAAAGCAATGATTTAGAAAACTTCTTGACACTAATCAAGAAGAGAATTCCTTTATATTATGGTAATACCTCGATTACAATAACACTCTGACTCGAGTTTCTCTCAAACTCGAGTTCCTCACAGTAACCTACTCTGATTACAACTCACTTTTCCTCTCTTCCTCTCAGACTTACACTCTAAGTCTTTACAGGATAACTCTATCCTTTCTAATCTGAAATACAGTTTTGTTTCGAGAACTCTAGATATTAATGAGCTTAAGTATATATATAAAGACCTTTAGGAACTTGAATTAAGCTAGGACACAAACTCGTTTTTAGAAAACTCTTTAAAACGTTTTAGGAGATGCAAAGCTCTAGGAATGTTTGTGTAGTAGTTTCAGAAAACTTCGTGGCCTTATATAAAGTTTTGTCCTTATACACCGCGAGAGGGACCTCCTTTTGCTCAGATGGCCTGGTTAAGAAGAACCTCTCCCCCAGCTAGGGGAGCAGACGGTTTTGGTACCGACGGCTTTGCTGCAGCATCGGCCGTACCCATCTTCTTAAAGAAGGGCCGTTTTGGCTTAGGAGCCTCCGTCGAAGATGCAGGACGCTTCTTCGTAGCTGACGAAGTGGGCTCCTAAAAAATGTAGGAAGTCAACGACCAAATCCTAATCAGAAAAGAATACAGAGGCATAGTAAAAAAAAAAAAAAAATAATAATAATAATAAAAAGTAAAAAAGAAAATAAAAATTACCTTGGCAACGTCACCAGAGGCACCCTCGCCGGACTTCTTGGAGGAGTCCTTTTTCTTGGCCTCCACGGCCTTGAGGATGTCCTCAGTGTATACCTCGGACAGCCAAGCGGGTACGTCCACTACGCCCTTGTCTTCGGAGGATAGACGATCCATGGCAGAATCTACAAAGCCAAGGGTTAGTAGAAGAAAAAAGAAGAGCGATGTTGAGTGAAAGTCTATGGAAAACTACCTCTACTCAAATAGGAACAAAGACCAACGGCCGAAAGAAAGACTATATTGGTGAACTGACCTACATGGGGAAGCCAAGCATTAGGCACCCAGGCATGGCTCTTTGACGATAGCCGATACATCTCGGCGGAACAAGGGCTTTACTAGTCCCCATTCCCTTGACGAGAGGCGAGGGAAGGCGTCATCTTTAGATAAATAGCGGGGCCGACGGTTCCACCTAGAAAGACGCCTTGAAAGAGAGAGGTCTTCCATTCGAACAATAGACCACTTCTTCCTCCACCAAACCCAACTAGAAGTCTTACCCACCACCGTCTTATATCCCCGACGGCTGTAAAGGGTAAACCATCCCTAGGAAGAACGAGAGGAAGGGGAAATAACTACAAGACGTAGGAAAGCAGGAAAGGAAGGGGTGATGCCGCTTAAAGCGCATTTGGCAATAAATCCAAAAACATTTGCCCAAGAGTTAGGCGTCAATTGAGCAAGGCCAATATCATACCCCTCCAAGACGTCCATCACAAAGGGATGCAAAGGAAACCTAAGACCCAATCTAAAGGCAGCAGTATAGACAGCTACCTCTCCCTGAGAGAGTTGGTCCACGGAATCATGGGGTCGAGGGCTCCTAAGACTAAAACCTGGGGGCAGAAGCAGAAAACGCTCAAAGTCACGTCCCTGCTCCCTCAGGTACCTCAGCCATTTCATGCTGGGAAAGATGTCAGAAGGAAACAAATTGACATCCTCCTTCCCCCGGACCATAGGAGGAAGGTTTTTTGCAAACTCCTCGTCTGAAGAGTTAGAGGAGTCATCTTCAAAATCCTCGCGTGGAACACGGGGACGGCAAGCCACATTCTTCCTTCTTCTAGGAGAATGTGCCGTTCTTATGGCCCCGTCTCCTGTATTACGAGAGGAACGGACTCCACTCCTACTTCCTTGGGACGGGTTCGAAAAAGGAACCCTATCGTCCCCCTCTCGCGGTGCAGCCCATGCACGTACGTTGGCTGTTTGTCTAATTCGAGCAATGTCGTTCTGCATAAGGAACATGACGTCTGACTTTAGCAAAAGAAAGAAAGAGATGGGCGTCATAACCACCAGGACGCCTCCACAGGACACTATAAACGATAAACAAGAGGGGGCCCATAAGCATGCAGAAAACAAGAGTTTTGATAGAGAACTTACCAAAAAATGATCAAACTGATGAGAAGTCTTGACAAATCTTCTATATCCTCAAGAACACTGAACAAAGAATCCAAGTACACTCAAACGCAAACACAAGCAGATCTTTGGCAAAACGAAATTCGCTTTCTCTCTCTAAGAAAATTGCTCTGAGGTAACAAAAGAAAAATGAAAGAAGTTCTGAAGGTTTTAAAGGAAAACCTGAGCTCTGAAAAGCCCTCACACGTGGCACTCCCTCCGATCAAGCAGCCTACCCCACAGGGGCGAGGGGCATCCTCCTTGAGGGGCAAATGATGTGGCCTAAAAGAACGTCACCTGGATGTACCATTAAAGCCCAGAAAGAAGGCCCAAAGGCCCATCAGCAGGCAAAATCTCAAACCCGCATACACACGCAGGGCCAAGACCCAACAGTGGGTCATGGGACCCACTTGCTCAGGAGGAGCCCCATTCCGCTATTTCCCAAAAAGAAAGGCCCAAACGCTTAAGAAGCCCACCAGGTCTAAACCAAGCCCCCAAAACTTAGCAGGACACGTGTCCTGATCTTGCATAGCATCCAATCATGCAGGACCAGTTCCCAAGAAACCCTAGCACTATAAATAGTGCAGATCCCTAGGTAAAAGGGGCAATCAATTCACTCCCACCAACCTAAAACTATCTTTGCTCTGCCTTCTCTCTACAAATTACTTATCTCTCTAGCTTATACTTACTTAAGCATCGGAGGGAATATTCCTACGGGAATATTCTTGTTTTGCAGGTTGCCAGAAGTTCATGCCAGGTTATACTTGATACCTCCGAGGAACGCGTGCCACGTCAGCACCGTAAAAGATCCCACAACACATATGATTCCCTAATCTCATATTTATCTAACCATTAACATCGATTTGAAACTACCCACTAAAATACAGTCCATGTGTTATATCAGCTATACACATCCAACATAAGTTTTCCAAAGAAACTTCAATTTCAAGCTCCAAATAACAATTGCAACAAAACTAAAGAGAAAGAACAGAATATAGAAAAAATTGACCCTTACATTCAAAATATGATCAACATGTTACTAAATTTACCAAGTTTAAATTAGGCCCAACGTTGAGATGAAACGAAGAAGTATATGCTTATACCATTGTCTGCAATGTTCATAGCAAAATCCAACATCCATCTTCCGGGTGAAGAAACTAAACACTCCAATCATCATGAAGTTAGACAATCAAATTAACAACTTATATAAGACTTTTAATTTGATTAAAATCAAAACATAATGGAGGAACCAGACCTATTGGCTATTGCTATGGAAAACCATCCGAAGATAAAATAAAAGACAAATACTCTTATGACCTTCATCGTAAAAGATCAAGCAAAGTTGATGACTAACAGCAGGACTAATTTGAAGTTGAAATTAACAATGTGAGTTTAGAGGCTAATACATCAAAATGTACATGTTTTCGGCCAAAATAGTCTGCTAAACTACAATGTACTACTACCCTGAATGTTCATCTAACATTAAAAAAAAGTTCATTGACTTTGAATAACTCTTCTAACATATTACTCCTTATCCTTACTCAAACCTAGCTCTCATAGTCGATAACACAGAACACTAGTGGAAAAAATCCTTGCTGCAACGGGCTTTTAGACCCTTGTTGCAGCGTACATCGTATGCTGCAACTAGGGGTCTGCAACAAGTCTGAACTTGTTGTATCTTACACTGTTTGTTGCAAAAGGTGATTTTTTATAGCGTACATATATATGTACGCTGCAAAAAGTTTGTAAAATTAGGCAAAATTCAAGACTTGTTGCAGGGTACAAATTGGTGTACGCTGCAACAAAAGGGGTTTGTTACAACGAACAACAATTTATACGTTTTAACATACCCACCCTGTTGTAGCGAACAAAAATTTATACGCTGCAACAAGCCTTCATTTTAGCCAATTTTCACATACCTGTTGCAGCGAACAAGTATATGTCCCCTGCAACAAAGCCGTCCTTTTTGCGGGAAATTTTTAATTTTATTTATCTATACCTAGAGTGTCTTGCACCAAATATAGGAACATGTTAACAACAATAATAGAATATCGCAACCTGTAAAAAAAAAAAAAATTTAACTAGTATTTTGTATACATATATATATCCCAAAACCAAAATGCACGTACTACATTTAAATATATGTTCCAATTTCAACGTACGCATACATTTTAACTTAAAAAATTGTTTTATAACAACTAAACCAACTCGATCAAGCGCGCTCAAGCCAATAATAAATATTTGCTGGTAAAAAAATTAGCCCATTGCTCACGAACCACATCAATTTCCTCACTGCATAAGGCGCATTCCTCGGAGTGTAGACCTTTACAAAAACAGAAATTTCAATTAAGCATTAGATTAAATGCAAATTAAATATCACATTTTAAGATTCAAGCAACTAATGTCAATGTTCTAATAGTCTTGGAAACTAAAAGCTAAGTATATTAATCATGTAAAAGGTTTAAAATGAATCCTTAGGTTCTGTAGCTCAAATTTGGGAGCGAAAATGTCATTTTAGCCTAAATAAAATCTATAACGACCCAATGAGCCTTAAATGTGCATAAATAGATTAGAATGAGTCTTAAAAAGTTAAAATATGCATATTAAACATGTAATAAGTATAAAATGAGTCTTTAGGTTCTTTAGTTCAAAGTTGAGAGCGAAAATGTCACTTTAGCCTAAATAAGACCTACAACGACCCAATGAGCCTTAAATGTGCATAAATAGATTTGAATGAGTCTTAAAAACTTAAATTTAATTATATTAATCAGGTAAAAGGTTTAAATGAATCCTTAGGTTCTGTAGCTCAAATTTGATAGCGAACATATCATTTTAGCCTAAATAAAACCTATAACGACCCAATGAGCCTTAAATGTGCATAAATAGATTGGAATGAGTCTTAGAAACTTAAAACTATGCATATTAAATATGTAATAAGTATAAAATGAGTCCTTAGGTTCTTTAGTTCAAAATTGGCAGCGAAAATGTCATTTTAGCCTAAATATGACCTATAACGACCCAATGAGCCTTAAATGTACATAAGTAGATTGGAATGATTCTTGGAAACTTAAAACTATAAATATCATGTAAAAGGTTTAAAATGAGTCCTTAGGTTCTTTAGTTCAAAGTTGGGAGCGAAAATGTCATTTTAGTCTAAATATGACCTATAAAGACTCAATGAGCCTTAAATGTGCATACATAGATTGGAATGAGTCTTATAAAGTTAAAACTATGCATATTACACATGTAATAAGTATAAAATTACTCCTTAGGTTATTTAGTTCAAAGTTGGGCGCAAAAATGTCATTTTAGCCTAAATATGACCTATAATGACCGAATGAGCATTGAATGTGCATAAGTAGATTGGAATGAGTCTTGGAAACTGAAAGTTAAGCATATTAATCATGTAAAAGATTTAAAAAAATGAATCCATAGGTTCAGTAGCTTAAATTTGGGAGCGGAATGTCACTTTAGCCTAAATAAAACCTATAACGACCCAATAAGCCTTAAATGTGCATAAATAGATTGGATATGACTCTTATAAAGTTAAAACTATTCATATTAAACATGTAATAATTATTAAATGAGTCCTTAGGTTCTTTAGTTCAAAGTTGGGAGCAAAAATGTCATTTTAGCCTAAATATGACCTATATCGATTTTGCAACAATTAATAAATGCAAATCGATGTGAGATCATGTGGAACAAACCAAAGAGAAGGGAATCCAAGCTTTTATTTGGCATGTACTCGTATATCAACATCTTCTCATCTCCTTCCACACAGCAGCCCTATCATCTGACAAGATTTCAGTGCTGAAGTTTAGATATAACCAGCACCTCATTTATAAACTGTTATAATCCTTGTCCTGAGGCTCTTGAAAGTCTCTTGACAACAACCAACGAGATGAATGATATCCCGAAACACAGATTTATTCCATGGTTGACTATGAATAACAGGTTGAAGAAAAGAGAGAGGCTACAAAAGTCATTCCCACTTTTTCTTAGACTGTGTATACAGAAGGAAATGCTGGAAGAGGATTTCTCAATGAATTAATATGGGTGTGAAGATTCAGAGGCTGAAATGTGCAGTAAGGCTCGCCAGGAAAATCACGTCAAGATCCAAACGGAGCATTTTCAGTGTATGTGTTTGGCTGTGATATATCAGATATGGAAGGCCTGAAATACTATCCTATGGCATCAGCAATTATGGTGTATAGATAATATTGTAAAGAAATTCAATTTCATGTAAAGCATAGAGTTAATGCTATATGTCTTAGAAAGACAATATGTCAATACCAACCATTTTAATTCCTAATTGACAAATAGTAATATTTTGTTGAACAATATCACCTACGTGCAAAGATTCAATCTTACGGTAGAACAAAAGGGAAATGGCATAGAAGGGAACCAGGGGATATTTTCCAAATTTAATTACAATAGGGGTAATCTAGATGCAGGAGAAGTTAGTTGGAGTGTTAATAGTAGATAGCATATTAAGGGGTATTGACATAAGCAGGGAGATATAGCTACTTGGGAGAGCATCTTTAACCAACGATCGGGGGTTCCCCATTGAATGTTGGTTAGGCTGTAATCAGTTACACTCACCTTGATTATTATCAATCCAGAAGATCTTACTAGTTCCCCTAAATTGATCTACCATATCTTAATACTTCTTTGGCATCTTCTAAATCCCTATAATCTACCGTTCTACATTTTTGTTATTCTATCTCGATTCTTATAGCACTACTACCCCATAAGTTGATGGAATATAAAAAGCATCAGTTGCTCTTACATTGGACTTTACAAAACTCATCACACGCTACTTTCTCAGAAGGCTCACACTCAATCAGAAACCTAGATCAACCCACACCTTTTATACACATTTGATTCATTTTATATAGTACCAGACTACCGGGCACATGAAGAGTCACCTTTTCAACCTTTACTAAGAAGGGGGTGTATAGACACCTAAATCGTGTCTCCCCATTGGGATGATGACGATACCATTATCCTTATTAGGCGGTTGGAGCAACTCCGTGTGGAAGTCCCAATTGCTAAGAACATTTCCAAAATCTAAGAGCCAAAATCCAATCCCCGAGGTCGTTCCCATTCCGGAACTCGGTACAAAATACAATTTCCAAATATCAATTTTAAAATCCAAGTACAATCTCACCCAATGGACTATCCCATTGGTTCTACAAGGCCTTTTCTAGTCAAAATGACATTAAGGAATCCAAATTCGGGCGCCGACCCACAAAACCGAGCAAGCCGGGCCTCGTCCCGTAAAACCGAAATTGAAAAACCCGAAACGGCTTGTTTTTTGACGCAAACCAAGCCTTAATCCCCAAGAAATCACTACGTGCCAACTTCATACAAATCATATAAAGGTACACCAATACAAGACAAAAGCAAGGACGGAGCCCGCGTCCTTGTTTTAGCGGCTTCTGCGCCACGTCACCAGCGCTGGGCGCTGCCAGCTGCGTGCTGCGCTGGCGTTGGCTGGCGTTTAGCAGCAAGCTCTCCTATTTAAACCCCTAATTCTGAGCATTATGGGGAGGCCAAAATCGAAACACAACGTCGTAATAAAAAATTTGTCACTCAAATCAAAATCCAAAAATCCTCCGAAATCTCATACAATATTTCAAGTTCTAAGCAATTGGGAGCTCTAAAAGTAATTCTTGTCTAAACCTAAATAGGTAATTCCGAATACCACCCTAATCAATCATGTTTCTCTGATTTTCTCTTTCAAAAATGATTAGTAAGTTGACATTTTTACTCTTAAAAATGTCACTTACAACAATCATACATTTCTTTCAAAATCCAAACTTTATGTGACACAAAAATGCAAACTTTCAAGATTCAATGATGTTCATGGTTGTTTGTAATCACATTCTTGAACTAGAATCATCTTCAAAATATGGAGTAATCAAAGATGATACCTTTCTAATGTTTAAAGGTTTAGTCTTTGAAATTCATGACTCCACTTTTCAAATTTCAAGTTCAAGTTTCAAGATCCGATAATGTATAGGGTTGTTCATAATCACTTCCCTAAACTAGGACCATTTCAAAATAAGAGCACATCAAAGATTAAGCCTTTTCAACGATAAAAGGTCCGATCTTTGAGATTCAAGACTCTTAAGTTCAAAATTTCAAGTTCAAGTTCAATATTTCAAAGTTCAACATTTCAAGTTCAATATTTCAAGTTTCAAACTTTTCAAGTTCAAGTTCAATGTGCAAAATCTAGGATACTTTGGGTGAACAACTCATCCTAAAGTTGAGATTTTTTAGCTTTGAATCCGTGTCGGACGCACTTATATTTTAGGAGCCGTTTGGTGTTCGGATCTCATGTGCTCAAGTTCAATTTCAATATTGCAATTTCAATTCCGCAATTTCAATTATGCAACTTTCCATTCCGCACCTTTCAATTACGCAATTTCAATAACGCATTTCAACTCCGCACTTTCCATTATGCAACTTTACTTGCCTAGTCCTTCTAGGCAATGTGGTTCTACTTCCTAGTCCATTTCTAGGGGGTATTGTATTTTACTAATTCCGCACTTATTTTCAATTGTGATGTTGCTTTACTTGTTTATCGCTTTCATCACCTCACATGCTAAATTCAACAAAATACAAAGTTACACCACGCTTAACAAAGATAATTTTTTGGACAAACCGATCTTAGGTTCCCTTAAATTAACTTTAAAGCAAAGTGGTCACAATACAAAAGTAGAAGTTCTATTTGTTCTAAATTCAAACCCACATAGTCTAAACTAGGGTATTTTCAAAAGTGTTGTGTCACGCACTTGAATTATTTCTAAAGCTCGCGGAATAAGCATCTCGTTCCCTTGCCCGGATCTCACCCATCCATTTCTAAGATTCAAAGCCTTATCCTAATAGAGTCATCTTTTTGGTCTTTCCAAACGAGACCCTAAACAATGTTTGGTGGCGACTCCTTCAAAATACAAAAATACAAAGGTCCTAACACCGCCCCGTAGGAAAGGGAAAAAGTCAAGCGAAACGCCTACATCTGGCGACTCCACTGGGGAGTTCCCGATTTCAACTTCGAAAATACGAGCAGACTTTGAGCATCAAGCCACTGATCTTCTTAAGTTCTGGATGCCAGCACTGGCGCCAGGCGCAGGCCCCTGCGCCAAACGCCACTGCCTGCATCCAGCACAGTGGCTCACATTGGCTTGTTGCCCATGTTGCTCGAGTTTTCAAGTGGGAGTCAGTCTATTTCTGTATTTTGAAGGACGCTCCCAAACCTTGAGAACGAATGTCGAAAAACGAGCTTTTCAAATACAATATTCAAGTGCGATTTCAGTTTTCAATTTCTAGGCATTTCATGCATATTTAACCATATTTGTGCAAAATGAATTTGTACCTTGCCCAAACGGATGTGTTCTACATTCGGGCAAGCCCCGGGGGCAACGAAATGGTGACTCTCCATACGGTTCCCGACCAAAGTGTGTGACCATTTCCGCGCCCACCAAAACTTGGCATTTGCTTGACATTCCCGATGTCAAGTATGGAGGTCGTCTGCCGACACACGCGTCCCTTAGGTGGATGTGCAATTTGTCGCCGGATCCGGCTCTTAGTCAAGTACCTTTTTGACACTCAAAGCCGACCACTTGCATCATACAAAACTTAGACCGACCTTAGGTTGAGAACTTTGCATGTCGCATTCATATCCATATTAGTGTGACAACGTGCTATTTGTGCATTGTGTGGGCGTCTTTGCACGCGTGAATCGCTAACCTCGAGTTCTAGCTTGCCAAAACCAATTAGCCTCCAACTAGGAAACCAAACCCCTAGGAGCATCATTCAAACTTCATGCATCCAAAATTGCCGATTTAAGGTCTTTTAGGAGTGCTACTCCGTTTGATTCAAAACCCTCAAACACGCCTCACACACAAATGCCAAATCCAAAATTCAATCCAACGGCGTTATAATGCCGAATTTTCTAGTCCAAATTTCGAGTTTCAAATTCAATCCAACGACTTTATAATGCCGGATTTTCTAGTCCAAATTTCGAGTTTCAAATTTAATCCAATGGCGTTATAATGCCGGATTTTCTAGTCCAAATTTCAAATTCCAAATTCAAATTCACTCCAACGGCGTTATAATGTCGGATTTTCTAGTCCAAATTTGAAATTCCAAATTCAAATTCAATCCAACGACGTTATAATGCCGGATTTTCTAGTCCAAATTTCAAATTCCAAATTAAAATTCAATCCAACGGCGTCATAATGCCGGATTTTCTAGTCTAAATTCCGAGTTTCAAATTCAAGTCCAATCCAACGGCGTCATAATGTCGGATCTTCTAGTCCAAATTTCAAATTTCAAATTCAATCCAACGGCATCATAATGCCGGATTTTCTAGTCAAAACTTCAAATTCAAACTCAATCCAACGACGTCACGCCGAAGTTTCTAGTTCAAGCATTCAAATTACAAGTTCAAAAATCCAATTCTAGTTCAAGCATGCAAATGTTCAATTCCTTCAAAACCTCAAATTCAAATGTTCAAACTCATGTCGTCGTAATACCGACCTTTCAATCCCATTTCCCGAACCTCAAGTTCAAATTACCAATTTCAATTTCGAAACCTCAAGTTCAAATGTTCAAACTCATGTCATCGTAATGCCGACTTTTCCATTCCATATTCCAAACCTCAAGTTCGAAATTCCTATATTCAATCTTTCAAACTTCAAGTCCTATACTCCAAATATCAAGTTCCAAATCCGTGCCGTCATAATGCCGACTTTTCCATTCAATCCTTCAAACCTCAAGTTCGAAGTCCTAAATTCAATCTTTCAAATCTCAAGTCCCATATTCGAAACTATCCAATTCCAAATCCATATCATGATGGCGTAATGCCGAACTTTCCTCATTCAATTTCAAATTCAAAATTCCATGATCAAGCACTTCAAACTTCCAAGTCCACGGCGGCATGATGCCGAACTTTCCAAATTTCAAATCCTATGCCAAATTCATGATGGCGTGATACCGGAATATTCAAATTCAAACGTCTCATGCTCTATACAAAAGTGCCTCTTTCCCATTTCAATGTTTAAACATCGTATCAAATTCAAACTTCAAGCTCATCTTCAAGCTACAAAAAAATCCTTGCCTTCTGTTTCTCTCAAATACAAAATTCGAAAATATTTCCAATGGGTTGAAAATCCCTTGAAATAGTACAAATTCAAATTCCTCATTCTATGACGGGTTGAAAATCCCTTGAAATAATACATGTCCAAATTCCGAATGGGTTGAAATCCCCATAAAATACTTCAATGGGTTGAAAATCCCCTGAAATAGTACAAATTCAATTTCCACATTCTATAGCGGGTTGAAACTCCCCAGAAATAATACAAGTTCAAAATTCTATTCGATGGGTTGAAATTCCCCTAAAATATTCCAAGATCCAACGGGTTGAAACTCCCCAGAAATAATACAAGTTCAAAATTCTATTCAATGGGTTGAAATCCCCCTAAAATATTCCAAGATTCAATGGGTTGAAATTCCTTTAAAATATTCCAAAATCCAATGGGTTGAAATTCCCCTAAAATATTGAAGGGTTCAAATTCCCTTGAAACAATACAAAATCAATTTCCTTTCAATCGGGTTGAAACTCCCTTGAAATAATACAATATCCAATCTCCTAAAATATTTCTCATGGGTTGAAAATCCCTTGAAGCAATACAAGTCCAATTTTCAAATTCCAATGAGTTGAAATTCCCCTAAAATAGTCCAGTCCCAATAAGTCAAAATCTTCCATTTTCAATATTGCAAATTCTAGTACAAGGGGTTAACTTCCACAAAAGAATGAAGTCTCCTCTCAAATATTTTCAACGGTTTGCAAATCTCGAACACCAATACAAAATCCAAAGTCCCGAATCTTCGAAGTGGCACTTAGAGTCAAGTCTAGGTCTCATTCATTGCATGCATATCATATCATGTGTCGGGAAGTCCAAGTTCTAAAAAGTCAAAATCATGTGCTAAATAGGTACTCGGACTTATTCTCTCAAAATCCTGTACAAGATGACTTCACTAGCAGCGGCCGTAGCAGAACTCTATGAACGTGTTGAAGAAGCCGAGGCTCGCATAAGGGCTCTAGAAGATAATCAAGAAACTCTCTTCCATTCTATAGGTCCTTTCGAGGTAGAGGAAATCTTTCATAACCAAAGGCCTACGCCACCCCTCGTGCAACCAAGTGAAGGTTCCGAATCCGGGTTTGTTACTGGATTGCCTCAAGAAGATATTTGTGGGATATGGGCCAGCGATGATGAAGACACATATCAGGACCCCCCTATTGAGAACATATCTGACGATGAATGCCAAGAAATTGTGAACGCCGGCTGGTACTTGGACCCTAAGGCAGAAAACAGTGTTCAGGTCATGACTAGATCCGGTCGAATTCAAGAGCCAGTCAACAGAACGACACCGGCAACTAACATCCCTCTACCTACCGAGGAGAACCCTTTGATCAAGAAATTGAAGCGCACTAAAGCAGATGTTAATATTTGGAAACTCATGGCTTCCTCTATGGAGCATCGCACTGCTCTAATCAGTGCTCTCGTCAAGCTGAATGTCACCCCAGAAGTCACTCCTGATGAGTTGGTCGGGTTACTGACAAATCTAGAGGAAGGAATTACCTTCACAAATGAAGACCTCCCACCTGAGGGGGCAAGCCATCACAAGGCTCTCTATCTGACTGTTGAGTACAAAGACAAAATTATTCCTATGACTCTAGTGGACAATGGATCAGCCATCAATGTGTGTCCTCTTCGCACTGCTGAAAATTTGGGCTTCACTCCTAGCGACTTTTCTAGTTCCTCCCAAGGTGTTCGCGCCTATGACAACACTCTTCGAGAAGCAATTGGAACTCTCACTCTTTTACTCCGCACAGGCCCAAAAAGCAAGTTTCAATCTTCTTTTGGGGAGACCTTGGATCCATGACCTCAAAGCTGTGCCATACTCACTCCATCAGAAAGTCCGAATGGAGGTCCAAGGAAATGTCATTACTCTAAATGCATCCCATCCAAGAACCAAGATAGCCGACAAGGCTCTGATACTAATAGAACATGATGACAATGATGAAGACCTTTGGGGGTTCAGTGCCAAAGTTGGAGCAATTGAGTCCAAAAATGAATCCCATGGCAAGGCGCATGATGATTAAGCGTGGGCGCTTCTTGGGTACTTCTCTACCACCCCCTACCGAGTCTCCTTTCAAAGCCCATGGACAGACTAACTGTTGTGGTCTGGGATACAAGCCGACGAAGTACGATGACAAGTAGCAAAAGGCTAAGCTGAAAGCCCGTCGTGGTGGTAATGATCAATTCAAGGTACCTCCACATCAACGTACACTCAATGGGCAATTCATAAAAGAAGGAGAGGATGACTTGTACTTTGACTTTCCAGAGCCTTTCTATGACACTTCAAAAGGGGTCCTCTACCCTGGATTCGAGATCTTTCAAGACTGTCACTTCCTCGAGGATGCTTCTCCGGTACAAGACAAGGCCACCCTTGAATGCCTTGATTCATCAGCTTTTGGTCTCTTGTTTGGCCAAGAAATAGCACCGATCATTCCTGAAGATACTATGGTCCAAATGATCACTCAAATCGAAGATTTTGACCCATCTAAGCTGATTACTCCAAGTGAGAAGATGGTCAATGGCTGGAGAAAGTCCCTCAAGATATCTACTCCAAATGCCAAAATGTTAAAGATTACTGTGGGCGAAGGATCTATGATGAGCGAGTCCGAGTCACAGGATGAGTCTGGATCTAAGTCTAGTAATGAGTCTAAGAGTCTAGGGCTAGAGCCTTGCATCAATTAAGAGCCTCTAAAGGCCGAGCTTGAAGTCAAAACTGTCGATGTATTGATTGCTGATTTCAATAACACTTCAATTTCCTCTTACTCTTCAAGTCCAAATTCAAAACACACTTCTAATCCAAACAACTTTGCTTCACAAGAAACTAACCTTGAAATACTAAAAGCTATTAAAAATCATGAAAACAGGACGCCCATAATTGGGGAAATAGAAAAAGTTAACCTTTCTAACAACAGTGACTCAAAACTAGTTCAGATTGGCTTAACTGTATCTCAAGCAGAGCGGGATGATCTCATCAAGCTACTTTCAGAGTAAATAGACGTCTTCGCATGGTCCTATCATGATATGCCAGGGGTTGATCCAAGCATCCGTCAACATACAATTCCCCTCATTCCAGGTTCAAAACCCATCAAGCAGAAACTCCGTCGCATGAAACCGGACGTTTCCATCAAAATTCAAGAAGAGGTCTCTAAGCAGCTAGAGGCCGGGTTTATTCGAGAAGCCAAGTATCCGGAATGGATTGCAAATGTCGTCCCAGTTCCAAAGAAAGAAGGCAAAGTACGAATGTGTGTGGACTACAGAGATCTTAACAGGCCCAGCCCTAAAGACGGTTTTCTATTGCCTCACATCGACATCTTGGTTGACAACACCGCAAATCATGCCTTACTCTCTTTTATGGACGAGTATGCAGGCTACAATAAGATTCCCATGGCAGAGGAAGACATGGAGAAGACAACCTTCATCACTCAATGGGGTACATATTGTTATACAGTTATGCCGTTCGGACTGAAGAACGCAGGGGCAACCTATCAAAGAACAACCACAGCTTTCATGAGCGATATGATTCATAGGGAAATTGAAGTATATGTCGACGACATGATCGTCAAGTCCAAAGAGCAACATGAGCATACCTCAGTACTCCGGAAGTCCTTCGACAGGCTCAGGCAATACAATATGAGGCTCAATCCTCAAAAATGTGCATTCGGGGTAACGTCAGGCAAGTTACTCGGATATGTCATCAGCTCTCGGGGCATCGAAGCTGATCCTTCGAAAATCAAGGCCATTCAAGAGATGAAGCCGACAACGAATGAAAACGAGATTCGGGGGTTTCTCGGCAAGCTACAATACATTAGTAGGTTCATTTCAAAGCTCACTATGATCTGCGAACCGGTATTTCGAAAGCTCCGCAAAAGCGAACCCAAAGTCTGGGACGAGGATTGCCAGCATGAATTCAATACTATCAAAAATATCTTTCCAATCCGAGTGCTAAAGCCAGCCAAGCCAGGGATTCCCCTCAGGCTTTACCTTAACAACATAATCAGCAGTCGGGGCCATGCTCGCCCAAGAAATTGAAGGCAAAGAAAATGCCGTATACTACATCAGTAAAAAGTTAATCGAGTACGAGACCAGATACACTCAGCTCGAGAAACTCAGCATCGCCTTGGTTTGGGCCACAAAGAAACTACAGCACTACATGCTCTCCCATACAGTGCATGTAATCAGCAATTCAGATTCTCTCAAGTACTTGTTCGAAAAACCAGCTCTCAACGGACGATTATCTAGATGGTTGGTCATGCTAGAAGAATTCGATCTCAAATACACCCCGCAAAAGTCTATCAAGGGTTCAGCAGTCTCAGACTTCCTAGCCGACTACCCCGTCGAGGCAGAAGAGGAGGATTATGACTTACCCGACGAGACAATCTTAATGACCAGTGATGACAGTTGGTCGATGCATGCATTTTGACGGTGCTTCAAATCAGAACGGATGTGGAGTTGGAGTAATTCTAGTAGCCCCGGACGGCACCCACATTCCTATATCAGCAAAACTGCAATTCTACGTCACAAACAATGCGGCAGAATATGAAGCATGCATTATGGGCCTGGAAGCCGCCTTAGCATTGGGTGTCCAGAAGCTTCAAATGTACAGGGATTCCTTCCTAATCATCAATCAGATTTCCGGCAAATGGAAAGTAAGGAGCGAAAGCTTGGTTCCATACCAATCCTATCTTGAGAATCCGTCTAAGCAAGTAGAAGAGCTTCGCTATACATACCTCCCAAGAGAGGAGAATCAATTCGCTGACGCACTAGCAAAGCTGGCCTCAATGATCAACATTCCAAACGGCAAGGCTGAAATGCCACTTACAATTGAAACACGTCAAGAAGCAACATATGTCCATGCTATTGACGACATCGAGCCTGACAGAGAGGAACCTTGGTTTACAGATATTCAAAGGTATCTGCAAAACTCTGAATATCCCCCACACCTTTCAAGCAAGAATCAAAGGGCTTTATGATTACAATCAGCCAATTTCGTCATAGAAGGCGGCGTTCTATACAAGAGGTCCCCTAGCGGCCCTAATCTCCGATGTGTTGACAAACACGAAGCTCAAAGAGTCATGGACACCGTACATATCAGAGTCTGTGGTACCCACATGAATGGGAAGATGTTGGCCCTCAAAGTCATCAGGGCTCGATATTACTGGACTACCCGCGAACGGGATTGCTAATTCTTTGTCAAGAAATGTCCTATCTTCCAAAAGTGTGCAAATCTAAATCATATTCCCCCATCCTTGCTTTATTCTCAGTCATCACCATGGCCATTCTCTGCTTGGGGTATCGACGTCATTGGCAAAATCACTCCAACAGGCACCGGGGGTCATGAGTTCATACTGGTCGCAATTGACTATTTCACTAAGTGGTCGAGGCCAGATCTTTCAAAGTGTTGGGTTCCAAGCAAGTGGCCCTGTTCATACAAGAAAACATCATATGCAGATACGGAGTTCCTCACGCGTTCATTAGTGACCAGGAAACCCATTTTAAAGGAGAGTGTGAAGATCTATTCACCGAATACAAAATTAAACATCATCGTTCTTCGCCTTATCGCCCGCAAACTAATGGGGCGGTCGAAGCAGCCAACAAAAATGTCAAGACCATAATCATGAAAATGACAACCAATTACAAAGACTGGCCCCAGAAGCTGCACTTCGCATTGTGGGGGTATCGAACTTCAATTCTCACTTCAACTGGTGCAACCCCATTCTCATTGGTCTATGCAATGGAGGCAGTACAACCTATCGAGCTGGAGATACCTTCTCTAAGGATAATCCTCGAAAGCAAAATCCCAGAAGCTGCATGGGTACAAGCAAGATATGATGAGCTAATCATGCTCGATGAGCGTCGACTTCAAGCTGCTCACCATGTACAAGTCTATCAGCGCCGAGTGGCCAGACATTTCAACAAAAGGGTCAGAACCCGAAACATCAAGGAAGGCGAGCTTGTCCTGAAAGTCCTTCGCAAAAGCATCGTCGACCCATGGGGAAAATTCAAAGCCAACTGGGCAGGACCATACATTGTCAAGAAAATCCTCTTCGGGGGAGCAGTTAAATTAACATATGTCGATGGAACAGAATTCCGATCCCTTACAAACCTCGATCAACTCAAGAAGTTCTATGTCTAAGTTTCATGTTCAAAATCAAAATCCAATTCAAAAAAGTCTTGTAAGGGTTAGAACTACGTCCAGCCTGATTCCTTAACGGGACATGTAGGCAACCTCATTCCGAAGCCCGGCCACTTTAATTCAAAAAAATTTAAAATTTCCTCAATTAAGGGCATCCTAAAAATCAATCTCAAAATTCAAAATTCAATTGTTGTTGTCTTTATTCCAAATGTGCCAATTCAAAGCAAAGCATGTTCAAGCGGAATTTAACACAATAACTCTTTATTTGGCTCTAATTCAAATACAAGGTTAGGATCAAGTGAAGCAAAGTTCAAATGCCTTTTCACCTCCTAAACACATTTTCTAAACACATTTTCCAAACACATTTCTAAAATAAAACTCCTTCTAGTACAACTTCAAACACATTTAGCCTACAAAGATCTAGGGTCGGGCGCGACTATGCTCTTGAGTCTTGGCACCTTGAGTACTATCCCCTGGCTCTGCCTGCAATCAATCATCAATCTCCCCTTTGCCCAAGCGGCGGGAGAAGGAACTTACTAGTCTTCCAAGACGGGAGGATGACGAACCTCCTTTGGACTCAGATCGGTCAAGCACCGGACGGACCACACTCCCGTCACCTTCCTCATAATCAGTTGATGCAGGGCGTCTAGCCCTACACCTTGGACTCTAGCTGGTTCGGAAAAGGAAATGTCCCTCTGGCTTCCTCACTTCCGTCACCTTCCTCATACAATATACCCTGCATATAGAGTAACTGGCTCAGGTGGGAACTGAATACTCAAGAATGGTTTGGCGACCCAATACCGCCTCCAAACTTCAAGTCGATTTGCGTTCAGCGCAACAGGTTTCGGGTTCTCTTCAGTACGATCCGGGACTTCTTGTTTCAAACCATACTGTCTCATCACTCAGACAGGCGAGTAGAAGACCAACATTGTGAGGCTCGGTACCCTTAAAGCAGTAGAGCCGGGGGCATATCTCATAGTAGTAATTCCCCACCAAGGAACTACCCACCTTATACAAGACTCAATCCCAGAGAGTGCACATCGCCACTCATCCAATGAAAGTCGGCCATACCTCATGGGTCGCACAGTGAACCCTTTCCTATTATAGCACTCCATGTTCTCCGGTGGTGCCACCAGCATGAGTCTCTCCATAAGCCAGACCTTGGGGAGTATACAAGAAAAACATTCAAAATTCGACATTCAAAATACAAGTAAAAATTCAATATACAAGAAAGCTCCAGATCCTTACTTGGAGTAATACCGGACTTCCCGACGGCAAAGAAGAGGGGTCTGATTTCAGCATATCAAGCCCCATCAATGTTTCGCCAATCACGAGCGGCATTGGGTCCCGGCCACTAGCAAACTGCTCTACAATCTCTGTTTGGGAGGCATCACCGTTGCCAAACCCCTGCTTCGAAAAAAGGAAGCGAGCAAAGATACAAAAACTCAAGGCCCTCAAGCGGAAAACCTTGGGAACCATCAAGCCCAGCAAAATAATTGACAAGGAGGGACAAATCCACCCCTCTGCCATATACAACAGCACTCAAAAGTGGGGGCTTCAAGCCCAAATATCTTTCAAAACCCAAGAAAAAGTGTTCTTCAACACTAGGCATGCATGGCTTCAGCATGATGGGCGACCCCAATATGGCACTAAACTTTTCAGGGACGGGACATACCTCATTATTTCCAAAGAGGAAGACATGATGATTCGGATCCCAAGCCTCCAGAGGAGCAAGAATGAAGTGCACATCAAGCTTTACAAACCGGAAGGAGGCGAGCACCCCAAGATGCATGTATCGAGCTCCCTTTTCTCTAATTTGCCTAGCGAACCAAACCAAGAGTTCAAGGCATTTTCAAAAGACATAGCCATTTTTTTCCTCTTCTTTTCGTGAGGAAGAAATATGCAAAGGAAAGCAGGGAAGGATTGATGCAAAGAATAATCCGAAACGCTCCCTATTTATACAAGAACCGTCTCTCATCACAGCACGCTGGCGCCAGGCGCCGGTACCTACGCCAACCACAGGGGCCTGCAACGACGGACGAGGCCACCGTCCCCTTTATGATGCCGAGTACGCACTCTTTAGTGCTTCGGACAACACAGTACAACCTCAATTATTCAAGATTCCAAAGCCTCAAACCGCGCAATTTCAAGCAGTCCGAGTCAGCACCTCGGGCCGATTTCGGGTCAATCTGTTCAAAATTCAAGCATTCTAGTCCTAGATCGGCGTCCTAAGTCGAGTCTGCATATGCATAAGAAAAAGTTGAACATACTTTGACTTGCGCTTTTTTCTAACCAAAAAACCTCAGTCAAAGTGGGGTCTTATAGTGGGTATGTACACCCAAAAAATGGGTAATTTGTTTTCAAATTTTTTGCAAATTTTTCATGCATGCATATAGCTACAAATTTCAAAGGCACACACAACGCATACAAAGTTCAATTTTCAACTATACAAAAACCAATATTCAGCCATACAAGATTTAAAAATTCCAAACCTTGCAAAATTCAAAGCCATACAAAAGTTCAACTTTCAAATCCAACCATACAAATCCATACAAATACAACCTATACAAACTCAACCTAGGCAAGCTGGAACTCACTACCATGCAGGGTCAGTCCGAGTAATCATCAGCCGTAATGTCAACCACGGTCTCCTTGTTCCTGCTCCGCCTCCTAAGGCGCTCCAGATCCCGATCCAGCTCTGTCCCAGGGGTACCAGGCTCCTGCTCCGAGATACGAATAGTACCGGGAGAATGATAAGCTCCCTGCTGAGGGGAAGGGTACTAATAAGGCTGTGGCATCGCCATGAACCGGCGCTGCGCCTCAAATATCTGGGCCTGACGCATCATCTCCATCTCCTGCCAGCAAGTCCAAGGATCCGCACCCCAAGGTTGAGGGCCGCTCCCTCCGAAATAGTAACCGGGAGGAGGAACAAAAGGCCTCGAACTGCTCGCACCCCCAAAAGAATGCCTGGTTGGATCAGCATATACAAAAGGGGTAGCTCCCCTATCAGCATCAGAATGCCTCTGATAAGTACCAGCACCGGACCCCTGTCCCAAATCCAAGCCCGGTCCATCCTGCCTCAACGAAGTCTCCACCTGGGCCTCCTGTCAGCGGAACCTCTGCGACCTCGACGACGCTCCTATACAAAATACAAGTTTCAAGAATCAGACATCCAAGTTCAAAGTTTCTAGAGTACAAAATCTCACAGTCAATGAAAGCACCTCTCTGTCCCGGCCAGAAAGCTTCTGGGTCAGCTTGGCACAATGCCTCTTCAAAGAATCAATTATGAGCATCCAGCGACGCACTCTCACCCGAGGCCCCTGCATACAAAATTCAAGATTAATTTCCTGATACAAGATTACAACCAGTTTCAAGAAAATGCAACAGTACTTACAGCTGCATAATGCTCCGGTACAACATCATACGACCTCCGGTGCGGAGGAGAAGCTATAGGAATGGTCACCTCCACTTGCTCCCCATCCGAGTTCTCATAGCGGACAACCTTATCAGCATAGAGAATGTCCTCGGGGTCGACCTCCTCCTCCTACAAACATTCATACAATGATTCAAGAATACAAGAATACAAGAATACAAGAGTACAAGAATTCAAGAATTCAAGATACAAAGTTCAAGAGCTTAGCGGCAGTACGAAGCGTACTGGTGGAGCAAGCTTCTTCAAGAAGTCCTCATAGAGACCCCTCCTATCTACAAAATTCCTCTAGGGGAGACGAACAGCATCGCCCCTATCATTCAAATAGAGCTGGGCAAGCTCTTCGTCTGGCGCCAGCATGGACTCCGGTGGGTCCTTAGGAATAAGCCTGTCCCCCGTACTATGCTGAAGGGACACTCGCTCCCCTAAATACCATATATGGCGATACACCCCCGGGAGCAAGACCCGCTGCCCGGACAAGAAGTACGTGGGCACGAGTAGCCGAGGAAGGTACAGGCGCTTCAGCAAAAGGACGCCAAACCACCTATAAAGAAAACAACTCAGGCAACTAAACAAGTGCAAATACAAAAAGACAAAATAGTACAAAAGGTTTACTTCATCAGCGGGTAAAACCCTCCAAGCTCTGCGGGAGGCCGCCAGAGGCACCCTCCTGCGCACCGCTCCTATACAAGAGGCAGCATACGGGTAAGCCGCATCTCTAGTACGAGCCGGCGCCAAAGTTGGGAAGTGCTCGTACATCCAAATCTTTCCAAAAAGCAAACAAAGCATTAGTCAAATTCAAGATACAAACATACAAGTACAAAATATGAAGTACAAGGAGTCTCAAATACCTCCATCACACTCCACAAAGAAGCAATACTCGGGTCACTCTCCGGCGGAGTCCGGGAGGCCCACTTCATCTCACACAAAAGGTGGCTATATGCCAGACCACCCTAGTTGTTGCTCGAAACGGCCCTCAAGTCCTGAATAGCCGTCAAGAAGCCAACACTACTAGAAAAAGGACATTTAACGACGAACAATTTCGTCGTTAAAAGCCTTAATTTTCGTCGTTAAAACCTTCAACGACGGTCATGATGTTCGTTGTAACAGGTTCCGTCGTTATTGGCTTTAACGACGATGTTCGTCATTAATAATTAACGTTTATTAACGACGAATTATTGTTTCGTCGTTAAGCATTAACGACGAATTATCGGTTCTTCGTTAACAATTAACGACGGATTACTGTTTCGTCGTTAAAAAATAACGACGAATTCAAAATTTCATCGTTAAAAGTTAACGACGAACTAATGTTTCATCGTTAAAAGTTAACGACGGATTATTATTTCGTCGTTAAAAAATAACGACGACATGATATTTCGTCGTTAAATACTTATTCACAATGAATAATTGAGCAATAACGACAAAAAAACCCTCGTAAAATGTCATTCCAACGGTAAAAAAAAAGTTGAATTATGGCAAATACCGACGAAATATTATGTAGTTAATATTGCAATCATAATAACATTATTTACATTCTTCAAAAAGCCTAAATTTTCACTATGAAACAATATACAAAACCATAAATCAATCAATTTTAACAAATGAAAATTTCATTAATCAAAAATAAATTGACAATAGAAATTCAAGTTACATGAACCCAACAATCACATCCCGTTGTCTTTAAATTCTAAAAAAACTAATAAATATAAAACTCATGTTCAATCTAAAATAACAAAATAAAAATCTAAATAGTTGAAGTGTCCTCTCTTGGAGCCTCAAGCCGCTATAGTAACACGTCTTTAAATGATTTAAGCTCATCTTCAACTGAACTCATACAGCTCTTAAGTGCACTGTTTTCTTCATGTACCGTATCCACGCGATTGGTAAGCACCTGATTTTGTTTGTTTTCTTC
Organism: Spinacia oleracea; assembly: GCF_020520425.1. Lineage (NCBI taxonomy): Eukaryota > Viridiplantae > Streptophyta > Magnoliopsida > Caryophyllales > Amaranthaceae > Spinacia > Spinacia oleracea. Next base: position 127,739,861 of record NC_079490.1, on the reverse strand, counting down.
ATTAAACTTAGATGGAAGTACCTCCCTAAACCCACAAGTCCACAAATTAATTACGAGACTTCGACTTAAGCACCTTTTGTGCTACCAAGATAAAGAAGAAAAGAAGTTATCATTGGATGGGAAAGTAAATATACAACCAAAAAGGATATAGAAGCTTGAAGAAAAGTTACCTAGACATGAAAAACTGTTGGTTCTTCAATTATTTTCTGAAGTTCCTTCTGCAACATAAATAACCATGAAAAAACTAATATCATACATGAGAAGGTTAAAAACTAAGACCAAATGTTAAAATTCTAATCTTTTAATTAACTCTCAAGAAATAAGCTTAAAGCTAGAGGAAGTTTAGAGGAACATTAAGACAGATTCTGCATTATTTAGAAGAAGAAAAAAATTGGAGTGTAAACTGCAGCAGCATCAGTTTAAAAGTTTAAAAACAACCCCCTGATTTAATAACATCAGCATCAGATTCATGAAAAGTTGATTTGTTTCCGCTGCTCTGCTGCCAATTTGTATCGTGTGTGTTATAGTTAAGGGGCAACTGAAATTTCTGCGTTAATGTGCTGCTGATTTTGAAAAGGGTTGTGCTGGTTTTAGTTAGTTGAAAGACTGATTAGTATTTGCAGCAGTCAAGAGTTGTATGTTGAAAATCTCCCTGTAAGCTAAATAGATACCTTAGGGATTTTTTTCAATGCTCAAGCTAGATAGAGATACAGCAGAAAAGGTTTTTAATTCACATGCAACTTAATGCCTACCACACTCTCTCTCCATGTTATGAGAATTTAAGGAAGCTAACTTTCAGCATATGTCCTAACAAGAAATGGCCACCTTTTTAATCTGATTTAATCTTATTGATGTCGTTATAGAAAAACATGTTTTTGTTTTGTAGACTATCAAAACTCTACAGCCTTCCAGCTAAAATGAAAACACTACGACAATACGTAATAGAAGATTTACCTAAACAGGTGACTAAATAGCCAAATATAAACAATTAATACTACCAACATTTATTCAAATAACCTAGGTGAATTAGCCATCAGTTTGTTATCAAACAAGGCACACACAACTATATATGTGCTTCACACCTTCACCAAATCCCCTTCCTAACTATCAAATTTAGAAATGGCATTCGCATGTACATAAGGGCAATCCTTAACACGTAAAATAAAATGAGGTATATACCTGAATTTATGCATATGCTCTCAATTACTCCTGTACAAATAAAAATCAATGTAAAGCCGCTTATTAACATCACAAACACCAAAATAACCATACAAAATTTAAAACTTATCTTATGACCAAACTAAAGATATTGAAACAATAGTAAGACAAATTTCAAAATTGTAAATTAGATTGGGCGAGATTCAAAAACAAATTCACTTACAAATTGTACTTAAGAGAGAGTACAATTGCGATGTGCAACAGGTTAAGGCGACATACTGACGAGCTTAAACAACCAACAAACTCAGCAGAATTGTTACCAAAAGCTCTATTTCAAAGACCCCAAAAAGTTTCTGAGTCCACCTAGCTCACAAAATACGAGATAATAACATCGCTCCACTCGACCAGAAGTCATACCCAACAGGACAATGATGATGGCAACAGTATAAAACGGGGCAAACCAACATACTTGCATACACGAGCACTTGCCAGGCTATAGCTAGTACACCCCTCGCAATCTTTCAGCACCGCAACCACCTACATAATTATAACTAGAGATGAATAGGAGTTGGGAAAAAGGAAAAGAACAGGTCTAACTACAGTTCAGGAACATTTTGAAGTAGTAAGATTAAAAGAGTCACCAATCTACAAGCCCCTACTACAAACCATTCTGGTAAAGCTGCAACATTTCGTAACAACAAACAAGGTTCAACATTATTATAAAGAGGAATAAGCATCCATAACATCTAGAACCAGACAACAAAAATGATCAATAACATGTTATGTCTACTTGCAATGTTCTTGTGCTCTTTATCAGAATTAAGATCTAACCGACGAGATAAAGTTGTAAATGGTTTAGTAGAATGGAACTCTAAATCCAATAATACTCCTTTGCATAAACAAATCAGATTCTGGATAACATGAAATCCATGACAGTTTCACATAACAGCTACAAGTTTTTAGACTATTATCTGACAAGGAAAAATAAGAATGATGTCTGTTAGTCTGCAGAGAAACAAATGCTAACTAAATTAATTTGAAACAAGTGCTTAAGATACTACCACGGAACAAATTAGTATGCACTATAAGATCTAATTTGTATCAGTAAATACCATGTAAACATACCAGTGAGCATATCAAGGTTCTTTCCCTAATTTGTATCAGTAACTCACATAACAGAAATTTCAGGGAGCATACAGTGAGCAAAAGCAGTATCATCCAGAGCAAGCAGTAAAAAATAATAGCAAATGAAGAAACTTGAAATTCCTTATTATACAAAAGCATAGGAAAAAGTAAATAAACTAAGAGACTACCTGGCATATCAAGGGTAAGGTTTGATTAGATTGTAGAAGTCCCCGTCTTGGAAATGTTTGAATAAAAAACAAACGCATGTAGTGTAAGGAGATTCCCAAAAACTCACCTCCGTACAGCTTCACCTGTTGATTTCATCAAGCAATTTAAGCATCAACAACAAGATTCCAGAAACCCAAACCCGATACCTAGTGTTTAGCAAAGAGTAATTCGGAAAACCAGTAGTTACATATGATCCAAAAACTATAAAACCCAAATCAGTATTCTCGAAACCTAATATAAAATTAAACATCGGTCATAGTAGAAATCGGTTATAACATTCTATCAAAATTGACAAAAAAAAAAGTAAAACACAAAATCCATTGATTTCCAGAAGAAGAAATTGAATTATCAACCAATTCATAATAGGGTTTCGATTGCAATTAGGCAAATGCTCGAACCGTAAAAACCTACCTCAAGAACACAATTGATGTAGAATTAACTCAGAGAAACCCAAAATCGAGTATTCTTTATTGAATTTATTAACTAGAACCCTAGAAATCGCAATTCTCATAAGGAAGAAAAGAATTACCTTAATTTAGTTTATTCTACCACCTTCAGAGATCGAATTCGAGAATGGCGAGAGAGGCAAAGCTTTCCTAGAGATCGAATACGAGAGAGAGGCGAATTATAGAGTGGTTTTCAATCTCCCCTTTAATATGGAGATTAGGGTAAATTTTTCTATGAGCTTTAACGACAAACCAAATATTGAAAATGCCGCTCAACTTCTTTTCATTAAATTAAATTAATTAAGAAACCCGCGCTAGTTTTCACTGATTTCGCAATTTGACTCTTTTAATGACAGATTTTTTTCACGTCGTTATAAAATTATCGTTAAAACTCTAGTTTCTAGTAGTGCAATATGCACCCGACTGTTCCTGCTCGGGGCTATCACTCTACTCATCAGGGCCAAGAGGAAGAGCCGAACCCTCTGCTCCGCAGATACGTCCACGCTACGGATCGCAGCCATGATCACCGTCACAGAAGCGTGGGTGTCATCATCCGCCAAGTCAACAACAGGGCCGAGCAAGTCCCTGGCGACAGTCGAGTGCCATGTCAGCTCCGAATCAAAAATCACGTTCCTCTCAGAGACAGGAAGACCCGTCATCATCGCAAACTCAAAAGGGGTGAGGGTAATCTCCCCCCATGCCATATGAAAGGTGTTGGTGGTATCCCACCACCGCTCCAGCAAAGCCTGTAGCCGAGGTTTGATTCCCGTTCTCCTCTGACTATCTCCCATGGCACGTCAGAGGTCGCCAGATTTCCATAGCCTCCGCGTCAGCATGAACAGCCGGGAAAACTTTGTGAAGGTCCGCCATGGACCATAAAGTGCGCAACGGATCTCCATCAGCCTATGGATAAGTCGATCAGTTCAAAACCTATACAAGTTAAAAGATAAAGCACAGTACAAGACTCACCAAACCAGCGCGAGGCCGCTGAGACAAGTGAAAGTGCGATCGAAACACTAGATCGGAAGGACTCCAGCCAGTGCCAACGAAGGTGGGTACTCTCCGGGGAACCATACCCCCCTCCGGCACGTTTGTTGCAGCTGCTTCATCATCCGAAGCATCCTCCACAGCAGCTCGAACCACCGAATGTTCGGCGAGCTAGCTTCCTCCGAGTATGACGAGGCATACTAAATCAAGCAGAATACAAAATGTCAATATTCTAAACTGGGGGCTATCCTATACTAGCCCGTACAAAAGTCAAAGATTCAGGGGCTATCCTATACTAGCCTGTACAAAAGTCAAAGATTCAAAAATCCCCAGTGGCAGTACAAATTGAGCCAGGGACCTCCAGTTCAACATACGAATTCTACACCAACGCCTAGGCTATCCATGCCAAAGCAGGTATACGAGTTCTACATCACCGCCTAGGCTACCCATGCCGAAGCCAATATTCAAAGTTCTACAAACAACATCTAGTCATCCTAACCTATTCTCTCCCGAGACCCCGCAAGGTCGCCAATGAGACCACTATCTACAAATGGCAGATGAGTATTTCAAGAATATAGAGTCCAAAAAATACAACGACTCAGGCGTTCGACTCCCAACGTACCCAAGCTCCAGGAAAGTCAGCCGAAATTTCAAAATCGTAAGAGCCAGTAAAAAGCTCTTATCCCCAGTGAAGCACATCCCCAACGGATCAATTCCGGGTATTCAAAATTCAAAAGATTCAAGATTCAAAATTTTTGATGCCAAGCTCCGTCCTAGACCAAAGGCGGAAGAGCAGTACAAGTACAAATCGGAGTCGTCACAACCGCACGGAGGTAGACTCTATCATATTTTCTAACGCCTGTTGTGTGCAGGCACCGACGTACAAAGAATGGTCTTGATTGCAGAACATCTTGACCGTTCTCCGTCCCAAGTCGAAAACTTTGACTTGCGCTTTCCTAACCTAACGCTGAATTAAAGTGGGGGCTTCTGTAGACACCTAAATCGTGTCTCCCCATTGGGATGATGACGATACCATTATCCTTATTAGGCGGTTGGAGAAACTCCGTGCGGAAGTCCCAATTGCTAAGAACATTTCCAAAATCCAAGAGCCAAAATCCAATCCCCGAGGCTATTCCCATTCCGGAACTCGGTACAAAATACAATTTCCAAAAATCAATTTCAAAATCCAAGTACAATCTCACCCAATGGACTATCCCATTAGTTTTACAAGGCCTTTTCCAGTCAAAATGACATTAAGCAATCAACATTTGGGCGCCGACCCACAAAACCGAGCAAGACAGGCCTCGTCCCGTAAAACCGAAATTCAAAAACCCGAAACGGCTAGGTTTTAGACGCAAACCAAGCCTTAATTCCCAAGCAATCACTACGTGCCAACTTCGTACAAATCGTACAAAGATACACCAATACAAGACAAAAGCAAGGACGGAGCCCGCGTCCTTGTTTTGGCGGCTTCTGCGCCACGTCACCAGCGCTGGGCGCTGCCAGCTGCGTGCTGCGCTGGCGTTGGCTGGCGTTTAGCAGCAAGCTCTCCTATTTAAACCCCTAATTTTGAGCATTATAGGGAGGCAAAAATTGAAACACAACGTCGTAATACAAAAATTGCCACTCAAATCAAAATCCAAAAATCCTACAAAATATCATATAATATTTCAAGTTCTAAGCAATTGGGAGCTCTAAAAGGAATTCTTGTCTAAACCTAAATAGGTAATTCCGAATCCCACCCTAATCAATCATGTTTCTTTGTTTTTCTCTTTCAAAAATGATTAGTAAGTTGGCATTTTTAATCTTATAAATGTCACTTACAACAATCATACATTTCTTTCAAAATCCAAACTTTATGTGACACAAAAATGCAAACTTTCAAGATTCAATGATGTTCATGGTTGTTTGTAAACACTTCCTTGAACTAGAATCATCTTCAAAATATGGAGTAATCAAAGATGATACCTTTATAATGTTTAAAGTTTAGTCTTTGAGATTCAAGACGCCACTTTTCAAATTTCAAGTTCAAGTTTCAAGATCCTATAATGTTTAGGGTTGTTCATAATCACTTCCCTAAACTAGGACCGTTTCAAAGTAAGAGCACATCAAAGATTAAGCCCTTTCAACCATAAAAGGTCCGATCTTTGAGATTCAAGAATTTTAAGTTCAAAATTTCAAGTTCAAGTTCAATATTTCAAAGTTCAACATTTCAAGTTCAATATTTCAAGTTTCAAACTTTTCAAGTTCAAGTTCTATGTGCAAAATCTAGGATACTTTGGGTGAACAACTCATCTTAAAAGTTGAGATTTTTTAGCTTTGAATCCGTGTCGGAATCACTTATTTTTAAGGAGACGTTTGGCGTTCGTATCTCATGTGCTCAAGTTCAAGTTCAATTTCAATATTGCAATTTCAATTCCGCATTTCAATTATGCACCTTTCAATTCCGCACCTTTCAGTTACACAATTTCAATAACGCATTTCAATTCCGCACTTTCCATTATGCAACTTTACTTGCCTAGTCCTTCTAGGCAATGTGGTTCTACTTCCAAGTCTATTTCTAGGGGGTCTTGTATTTTACTAATTCCACACTTATTTTCAATTGTGATGTTGCTTTACTTATTTATCGCTTTCATCACCTCACATGCTAAATTCAACAAAATACAAAGTTACACCACGCTTAACAAAGATAATTTCTTGGACAAACCGATCTTAGGTTCCCTTAAATTAACTTTAAAGCAAAGTGGTCAGAATACAAAAGTAGAAGTTCTGTTTGTTCTAAATTCAAACCCACATAGTCTAAACTAGGGTATTTTCGAATATGTACGTTGTGTCACGCACTTGAATTATTTCTAAAGCTCGCGGAATAAGTATCTCGTTCCCTTACCCGGATCTCACCCATCCATTTCTAAGATTCAAAGTCTTATCCTAATAGAGTCATCTTTTTGGTCTTTCCAAGCGAGACCCTAAACAATGTTTGGTGGCGACTCCTTCAAAATACAAAAATACAAAGGTCCTAACACCGCCCCGTAGGAAAGGGAAAAAGGCAAGCGAAAAATACCCGCCTACAGGGAGGGAATGACACTAATGCTAAACAAGGTAATTGTCAGTTGTAGGTATAAAACTGGGATTTAAAGCAATATACTGCAAATACTTATTACATGAGATGATGAGAATTAGACAGAAGATACATGTTTTCTTTTTACCAGTATTGGCCTCTTTCTCGGCCTTCAGCTTGAATAGTTGTCATGAATGCAAGTTACAAGCAAATATTGAAGTTTTGCGAACTGCTGATATGGAGGATAACCTACAGCCAGAATGTTCAGTCTTTCCCATCTCCACCACTTTAGACATTTTCTTATAGCTTTCTTATTAGCATCCCTCTTTGCCCAATACATGAACACGAAAGCAAAAGGGAGATAGACAAATAGATAGAAAAATCTGTTTTGCTTCATTTATTGCTAACTGAAAACTCAAAATATAATTCGTAGTAATATCAATCTCCGAAAAAATAATAAGGTCAACAAGAGTATTGTTAAAAGAAGGCGAAATCCATGAAACAGAGAAAAAAAAACACTTACAAATGACAACAAACATATGTATTTTAGCTACAGAAAAGAAATTTGAAAAACTTTTGCCTAGTACCAGATTTAGTCCTCTAAAATGGAGAGACTAAAACATATTGAAAGCAAAACTTCCAATACAAAGAAAACAACGAAATCATGGAAATAGTTTAAAACTTCAATACAAGGAAATTATGTACTTACTGAGACGGAACATATGACTCAAGGAAATGTGTCCTTTACCCAAGGTGCATTAAGTCTAATACCAAGGTTCAGATTAATTACGAACAATTAATTCAGTGAGATCAAGTGATCGGAACAGCTAGCTGGAGCAATGCTTCCGACCAGTGAGTTCTAATCTATATTAGGCTCACAGCTTACTCTTGACTGAACCTATAAGGTCACACCAATGGCATGTAACAGATCACCGGATTAAATGAATCGGAAATTCATTTAATAGATTTTCGGGAATTAGTTCGGAAAAACATAATATACGATACGACCTTGCATAGGAATCGTATATCGTATCGCGAATATTCGTAAGCTAGGAGAAACGAATAATCGTATCGTATGACTGTGATTTGTCGTGTACGATACGATAAATAATAGCCGTAAGGCGTTCGTCGCGAATACGAGCCGCAACAGAGCTGTCGGCCCGTCGAGCCAAGCGCGCATGCGCGCAAGGCCCATCGAGCCAGCGAGCTCGCAATGCAGTGAGCAGACCAGCCCGCGGCACGAGTGTGCGCGCACAAGGACAGCAGCAAGCAGCGAACAAGAAAGCGAGGCCCACGGCCCATCGCTGCTGCTCGGCTGCGTTGTGGGCTTCGGCCTGCAGTGGCCTGCGCGCTGTGGCTTGCGGTGTGTGAGTGTGGCCGGTCAAGGCCAAGAGTCTTGGCCGGTTACACTAATATATCTCTAGGGTTATATTCCACATACTAATCAGTTTTCCCACAACCCTAAACCTAATTCTGAAATTACGTTGTTTCAGTTTTGCTCTCTACTCAAAACTGTTCTTCCCGAAAAAGCAAACACTCTTGAATATTGTCTAAGCTACGATTATCAAGACGGATCTGAACGTGTCGGTGAACGAAATAGAGGAACGACAATTGGAGTTCTTTGTTCGTGTTCGTTGATACTAAACTCGGGAAAACACGCTTCAAATGTAAGTATGCTTAATATGTGCTTTATACATGTTTCCTGGCTTTGGGGATGTTCCGCACATGTTATATGTTTTAACTATATTCCCCTACAGTGGTATCAGAGCCTTATGTATTTAAAGATTTTTTAGCATGCTTATTTTTCTTTTATGCTGTAGAATTTTTTGGATTTTTTGTTGAATTTTTCGAATTATTATGGTTTTTTGGATTAATCGTGTAATAAGTTCTAAATTCAAAAAGTTTCGAAATTTAGACTTTTCTGACCCTAATTCGATTGAAAACGATTTTCTAAGATCAACTCATGAGAACGGAATTGCAAAAACAGGCCTCGAAGTATGTGTTTTTGGGCGTTTTTGTTAATTAACGAATTAAAATTAACAAATTCGGAAAGTTTTTCAATTAATTGGTCGACCTAAACTACTCGGAATTGATTGAAATTTTGACCTAATGCTGTTGGGTATATCTTAAAATTATGGTGAAATTTTCGGACATAAATGTTAATTATAAACCCTAATTTTGCTTTCCCCAAATTCGTAAATTTTAGATCGCGAATTGATTTTTTTAAATAATTTAGCTCTGGAAATTTGGTTAATTGGGAAAGGGAATATAATTTCATGTAAAGTGGCAGATTTTAAAAATTATTGGATTAAAATTTTGATTAGATTCGTTAATTTTAATCAACACTTAAACCAAATTGGTAAAAATCTGAAATTTAAAGGTTTAGAACGATTTAAAGTTTTAGATTCGATTATCAAAACGTTCAAATTTTTGGTTGACATTGTTCATTCGTTAAAATTTGAATAAAGTTAGCCTATATTTAATAAATTTTGCAAAATTGGATTGATGTTAAAATTAATTAAATCATAAAGTCGTTATTTTTCGAAAAAATAAATTGTTAATTTTGTGAAAAATAACTAAATGCAAATATGTTCGTGAAATTGAATTTTTTTTTTAATTAGTTGGTTCGTAAGCACGAACCAAAGGCACGAACAAAAAGGGGTGTGATGTGCGTGTGACTCGTCGTAGCCATGCGGGCTGCCTCCCCATAGCCAAGCCACAGCAACGCGGGCAGCAGCAAGCGAGTTGAGTGCCGCGCGCGCTGGGCAAGTGAGCGAGCAAGGAAGGCAAGCCTTGGTTTGCGAGCTGCGAGCAAGCAAGGGGCAAGGCTGTCTTGCCTTGCGCGCAGCGTCGAGCATCACAACGACACAGCATGCCACGAAGCAGCAACGAGTTGCGGCAGTGTGTGCGATGGCTTGCGGGGCATAGACAACGAGCTCATGGGCCTCGTAGGCCACACAGCACATGGCAGTGCTGGGTTGGGCGCATGCCTAGCCCGGATTGCACAATTTTGGCATTTTTCATTTCGTTGGGCTTTAAATTTGATATTTGCATTAAAAATGGCTTACGGGATAATTAATTAATTATTTTATTTAACTTGGGTCGGACCGTGAGTTTAATTTAATATTTAAATATTTAATTATCCGGAATAAATATTGGTTTGAGTGGGAGCCGCTTAATGAAATTAAAATGAAATAATTATTTTAATTATTATCGTAGGTCGCTTTATTTTAATTAAATTAAATTTTGATTACAATAAATCATAAGGATTAATAATTCGGAATTGATTAATATTTTAGGACGCGTTTATGTGAACGTGAATTTTAAATAATTCACGTAAATACTTGCATATTTAATTGGGCCATTCGTTTTAGGATACGAATGGGTGAATGCATAGAATGTATATTTTATGTAATGCAGGTACTCCAAGTGACTAGTATGACCAATCTAGGATAGTTAAATACAGTATGCGATACGTTTTATCTTTGAATGTATAGTTTTAAATATGGTCTGCGTACCATTGAAATTTTGATGTAATTTTATTATTTCCAGTATTTCTAAGTTTAGAACTTTAAGTTAGCACTGAATGAAGATTCAAGACGATGCCAAACTAACAAGACGGTGAAGAAGATTGGATGCTTCAAGACAAGAGTTTTGGGCCACACTAGTTCACCAATTTAATTTATGCACTATATATTATGCTTAAATTAATATATTATGCATTAATGTTGTTTGTATGCTCGATTAGACTTAGTTCACTAAATAATCGAACCAACATAAAAACAACTAGGCCCAAAGTAATATTGAGTTTAAAAATTGCCTTCCAAATCAAGCACTTACAAAAATCTAGGGATCTAAGGTAGTAGGTTTCCGCCAAAGCGAGGTGCTATTTTAGTTAACTTAGATGGTAAGGTATCCCAAAGGAACACGTTGATTGTGGTTTTAACTCAAACAACAATGGCATATGTTGTGGCAATGGGATAAATTATGGTATTAATTTATTAACCAAGAGTAATTTGGAGATTACTAGCAATAGGTTTTTCTTACCTAGAATCTTAAAAGACTTAAGACATGCCAAAGCTGCTTAAGGATTTAGGACTTTTAGGGTCTTGGAATCGTTTCATTCATTTTTGGACCATGTTTTGCTTTTGCATGAATGAAATGTTTAATAGCTATAATGATTGCATGCTAATATTTATTTTAAAGTTATTAAGTTATGAATGGTTATTTATTGCAAATTCTTTTCAAATGTAGTAATCAAATGGCCGCAAACAAAACAACAATCAAATCATCAGAAATTCTGGGTGTCGAGTTAAACTTGACTAACTTTCTTGAATGGGAAAGGAAACTTATCGAAGTTTTAAAAGTTAACGACATGCGCTATGTCATTGAACATCCTTTTCCTAGCTATTATGCGCGGGGTATGACTCCAGAAAGGTACAAAAATTGGGCACTTCACAAGTACCTTGTCTCGGAGTTTATCCTAAAGTCTATTCCCGAAAATTGGAGAGGGAGGTTCATTCTTTTGAGCCTCATGCTCTCCTAAGTCAACTTAAGGATAGATGTCGTGTGAGGTATCAACCCAAAGGCCAAACAGGTGGCAACAGGGTTGATGAATTGGCTAATTCAATGAGCAATCTCAAAATCATTACCCCACACAGGTCGTATCTAAAGAACGGGCTCCTAGAGGCACAAAAGCGCATTTACTCAACTAAGATGGACAGAAACACACCAATTCGGTCTAATGTGAATATGATGTCTGGATTATTTTTCACAATTGAGAGACTTGGTGGTTCCATCAAAGAGCCAATAGTTATTGCACCAGTGCTGAATTCTCTTCATAGGGATTATAAGGGGTTTAAGATGCCCTATCTCCTTAAGTTCAAGCAAGACCCTTTGAATGTGAAGTGCACCAAATTCAAGAAAGTGTGCAAGGGGAAGAAAAGTAAGATTGTATCTTCATCCACTCCCGGAGGGCAACTGACGCCTTCCAAGAGCAAGATGAGGAAGAATGCTTCTCCTTCAACATCGCAATGCTTCAATTGTAATGAAATTGGTCATTACAAACGAGATTGCCTTAAACTAAAGGAAGTGAAGAAGGACGGAAACGTCGCTTCTCCTTCAGGTATGTATGTTATACATTATAATCTTGCTAATTCTACTTCTTGGGTATTAGATACTGGTTGTGGCTCACACTTATGTTCCAATTCGCAGGGACTAAGGAGAAGTAGAAGGCTTGATAAAGGCAAGATAGATCTACGCGTGGGAAATAGAGCACGGATTGCTGCATTAGCCGTAGGATCTTATTTTATTTCTTTGCCTAGTGGTTTTGTTTTGGAACTAGAAAACAGTTACTATGTGTTAGGTTATGATACATATGACAAAACATAAATCATGCGGAAAACCTTAATGCCAGGAAACATATTATTTACACATAATCATTTAGCATAATTTAGGAGCATACACTTTGTAGCGTGCCCTCCCTAGCTGCGCCCGAACCGAACAAGAACAAGTCTTTAGGACTCCAAATGTCGTCCCTCCGTAGATAGTCCACAGTACGTCGGGATCCGCCTCAAGTTAGACCAACTAGAATCGCCCTTAAGGTTACTAGGAAATTCGGTTAAGAGTTTGCAAGTGTTTGGCTTATTTTTCTTTCAAAACTTACCCTTAGAATACTTCAATCTCATGTGCATGAATTATGACCCTAGGCCTTTATTTATAGAGGTTTGGAAAGGGAATTGGAATCCTAGTAGGATACGATTTAATTAAACTTAGAATCCTACAAGGACTCTAATTAATTAAATAATCCTTTTAGGAATAGGAATTTAATCATACACCAAATCCTAATAGATTTAGGAATTGTGCATGGACACAAACACACACACGGACGGAGCCACGAGGGCGCCCGCACGCGTGCGCTCGGCCCACGTAGCCCACGCTACGCAGCCACGCCTTGGCGCGCTGGGCCTGCCTTGCGGTGGGCCTGGCGCTGCCTTGGGCTGGGCGTTGGCGCGCGTCTTGCTTGCTGGGCGATGGCCTGGCTTCGTGCTGGGCCTTCGTCCGGCAAGCCTCGTCCGATGCTTATTCGTACGATACGCTTCCGATTAAATTCCCGGTTCCGGAATTCATTTTCGATACGAACAATATTTAATATTTCCAATTCCGGAATTAATTTCCGTTTCGAACAAATATTTAATATTTCCGTTTCTGGAACTATTTTCCGATTCCGATAATATTTCCGATTCTGACAATATTTCCGTTTCCGGCAATATTTCCGATTCCGGCAATATTTCCATTTCCAATAATATTTTCCGATACGTACCATGTTTCCGTTTCCGGCAACATCTACGACTTGGATAATATTTATATTTCCGATACGATCTATATTTCCGTTTCCGGCAATATTATCGTTTCCGGAGTATTCACTTGCTTGTGACGATCTCAGCTCCCACTGAAACCAAGATCCGTCGATTCTGAATAACCATAGATAGAGTATTTAATGCCATTAAATACTTGATCCGTTTACGTACTATTTGTGTGACCCTACGGGTTCAGTCAAGAGTAAGCTGTGGATTAATATCATTAATTACACTTGAACTGAAGCGGCCTCTAGCTAGGCATTCAGCTCACTTGATCTCACTAATATTAACTTGTTAATTAATATTGAACCGCATTTATTAGACTTAACATTGAATGCATACTTGGACCGGCCAAGGGCATTATTTCCTTCAGTCTCCCACTTGTCCTTAGGGACAAGTGTGCATTACCTAATTCCTTTGTCGCTTGATGCTTGCTCTTGAACATAAGGTAAGAGTTGTCATCCTTATTATGTCCAGAGGTGTTTCTCGGTTTCAGAGTTCAACTGATCAAATAAACAGATAATCATAGCCTATGATTCATCCGAGCACGGCCATGCATTTTACAGTTTCTAGCTCTCCGAGTGGCCTTGTACAACTTTTAAGCATCTCATCCTGATTTATGGGAGGACAATCCCAATCTTGCGATCTTGAGATTAGACTTCGTTTGATAGGTGATTACCTGAGCGTTGCCTTTATAGCCTCCTTTTACGGTGCGACGGTTGGTCAACGTCAAAGCAACCAGTTCTCAAACAAGTAATCTCAAATCACTCAGGTATTGAGGATTTAGTGTCTAATAATTTTAATGAAATTTACTTATGACTGATTTTCATCTCTTACAGTAAAGTTTCATAGGTCTGTCTGATACTAGTCTTCCCAAAGTAAGTATCTATGCAAATGATTACGACATTGCCATGTCCACATAGTTCAAGAAACCGAACTACTAGTCATCTTGTATTCTAGTCGTCTAACGTTTTCTATGCGTCCATCTTTATAGAAAACTCCGACCAGGGACCATTTTCAACTTTTCACATTCAAGTTCACTTGATAGACATTTCTTAGTCACAGGACTGGTCCTGACAGTCTATCTTGAATATATCGTCAAATTGAAGGGACTCATCATTTAATACTAAACCAAGATTAAATGGAATATGAAAAATACATTTCATATATGATAAATGTTCAACCCCAACGTTTTACAACCATGGGCCTCTAACCCATCTTTAAAACATTTCATGGAATTCAAAGCTATGCTTGATTTCAAGTGCTACAATGTGAGTGTTGCTTCTCACTTGTTGCATAGGTTTAGTTATCATGCTTTGCTAATCTTAATATCCCTTTCATCGAATGTTTTTCGAGATAGGATGATAAGATCTTTTGAGTTTGTTTATTATGTGATCTAGTCTTTCTTACTTAAATAGTGGTTCTACGCATTTCACAATGAAGAACCATCAAGTCAGCAAACGTGTGATCCAGCCAAGTTCAGTGAAGAACTTTTTAATGTAAACTACTCAGTTTTATTGCTTCTTAGGCAATAAGTACTTCTACTTCAACTATATAGGTTGCTAGTGATGCTTTCGTTTGGATTTACTTATCCATGCAGTTCACGGATATGTGGAAGACTTTCCAGCTGTATCTTAGAACATAGAAATTAATATTTAATTTCCCATGCAACAACTCATGGTCTCCAATCCATGTTGCCATTTCAAAACACGATGCTCTATAGCTCGTCCTTATCAATGGTTAACTCCAAAGGGTCTTGCTTGATCCTTTGCCAGTGTTTATGCGTGTAGCATCAATATTTAGCATATCTTTATTTCCTTGAATCAAGAACTATTCCTATGTACCTTTTCAAGTACCATAAGTATTCTTGATCTCAATCTAGATGATCTTCACTTAGATCAATAGAGATTGGTATATGTTCGTCATGCCTAAAGTCATACGATACGTTTTTGGCGATCCTCATATTATATCATACATGATAAATTCTTTTGCAGAATAATTCCCAATTGAATTCTATTCATGTAGACACTAAATCCAGCTAAATTCTTTGACATATAATATATGTTAAGAATCTTACTTAGATCCTTTGATGTTTAACTTAGTAAATGCTTATACATAGTTCAAACATTCATTACCAAGATTTATTCATATGGGTCGAATATCTCCAATGGAGTCTTTCGTAATTGATTTAGTAAATACCATTACTTAATGTAAAAAAAATATTGTAAGATCTTTGTAAATAGATCTTAATACCCAGTATGTACTAAGTTTCGCCATGGTCCATCATTGATGAATAATTTCAAATATAAGTCATTAGCATTTGAATGTTAGTTCACAATAGAGAGATATGTGTGTGATACACATAGGACCAATAAAGTTTTACGTACTCCCACTAAACTTCTTATATATCTATAAGAGTCATGTACATTTTATGAAACTAAAATACTTATTAGCTTCACTAAAATACATTTCTAATTCCCAATTACTTGCTTAAATCTGTACTTAGATTTCATAAGCTAGCTTTCTTTTTCAAGCATTTATTTGGATCCATAAATCCTATGACATACCATGTACATAGTTTATTCCAACATTTTATTGAGGAATTGTTTTGTCATCCAATTTCCATATGTACCAATATGCAATCATTGCTTGATTTATAGACTTGAGCATTACGATTATGCATGAGGTTTCAACACAATCCACGCCGTGAATTTTCTTGTAACCTTTAGCAACTAATCTAGCTTTGTGTGTGAACACAATTTCATGTTTGATGGTTTTTATTCTTAAAACAAACTTGCAACCAATAGGTGTGAAACTATTCTTGCAAATCAACAAAATTTCAATTTGGTCATCAAAACATTGAGTATGTTTTATGGCCTCTAACCATTTAAAACATTGAGTCTATATATGGCCTCTAACCATTTTAGGGAATCTAGGTTTCGTCATAGCTTTCTTACAAGTCACAAACTTATTAATCTACATGATAATAGTTTGACTGCAAGTTGTAGGTTTCTTCACTATCTAATAGAAGAATCTCATAGTTTCATTGACCCGAACTCTATGTTTCTTCACTATCCAATAGAAGAATATCATAGTTCCAGTGACTTGAACTCTATGCCTACTTGAGTATAGAACATCAACAAATAGAATATCAATAGCCACTTGAAAGTCCTTTGAGTATTCTGTTCTCCTTGAAGCACTTGTAAAGTCTTCTACGAGATGTCTGTCCTTTAAAAGCCACTTCTAAATTCCTTAAAGAATACGTGTTCGGATTTTCTAAAGAACTTCGAAAAGCCTCCGAAATGTCCGTTTATGTTTGTTGTTCGCCTCGAAAACTTTCGAGGTCTATTTTCTCCCACTTGTCATTTTGGAAACAAATCTCCAAAAGGACATTATTTCGAGCAAACAAACATTATGTTCTCAAAAATTCGTGGTAGAAACAATACCCTTGTGTCTCATTTGAATAAATCACAATGAAACATATATCTATACTTGGGCCTTAGTTTGTCGAATGACAAACACTAAGCTCCCACTGAGTTTTGCAACTCTCTAGATATATTTTATGAAAAGTTATTCTGAAATAGCTTTGATGAATTTGGTTTAGTTTGGTGGTAGTTGAGCATTTTGTTTTAGAAATTATAGGAAAAGTCTTTATGATTCATCATTAATCGAATCAAGTACTAATTGACTTCGATTATTCCAACTAAGATATGCCATATCTTATGGACCTAGATTGTGAAATTACAACACACAATCATTGATGATCATATTTGGTCTCAAGTAATCATCAACATGATCTAACCTAGATCTTTATGATTTCTTGCCAAGTGGATTTTATACTTCTGAATCTTTGAGCTTGCCAGACAGATTCAACTTATATCACATTTGAGTAAATAAACCTATATTCAAATCCATGTGAAATAATAAAGTCATATAATCTTTCGTTAGCTTTGAACTCTATTGTCTAGGCGTTCTAACAATAGTTCATATCTTTTGTTACTTTCAACAAGTAAGAATAGCTCGTCTTGAATGATCTAGAAATCAATCAACTTTAAAAAGTCCATCAAAATATAGCTTTTGAATATTAACTTGTTGACATGGTCTAAGCAACAATGCCAAAGATTAATGGAACTCAAATCAAGGGGTTGATTTGAACCTAGTAAAGTTTTATTGTTAAAGAGTTGTTTGTTTTTAATCAAGCATATTGACTCAACCCGTAAATGACCATTTCATTCAAATAAACAAACAAACAAGCATTGTTTTTGTTCTTTTGAATGTGAGTCTTTCTGTGTTTGAAGCAGAAATTTAGGTATGCTGATTATGGAACAAAATAGCCATTAAGTTCCAGCCTTTGAAAGGACTTAAAACAAACTAGATGACCCTACATCTAATGTAGCATTGCCATGCTTCATTTCCCACTTGTAGGTCATTAGTGTAGCCTAGCTTCCATTGTTTGAGTTATTACCGAAGTAAGAACCTCAAGCGGTATATGATACCAAGAAAGTTTGATTGCTAGGTCACTTCTCTTTAAACATAAACTTATAGGTAGAAACGGAATCGTAAATTCATTTCATTTGTTCCTTGTTTTCCTATTTCTCGTACCCTTTCTTATAGTCTTAAGAATTGAATTCTCTAGTGTTGACTTTTATACTTTGTTAGACATGTCCAATGTCATTCCAACAAGGTTCTTACCATTTTAATTTATGTTGAATATTTTGTTTCAACCTGATGATCTTACCAGAAGCTTCTAAAGTTCTCTAAGCATCGATCTATTCGAATGTCTAGGGACTAGACTTATTCGAGATTTAAATGGACAAAGATGTTTAGGTTGTTAACCATTGGTAAAGCTGAGCGTTTAAGCTCAATGCTTTATGATCTCAAAACTACAGTGTATTTTGAATTCACAAGCACCAATTGGTTTGCCATTCGATTTTGATACTCGAAAACAACCATAAAAGTCGCTATAAGAAAAGTACATTTTAAATTGCTCATTTTCTCTCATTTCCGTGAATCGTTCTTGGATTCACTACCAATCGAGGAAATTTACTGTTACCTTTCTAAAAGGATTTATTGCAATGCAAGATATTTAATTATAAACAATAATTAAAACATACATTGAAGCATGCAAAGTCTAAATATTTATCATGAATAATAACTTGAAATTAAAGCAATCATGCAATTCAAACAAGTTATTAGCATTTTATTCGATTTTATTGTTCCGGCAGGTGTGAATAAAATGATTCCAAGATCCTAAAACCATTGAAGAATTAAGCACAGTTTGTCGACTCAATCCTAAAACATCTTAGGTAAGCAAAAACCTTTTTCTAATAGTCTAGAAACTATTCTTGGTTGATAGGCACGTCTAAGAACTTATTAGGTAAACCTATCGATTTTGCCACGACATAAAAGGACTCCTCACTTATATCGTTGAGTTTCACCAAAACTAACATGTGCTCACAATTATTTGTGTACCTTGCCCCTTTAGGACCAATAAGTAACACCTCGCTGAGCGAAAACTATTACTAGATTGATGTAAAGGATATCCAAGCAAGTGTATATTTTGGCGTGGCAACTTTTAACTCAATTTTTAAGTTTGGAACTTAAGGCTCTTACTATGTTGGTTAGATTTTAAGTGAACTAAAATCCTTAATCATGCAACATAATCAAGCCACAATCTCATGCATAATTAAGACATATTTAAAGCAATAAATAACTTAAAGCATGCATAAGATAAATGTGATCTAGTATGGCCCGACTTCATCTTGAAGCTTCAACTTCAAAGTCCGTCTCGAAAATCTCCGTGGGAGGCACCATTTTCTTCAAATAGGATAAGCTATAATTAAACTAATTACAAATATTTGATGGTACGCTGACCATATTTGAATTGAAAAACAATTTTGGTACTTTAGACCAATTACATTCAAATTAATGGTACGCAGACCATATTTTCTATCCTATTTAGGCCATACTAGTCACTTCATAACCTGCAAAACAGTACATATACAATATATACCATTCACCCATTCATTATCATGAATGGCCCACATAGCTGGTTAGTAAAACACGTTATGCATAACATAAATATTTGCAGCAATTAATCAAGGGCACCAATAATCTACAAATTATTCAATCCTTATTAATTCTAATCAAGTTGTTTTAACCTTAAGGATTTGTAGACCTAATCAAGAGTTTATGATTAAAAGGGCTCCCACTTAAACCAATAAATTCATATGCTTTACTAATTTTAAATATAAAAATGTATTTCTAGTCTAACCGGAAACATACAAATTTAATTAAAATTTAAAGCTCTATAAATTTATAATTGAATCCACATATATAATTTATTTTCAGTCGTATTTAAATTAATTCATGATTTTAATTTTAGTAAAATAATTAGAATAAATGAAAATTATTATAATTATAATATTCAAAATTAAAATCCAAGAAAATAATTTAAATTATTAATTTTAAAATTAATTAAAATTACGTAAACTGAAAATTTCAAATTAAAATTTTAAAACGATCTAATCGTATCTCAAGG
The DNA here is from genome assembly GCF_020520425.1 of Spinacia oleracea. NCBI lineage: Eukaryota > Viridiplantae > Streptophyta > Magnoliopsida > Caryophyllales > Amaranthaceae > Spinacia > Spinacia oleracea. The sequence goes on along the minus strand of NC_079490.1, from coordinate 127,719,959 downwards.
TACGCAACATCACCACGCAACGCACAACCATAGGCCACACGCACGCAGCCATCGCTGGCCATGTGCGCGCAGCCTATGTGTTGCGTCGCATCTGCTGCTGCTCACCATCGCAAGGCGCACGCCACCGCTCATCGCAACACGCTCGTTGCTCACCATCGCTGGGCGTAGCGCTCGTCGCACGCGAGCTTGCGCTCGCTGCGCGCGAGGCTTCGCACGTTGCGCGCGGCAATTGCGTCGTGGCGCAGCTCGCCTGCTGCCCACACGCGACTGTCGCTGCCTTGCTCTTGCCCTTGCCCACTCGCTCGTCGCACACAGCACACGACACAAGGCAGGGCTGCTGCCTTGTGCTCGTGCACCATAGCCTTGCTCATTGCATTCGTACCGCATGGGCGACGAGCTCCTTTGCTCGTCGTCGCATGCCCGCACTATACAACACCCCTTAAGGGTAACACGTAGCGTCCATTGCTTTGTGCGTGCAAGTTATATGAGCGAATCGCATAAAAATTAAAAATTTTATTTTCAAAATTAATGACAAATTAATAAATCATATTAATTTCATAATTTTAGGGCGAAAAATCGAAAATTTATTAATTAATTGATTTCCGATTAACATGGATTCAAGTCTAGGTCATAAAAATTTAAAATTTAACACAAATTTACAATTTTTATGGTGGTTTTTAATTATAGGTATCTAATTAAATTATTAACTAATTATGAAAATCAAATTAATTCTAAATTATTCCAATTTTCAACAGTAGGTCAATAAAGAATTCAAGATTTATCAACAAGAATCGCAAATATTTAATTTAACATCTTAAATTTACAAAGTTTTGCGTTCGAAAACTAAAACCTCCGAAAAGTCATAGTTAGGCTTCGAATTTGAGAATTCTGGGTTCGGCCGAATAATATTATTTTTGTCAAGATTTTAGAATGCCTTTTACATGCGGAATTGACACAAAAATCACTCGATTTGGATGAGTAACGAAGAAACTGCCGAAAAACTGCGCACATATAATTATATAAACGCAATTTGCAATTAATTAATAATTACGAAAATTAATCACCCCTTTTAATTCTTGCAAATTTGTAATATTTAACCATGTTTATGCAATTTAGATTATGAAAATAATAAGAGGCTCGTGATACCACTGTTAGGTTATGATACATATGACAAAACATAAATCATGCGGAAAACCTTAATGCCAGGAAACATATTATTTACACATAATCATTTAGCATAATTTAGGAGCATACACTTTGTAGCGTGCCCTCCCTAGTTGCGCCCGAACCGAACAAGAACAAGTCTTTAGGACTCCAAATGTCGTCCCTCCGTAGATAGTCCACAGTACGTCGGGATCCGCCTTAAGTTAGACCAACTAGAATCGCCCTTAAGGTTACTAGGAAATTCGGTTAAGTGTTTGCAAGTGTTTGGCTTATTTTTCTTTCAAAACTTACCCTTAGAATACTTCAATCCCATGTGCATAAATTTTGACCCTAAGCCTTTATTTATAGAGGTTTGGAAAGGGAATTGTAATCCTAGTAGGATACGATTTAATTAAACTTAGAATCCTACAAGGACTCTAATTAATTAAATAATCCTTTTAGGAATAGGAATTTAATCATACACCAAATCCTAATAGATTTAGGAATTGTGCATGGACACAAACACACACACACACGGAGCCACGAGCGCGCCCGCACGCGTGAGCTCGGCCCACGTAGCCCACGCTACGCAGCCAAGCCTTGGCGCGCTGGGCATGCCTTGCGGTGGGCCCGGCGCTGCCTTGGGCTGGGCGTTGGCGCGCGTCTTGATTGCTGGGCGATGGCCTGGCTTCGTGCTGGGCCTTCGTCCGGCAGGCCTCGTCCGATGCTTATTCGTACGATACGCTTCGGATTAAATTCCCGGTTCCGGAATTTATTTCCGATACGAACAATATTTAATATTTCCGATTCCGGAATTAATTTCCGTTTCGAACAAATATTTAATATTTCCGTTTCCGGAACTATTTTCCGATTCCGATAATATTTCCGATTCTGACAATATTTCCGTTTCCGGCAATATTTCCGATTCCGGCAATATATCCATTTCCAATAATATTTTCCGATACGTACCATGTTTCCGTTTCCGACAACATCTACGACTTGGATAATATTTATATTTCCGATACGATCCATATTTCCGTTTCCGGCAATATCATCGTTTCCGGAGTATTCACTTGCTTGTGACGATCTCAGCTCCCACTGAAACCAAGATCCGTCGATTCCGAATATCCATAGATAGAGTATTTAATGCCATTAAATACTTGATCCGTTTACGTACTATTTGTGTGACCCTACGGGTTCAGTCAAGAGTAAGCTGTGTATTAATATCATTAATTCCACTTGAACTGAAGCGACCTCTAGCTAGGCATTCAGCTCACTTGATCTCACTGAATTATTAACTTGTTAATTAATACTGAACCGCATTTATTAGACTTAACATTGAATGCATACTTGGACCAAGGGCATTATTTCCTTCACTATGTTCCTAGTATCACCAGAAACATAATTTCCGTTTCAAGTTTAGATTCTAAAGGTTTTAGTTTTCACTTTAAAGACAATAGCTGTTCTTTCTCATTGAATGGAATGTTTTATGGTTCAACACAACAAGAAAATGGTATATATGTGCTAGATACGAGCAAACACATTTATAACATAAATACTAAAAAGGCTAAAACTGGTGATTCCCACTGACCTTTGTCAATGTAAATGCAATTTTACTCCAACTTTGTCAATGTAAATGCAATTTTACTAAATGCAATTCGTCAATGTAAATGCAACTTTACTCTCACTGACCTTCTTGTATACACAAGATTCGTCCTGATTCTTGATGAAGCCAAACTTATTGACTGCTTCATCAAATCGTATATTCCAACTCCTTGATGCCTGCTTTAGTCCGTAAATGGACTTCTTAAGCTTGCATACCTTTCCTTGGTTCTTTTGATCGACAAAACCCTCCGGCTGCGTCATAAACACAGTCTCTTCTAGAACACCATTCAAGAAGGCAGTTTCGTCAATACAATATACGATTCTGAATATTCGCGATATAATATACGATTCCGATGCAAGGTCGTATCGTATAATACGTTTTCCAAAACTAATTCCCGAAAAGCTATTAAATGAATTTCCGATTCATTTAATCCGGTGATCTGTTACATGCCATTGGTGTGACCTTGTAGGTTCATTCAAGAGTAAGTTGTGAGCTTAATATTCATTGGAACTCACTTATCGGAAGCATTTCTCCAGCTAGCTGTTCCGATCACTTGATCTCACCGAATTAATTGTTCGCAATTAATCTGAACCTTGGTATTAGACTTAATGCACCTTGCGTGAAGACATATTTTCTTCATTTTGCACTCTTCAACTTTAGTCATGAGAGCATACAAGATATTGAAAATGATCAAATCTGTAAACTAAGTATTTAATTCGTGTTGGATACTTTGTAATGGTAGCTAAATAACCCAGGTATACAGATTCGGGGACTGGATATTGGTACATGTTCAAATATGTCCCATGCTATGGTTCAAAACTTATCCGGGCAAAGATTTCAACCTAAAAAATTGACATGATGAAATTTATCTAATTCATTCAGAACCTCCACAATGTTTGCATATACCATTCTAATTTAATCTGTTTGCAAATTCTACATTATTGTAACCATTTCCTAAGCTTGTTCAAGTTTAATTAACTACAGTAAAATTGAAATTGTGAATCACGTCGCAGAATTTCATCTTTTCTACAAAATTAGTCTCTTTCTCCAGTACATGGTTCGAATTCAAATTATTTTACACCAAAAATCAATGCTCTAAAAAGAAAATAAAAAAAATCAATTCACCAATCAATTTTCAATTCCACTACCAAATGTTAACAATTTAATTGTAGTTTAAACAAACAAAATTTTGAGATAAATTTAGGGTTTGGATCAACAATAACAAAAAGAAATTGTTAAAATGCAAAAGGAATGAATGAGAAGTACCGCCGATAATGCCGAGGCCGAAGCCGAGACCACAACCGGTTCTGGGTCAACTGTGGGAGGGCAATGAAACATCTTTTCTTGAATGCATCTGTCTTCATCAACCAAGACAAGCTGGAAAAAAATCTGCATAGATTACATTAATGGATATCCCATAAATGGATTACAAGAATGGATAAATCACAAAGATGTCATTTGAACCACATGAGATCAAGAGAAAGTAGCCAAATAACAAATATAATCACTTGGCTTACTAGACGGTTTCTGAGGTATGCAATGAACCGTTATTTTCCACCCAAACCTAAATTTGGGGAAAAGTAATCCTGGGGAACTAAAGGAGAGAACAATGCCAACCATCAGGTTTCAGAAAACGGTTTTAAGCATGTGTAAACTGAAAATAGAAGCTTGTTTAAAAGATGACCATTTTTCTACTTATTGTTATATCATGCATAGAAGGAACATTTGGCAAAGGAATGGCAGAAAATTAAACGAGACAGATGAAACAGCACTCGGATGAAACTTAACCAAACAATACCTAAGACGTGAGATTCCACTAATGTGAGACAGATAAATTTCCCTCATGGTTTTAAAACCCTCTTCACTTGATGAGAATCCAAATTCGAAGTAAAACCCACAGCCAACTTAGAAGTCTCATCAGAAAATCAACCAAAAGCTTAAAGTGACACCACGAATCTTGAAGCATGGGCAAAATAAGTGTAAGTAATATTATACTTATATGAAGACCGGAACACCTCTAAAAGATTGGTCACCTAGCTTCAAACCAAACTCTGACTCCATCAATGCATCTAATCCCCCTTTATCCAGAACCACATCAAAAGTCCCATCAGTTAACTGTCAACAAGTACCAACGAAGAGTTAACACTATTACAGCTACTTAAGCCCGAAATTCTGAAAGCATTATTCACCAAAGCTAATCGGGACTACTAAAAATGACTTAATTAAGCTCCTTGTTACATTATAAACCGAGGAAGATTATCTAATTGCACTTTCGAAACTACGAAATATCGTATTTCAATTGGCAATTACTTCAAATTCAGCTTCATTTGCAAACCAATAACATTCAATTGGAAATTACATCAAATTCAGTTGCATTTGCAAATCAGTAACATTTTGCCCAAATTTGAAATTACAAAATCGGTTTTCAATTAGAAATTACTTCAAATTCAGTTTCATTTACAAATCAGTAACGTTTTAATTTGGAAAATACTTCAAATATAATCAGTAATTGTACAAGTAACATCTAAAATCGATTTTTTCCAGCCCCTAAATTACATCTAAACAATTAACATTAAGCACGGCATAACCAAAATCTCGATCACACAATCTCAAAATAAACGAATTTAACATTATCATCTGATTCAGACAAACCGTAAATAAAAGCAAGATACAAAAAAAAGATGTAAACCAAAAAATCTTTTGATTGAGAAAAATCAAAGCCCTAAATCTTACCATTTTAAGCTGAACAACATTAGCACAATTAGGCGCTTTGGTACGACCATGAACAGCGGCATTCTGGCTATGCAAGAAAGCGTCATTGTCTCCCATGTCGCAAGAAGTCTTAGAAAACTAGGGTTAGGGTTCTTGATTTTTTGGGGGGATTAATTTCAGAGGAAAATTGAATTGAGATGAGAGAGAAAAGAATGCATCAGATTGTCAGAAAATCAGAAGAAAAAGAGGAAAGTCGAAACTATTACATGAATTTGTTTTTGGAGCGAGAAAGAGGAAAATCGGAACTGGAAAATCAGAAGAGAAAGAGGAAAATCGGAAGAACGGGAGAGGGTTTAGTCTCACATATTACATGAATTTGTTATTGGAGCGAACAATTTTTTTACCTTGAACTGTTGCAGCGTACAAAGGGGTGTACGCTGCAACAGTAACGCGTTATTGCAGGGGATTTTAAAATGTACGTTGTAACAAAAAATTTTTTAGGGAATAATTAAATTGTACGCTGTAACAATCCTTTAAAGGGTTTAACCCGCGTTGACCGACTGGTTGTTGAAGCGTATTAATACATGTACGCTGCAACAAGGGTCTGCAACAGGGGTTTTTTCTACTAGTGGAAACATGTAACTATGCAACCGTTAAGTTTATCTGATTGTAGTTTAGACAACCTCTGCAAAATACAAGCAATGCCAAGTGTGACCTAAAAATGCAAAACATGATAGGAACAGTGCAAATGATTAAGTACAAAAATAAATAGTAAAGTATCTCTTACAAGAGAATCATAAGCTAGAGCTAATTGTTGCAAACAACCAGAGTAGATAGTTAATGAATATGGGAAAATGTCAAACGCGTCCTGGCAACTTGATGTGTCAAGACACTCAAGAGTCTACTAAAACAAGCATATCTATTCAGATTATCAAAGCACCTTCTACAGATAATCTATAATATCAATATCATTCACAGAATAAATCAAGGGTAAGCTTTATTTTTTAAGAATACCCTACATATTAATTAACGATTTTAGAAGGACTTATAGGGAGAGAAAGAGGACCAACCAAAAAATTTAAACTAAGGAGAAAAACATACTTAAACTAAGGAAGAAACTTGGCCAAAGGCAACATCTTCATAGGGTTATTTTCACATAAACATTGCAAATACTCAAACATTCAATTAAAAGAAGAACACCAAATCAATAAAAAAAAATGAAAATGTAGAGATAGAAAATTAGCTTTACAGATTCATTACCGAAAAATCTTGAACTTTTATTTTAGTTTAAGATTCATCCCTTGCTTTGTTAGCTATTTTTGAGCTCTGTGACTTGACTCACCATACGAAACCTCTAAGGTTTACGCTTTTCAGTGGAAAAATTGGAATCGTCGAACCAATTGAAGGTCAAAAATTGAAATTCACATTTTGGGAAATTAGGGTTTTTTATCCAATTTAAATGAGCTAGAAAATTGGTAAAATGTAGGGAGAAGAATTGGGGTTTTTTATTGAGAATAAAGGAGTGAGAAGTTTAGGATGATTGAATTGGCTGCGAATTCGATTAGATCTGAAACTGGGAAGTTGGGGGATGGTTTTCGTTGGTACAAGGGGAGAGAGGACGTAGGGGTTTTGATTTCAACAGCAACGTATTCCGTAATAATTGAATTTGGGAACAGACCCGTAATGGGAGAAAGCATGTCTCTTCTTGTTCACCTAGTTGACCCCACCTTCATGACAGACCTCTTATCTACACTAACGGGTCTCTTTTATATCTTCTATTGTTTAATTAGTGGGCCCAGATTAATATAAGAGACCTGTTATTTATAATATGAGGTCTTATTAACTAAAGAGACCCATTCTCTACTCTAACAGATCTGTTTTTTTTTTTTTTGGTCTCTTTGGACAATTTTGTAGTAGTGATTGTACTGTGAGTTAATGATGCCTAATGATTCAATTAGTAGTTTTAAACTGCAAAATTAAAACTGTGAAGTTTTTGGGTTGATATTATCATTGTACTCTTTATCAACCCAGACACGAACTGTGAAGTTTTTGTTAGGTCACCTCACTCTTTATGTTAGTTGTAACAAAATAATTTTTAAGATTTATTTAATTTCGCATACATCACGTTCAGAGAATCTTAATCTGATGATTCCATATTTTTGTATAGTGATAATCCCTTGTTTGATACCTAATGTTGAGAGTTGTTCTTAGTAAATGCCTAACCTTCGATCTTTGAAAGTTGTTCTTCATTTCTCTGTTAAACGATGCCTTTTTTTCTCTGTTATGAATAAGATTTTTTTGCGTTTGGTTTCTTTTGTGATTTTATCTTTTAATGGTTATTGATGAATGTTACTTGTATGTTTCTTCTGTTATATTTTTTAGTTATGAAGCTTGATTCTTAATAAGTGAAGTTCTTTTGCAGGCTCGAAATTTATGGTTTACCTGTGGCCTATGTTCCAGAGCATGGGTAAGCCTTTTTCAGTAACCAATTTAGTCAAATTTAGACTGTTATTTTAACGACATTTAAAAAGCAATACATAACCAAGAATAAAACACAACAAAGACTTGCAATATTACGATTAAATAAGCTTTAATAGTTTGATTGAAAACATAGCTTATTATGCTAAAGTTTATCTCATGTGGTTATTGTATGCAATGACGAAATCTGAAAATTAAACTTGCAAAAAAATATGAATTGTGGACTGTAATAGGTTTATTAAAGCGTTACATCTTAGATGTCATATAAAAAACAATAGGTTGTTTTCGTAATAAAAACTCAACATGTAATCAAAACAATAAACTATATCTTAGATGTCATATAAAATACAATGTATAACCAAGAATAAAATCAACAGAAATATACCATGTTATGCTAAAAGTTAATCGCTGGTTGATGGAAAACATAAACTGAATTCTAAACCTGCATACATGTGAATTTGAAGATCTCGTAAAAAGACTCACGAATATTTTAATTATTTTTTTGTTTAATTAGACAATGCCGGACATACTTCAAATTTAAAAGTTTATTGAATCTGCATAACAACAATTTAATAAATATGAGTTATATATCAGAAATCATTATGAATTTGAAGATCTCATAAAAAAATTTACGAATATTTTAATTAATTTTTTTGTTTAATCAGACGAATCCCTTATATTTTGAAATCTGCAAAAAAAAAATGCTAGTGTTTTAGTTAGATAGATTCAATCTACATAGCAACAATTTTTAAAAAGAACAATTGTTAATTCATAAAAAATCACGAATTATTATTATAAAATAAGTTGTTAATTTCTATTTATTTTCTTGCAAGAATTCAGGAGAAGATATTACTTGAGTGTATCAGCACGACTTGAAGAAGAATGTGATGGAGTTTTTGGAACTCGTATACTAATTTTCTGCAGTTTTTTGTTTTAATTTTCTTGGTTTAGACTGAGTTTGATTTAATTCAGTCGAGTGTCAATTTGATTTAATTTTGCAATTGTAACAATTTGTAATAAGATTTTCTTGGCTGGGTTTACGCGTGATTTTCTTGGTTGTGGGTTTATGCGTGATTTTCTTGGTTGGATGTATGCGTGATATTTGCTTTTTATTTTGACTTTTTTGATAGATTTTTCTGTTTTGTGCAAGATTTCAGAATGACAGGATTCTTTCATTTTCTTTTATATCTTCCTTGCCTTATTGAATTGACGTTTTAACATTTAATTAGCCCAAAATAGATTTTCTTTAAAATCAATAATTAATCAAATTTTTTAAGTAATAAATAATCATATTTACATTAATATGTAATTGTGAAGAGCTGAGGGTATTTTAGGCTTTTAGACGGGGGACGTCAAAAGTGAGATTACCGAAAAGCCCGAAGGTATTCATTTATACAGTCGATATTAATTAAAGTAATATTTTTTATGTCAATAGCAAATTGGTGGAGCTAGCTTGATTTTTAAGTTAATAACTAGTATGGGCCCGTGCTAATACACGGGATTTTTATAAATTATAAAACAAATAAAATGGTGCATTAGATTTTTAAAAACACTCCCTTTGTACATTATATTAGTAATAACATAAAGGAAAATTTGTAATTATTAATCCAATCTTTGCCCGATTTTCTTTAATTAAGCCTACCTATGCGATATTTCCAAATAATCCTACCTTTATGACCCAACTACTATTATTAAGCCTAACAAGTTACTAACCTGATATAGGCAGTATTCACCCTTACGTGGCATATAACAATTATAATCCCCCCCCCCCTTATTTTCTTTAATTGCTATTTTAATTTTTGTTCCTCTCTCCTCTGCGATTTTCTGCTTCATCTCTGAACTCCTCTCCATTATTTCTCTTCTACCTCTTCTCCACCATTGTCGATCCCTCATACCTCTCCATTCGAAGTTAATCAAAAATAATCAGCAATTGCTATGGTTGGGGTAAAGCAATTGCCTGTTGGATCTGGATCTTCTTCAAATTCAAGGGTTTTTTTTTCTTTCTAAATTTTCAACAAGACCACAATAACCAACATCCCACAACATAAAAAAAAAATATTATTGCGACAGCTCAGGTTTTTACAAACTGACCATCAAGGAAGCCCAAAATTCAAAATTTACCAAAACAGGAACAAAAACGCTAAGGTTCGTAAGTTCACCTTCAATTGTACGATTTTGGAGACGAAATTTGAATGCGCGTGGATGAAGTCACCTATTTCCACAAGAAAGCAACAATAATGGAGGAGAGAGGAATTGAAACACGGTACAGATAAGAGAAGGGTTAAGGGTTTTTTGAAAAAAATATGAAATCCTTGTTTAGGTGGCAAGTGATGATGACGTGTTCAGTATTTTAGCAGGGAAACCAACTTTAGGTTGTCATCGTTTTTAACGTTGACTTTGTAGCAGGTAACCGGTCATCCAGGTTTAATAATAGTAGTTGGGTCATAAAGGTTGGATTATTTAGAAATATCGCATAGGTAGGCTTAATTAAAGAAAATCGGGCAAAGGTTGGATTAATAATTACAAAATTTCCTTGACTTTGTAGCAGGTAACCGGTCATCCAGGCTTAATAATAGTAGTTGGGTCATAAAGGTTGGATTATTTAGAAATATCGCATAGGTAGGCTTAATTAAAGAAAACCGGGCAAAGGTTGGATTAATAATTACAAATTTTCCTAACATAAATAAGGAGTAATTATGATTTTTTTTTTTTTAGTGATGATAGCTAGATAATTGAAATGTTGCTAGAAGCCTAAGACAAAATGTCATATTCTAATAAAGTAGCTTATCAAAAATTTGTTATCAATTGACTTTTATAGGTTTATCATTTTAGTTTTGATTGACTGTATTTAGCTAGTTTTTTTTTTTTTTTTTGACGGTGTATTTAGCTAGTTTGAAGTACACTTATAAGAATGATTACAATAACGATATTGTATAATTTTATGGATGTTAGTTGATTTTTATGAAATAAATATTTACTTGAAATGGTACTAATTTTCATACAATTATTCAAGATTTGACTTTCTATAAATATATTTTGTCTATAAATAGGTTGGATTATTAGAACCAATATTCCTTTTATTTAATGAGTTTTCATATTTTCTTTGTTTAAAAGATGTTATATATCCATCATAAAGAATGATGTTTTATTCGAGTTTCCATATTGTTGACTAAGTGTATATGTAAATAATACTCCGTAGGACATAGAATTTTTTTTCTCGTAGTATACAATCATTTTTCACATATTTTAATTATTTCCTTTAATGATATCCTCCTAAATATATTCATGTTTTTCTCCATGTACTATTTATATAGTTGTTGGCATGTAGACATAGATTAATGAACGTTTGTTTTAAGGTTTTGAAGAAAGATAAGTGAATCAATTGAATTGATTCCCTTATTTATGTGTTGTTTATTAGTTAAATTTTGTGTCATTCCCTTTACCCTCTCTTACCGTCAAACTTCCTCCCCACCCCCGTCTCTTCTTTTCCTCTACTCTAAGGGCACCTTGATCACGTCACCTCACATTATTCCACCACATCTCGATCCAACGACCACATCCACCAGAATCATCTACCTTCCTAACCCTCCACCTCCAACCACCAAGATAGAAATCTTACCCAACTATCACGGATTTTACACCATCAACAAAAATATCCTAACCAACCCAACTGCAATAAAAATCCCCACCATCGGCGACAAAAATCTCACTCCGATCCACACCGAATGAGCTACACTCTTAATAACCCACACAATCACCCGTAAAAATCTCCCAGCTACCACGAAGCCAGCAACCATCATCCTCTCACATGTATCTCATAATAATATCTTCTTCAAATGACTGGTGAAATAATTTTACCTTGCTCCTTATTTTTTACTCTCTCCTACAATATTACATCTTTTTGCAAGGGGGTGTTATGTATACTTTTTTTTGATAGTCGAAAGGATTGTATGTTTATTCTAATTTGTGTCGAAATAGTAAGTCATTATATTTTTGTTATTCAAATTTCCTTTCGAAAGATAAACAACCTGATTTTCCCTCCTTATGTATTGGTGTGTATATTCCATTCATTAATACAATATTTTCTATTTCCTTTTTTGTCAATGGTTATTTTCTTATTATTGGTAGTTTGAATTCTCACTCCGATCCACCAACGTCCAAATGAGCTACACTATTAATAACCCACACAATTTCCCGTAAAATCTCCCAGGTATCACGAAGCCAACAACCATCATCCTCTCACATGTATCTCATAATAATATCTTCTTCAAATGACCGATGAAGTAATTTTACCTTGCTCCTTATTTTTTACTCTCTCCTTAAATATTACATCTTTTTGTCAGAGGGTGTTATGTTTACTTTTTTTTATAGTCGAAAGGATTGTATGTTTATTTTATTTTTTTAATAATAAATATAAAATGTATGGTTCAATCATTTTACTGAAGTACCTACTTTTTTTTATTAAATTGATTAATTATACATTAAATGAATAATTAAAAAAATGACGTTATATGTGTTAGATTGATTGAAATTATTTTTCAATTATTTCATAATATTTAATAATTTGTGTCGAAATAGTAAGTTATTATATTTATGTTATTCAAATTTTCTTTCAAAAGAAAAACAACCTTATTTTTTAATTTTTCTTTTATTTTTCCTTATTTATTGGTACGGTGTGTATATATATATATATCATTAATTTAATACAATATTTTTTATTTCCTTTTTTGTCAATGGTTATTTTCTTATTATGGGTAGTTTGAATTCTACCCTCTTTTTTTCCTTATTTATTGCTTAATTGGTGCATGATTGAAGTTGTGATTGATTAGTTTTCTTTTGATGGAGTATGATGTAGCAATTGACGTGGCATATGTGAGAAGAGAGGATTGAGTGTTTGGAGGCCTCACATTCACCAACACTCTGCTTTAATAATATAGAAATCACGTACTCGATTAATCGGTTTACCTCTACAATACTAAAACAACATACTCCATTTTTAGGTATACGATTGCTAGAAGATAACAACATACTCCATTTTTAGGGATACGATTGCTAGAGGATGAAGCTTGCCTTAAGATGTAGAAAAAGGCCTATTTTCATGGGCTAATTTATTACACTCGGTGCACAATAAATTTATTGTACATCAGTATAACTTTTGTCTTAATTTTTGTAACTTTTAACTTGTTTTGATTAGCTTTTTTTTATGAAGTACTCCCTTCGTTCTTGAAGGTTAGTACCTTTCTTTATTGAGTTGTTTTTTTATTAGCCCTTTTTGGAATATTTCTTTGTTTGTACAACATTTATTTCATTTATACCGTTATAAATATCTAAATGACTCACTTGTTTATTTTAAAGTAAAGTTTTATCCAAATTAAATCCCTTAATAATTTATCTCTCCTACCTGCATGGTTTAGATTCTATATATTGAGATTCATGTGACAAATGTTCTTATGTTGGATTGTCTTAGATTCCATATGGACTAATATTCAAGAATAAAATAAGTCAGTTTTGTGGATAAATTTTTCAATGGATTACATTATTAAATTATATGGTTACCTTTATATATTGTGAGTGAGTTTGAAGAGAGAATTTTTAATAAAGAGTAAAAATTTAATTATCACTAAAAAGTAATAATTTTTACATCATATAGGGTAATATTTAAGCATTTTGAAGTGACTTGACACCTGTCTTAATTAAGAGGTTGTGAATTAGAGGTGATTAAAGTTTAGGGCTGGTCGAGCTCTAACACAAAAATTTGGTACGACCTTTCTAGGTCGGACTCGAACTTTGGTCTAAAAATGTGAATCTGATGCTGCCCAAACTTGTACTTTTTCTGATCGAATCGGGTCGGACTATAGTTGATCAGGTCGGACTATAGTTGATCAGGTCTATTGTGAATCTATTAAACCCAAAATTAAAAACCAGAATGATGTTCGTCAACGATGTGTTAACTAATTAATGACTTTTTATTAATGAATTACTTTTACTATAAAAAAATTAATTCCATAGTCCACATACCTAGGTGGGACTTCAATTACACCTTTCTCCTCATGTAAAGGTTCTCACCACCACATAAATACAAAGTCTATTTAGAAAATTAAGTAACTATAAATCCTTGATTAAACAAAATAATAAATTAATACTTATTCTAACTACCTATAATAGTACTTCCGTTTTAAAATGATTTTTACAATTCCGTTTTAGTCCGTTTGATAATGTTCTTTACATTGTACTTTATTCTATTTTTTAACATAAAAATTTACTATCTTACCCCTTCTACCCCACAACATTTACAAATTTTTACTTAGTTTTCCTTACTTTATTTATTTTTTTCTTACACCTACCTAACTTTTTACTCATCTATCTTACTTTATCCATATTTATTATATCGCTAAAAAAATCTATATTTTATTATAGGATAATTGTTTTCTACCACCTACAAAAATCAAAAAGTTATTTTTTACCATCTAAAAAACTAAAACTTTTAGTTTACCACCTAAAGAAATAATTTAAAACTTTTTTTACCACCTGAAAAATGGAAAAATATATAAAATTATTACATGAGGCCTACTATTTTAATTTTTCTCCAATTTTTTACACCCCTCTACGATTTTCTTTAACTCGTTTACCCTCCTCTCTTTACTACCATTGAACTTTATCAATTTTATGAATTAATGGGAGGAAAAATTATGTCAATTCATAGAAGAAAAGAAAACAGGTGAAGGGAAGGGAGTTAAATACTTGAAATGATAAAGAGAAAATATCAGAGATGTTACCATTATTGTGACTCCACACATTAACGATTTCACCTATTTTTCCATTTTCAGATGGTAAAAGTAAGTTTTATACTCTCTCAGTCCCAGATTACATGTTACACTGTCCTTTTGCGTCTGTTCCATATTGGTTGTTGCACTTCTAAATCAGGAATGACCCCACAATTTATTATATTGTCTCTCTTTTCCCACTAAACTTTTTTTTGTCCTCACACCCTCTCTCATTCAATTAAAAAAAAATACTCCACTAACTCCTATCACATCTACTTTTTCAATAAAATAACAATTGATAACAAAATAACCACTTATCTCCTAAAACTTTGTGCAAAGGTAAGTGTAACGAGTAATTTGGGACAGAGAAATTATATTTTTTTAGGTGGTAAAAAATAAAATTTCGATCTTTTTAGGTGGTGAAAAACAGTTTGTCCATTATTATATTCTCCCATCTTTTTACATTCTTTCACTTTTGTCTTAATAATTGTGCAAATAGTAATTGTAAAGATCATTTTAAAACTGAGATAGTATAAAGTAGTTAGTAGATTGAGTACGTAGCTACTTGGGTTTTGGATCCTCTAGAGTTCTAAAATAACTTTACAAGGTAGAGTTTGAGCAATATCAACAACAACAACAACAACAACAACAACAACAACAACAACAACAACAACAACAACAACAACAACAACAACAACAACAACAACAACAAAGCCTTAGTCCCAAAATGATTTGGGGTCGGCTAACATGAATCGTCGTAGGAGATCGTCATTGTCACCAATAAAACCAGAAAGCAGCAGGAAGTAAAAAAAGAAAAAACAAGGAAGAGAAAGTGGAATTAGTGAAAGTAAGATAAGAGAAAGAATGTATATTTATATATATATATATATATATATATATATATATATATATATATATATATATATATATATATATATATATATATATATATTATAGAAGAAATATTGTAAGAGATAATAAAAAATAAGTAAAGTTTAAAATAAATGAATAAGTAAAATAAGTACATTTCAAAATAGCATGTAAAATTAAAAAATTAAAAAGATTTTTTTTAAAATAATAATAATAATAATAATAATAATAATAATAATAATAATAATAATAATAATAATAATAATAATAATAATAATAATAAAATAAAATAATAAAAAATGGAAAAATGGAAGTTGTATAAGTCAAATGAAGTCATCAATGTATATTCTCTCCCTCCACTTTGTCCTATCCAGCGCCATATTTTCCTGAATCCCTAGAAAGCTCATATCATGCTCAATCACCTTCCTCCAAGTTTTCTTAGGTCTTCCCCTACCCCTTGCAATTCTATCGATCACTTTGCCACCCTTCTATCCTCCTAACCGGGGCATCAGTACTTGATCTTCTGCTTACATGTCCAAACCATCTTAAATGATTTTCCATCATCTTAAACTCAATCGGTGCAACCCCTACTTTCTTCCTAATAATCTCATTCCCCAAACAATCCTTTCTTGTATACCCACACATCCAACGTAACATGCGCATCTCCGCCACATTCATCTTGTGCACGTGACAATGTTTCACTGCGCAACATTCCGTGCTGTATAACAAAGCCGGTCGAATTTCCGTGCGATAAAATTTTCCCTTCAATCTTAGGGGCATGCCTGAATCACATAGGAACCCCGTGGCACCTTTCCACTTCAACCAACCTGCTTTGATTCTATGGGCCACATCGCCATCCAATTCTCCATCCTTTTGGATAATAGATCCTAAATAACGGAACATTTAAGAGCCGTGGACAATTTTCCCATCTAAGGTAATCGCCCCTGTTTCTCTATTTTGGACTCCACTAAACTTACACTCCATATATTCCGTCTTGTTTCTACTCAGCCTAAAACCCCGAGATTCCAAAGTTTGTTTCCATAACTCCAACTTACTTTCCACTCCTTCTTTTGTTTCATCAATCAACACAATATCATCTGCAAACATCATGCACCAGGGTATACCATCTTGGATTGACCTCGTCAATTCGTCCATGACTATAGCAAAAAGAAACGGGCTAAGTGCGGAACCTTGATGCACTCCAAACGTAATGGAGAATTTTTAGGTCTTACCAACACTAGTTCTTACACTCATGTTAACTCCCTCATACATGTCCTTGATGATATTAATATACTTCCTCGGAATTCCTTTCCTACTTAATGCCTACCAAAGAATTGAATTTCCCTTGGTACCTTATCCTAAGCCTTCTCCAAATCAATGAAACCCATATGTAAATCCTTCTTCTTATCCCGGTAATTCTCCATTAGTTGCCTTATAAGATGAATAGCCTCCATAGTCGATCTCCCAAGCATAAATCCAAACTGGTTCTCCGAAATTTTCGCAGTTCTCCTTAATCTTTGCTCAATAATCCGCTCCCATAGTTTCATAGTATGACGCATTAGTTTGATTTCTCGAGAGTTGGCACAATCCTGGACATCACCCTTATTCTTGTACATGGGCATGATAGTACTTTTCCTCCACTCCAATGGAATCCTATTACTTCCCCAAATCTTGTTGAAAAGGGTTGTTAACCATACAACCCCTCTCTCTCCCAAGCATCTCCAGACTTTGATAGATATACCATCGGGCCCCACTGCCCTCTTGCGTCCCATCTTTTTCAGTCCCATTTCAACTTCTCTCTTTTGAATTCTTAGCATAAATTCTAGGTTAACCATATCACGAGGGATATTTGTATACCCAATATCGCGCCCTTGATCTCAGTTGATCAAGTTATCAAAGTAGAACCTCCATCTATCCTGGATTTCCTTATCTCCCACCAAAATTATTTGATCAACATCTTTCACACATTTAATCCTCCCGATGTCTAGCGTCTTTCTATCTCTCATTCGAGCCAGTCTATAGATGTCTTTTCCCCTTCTTTTGTATCCAATCTTGAGTAAAGTTCTTGATTCACCTTTGCTCTAGCCTGTCTTATGGCCTTCTTTGCTTCCCTTTTAGCCTCCTTGTACTTCTCGTGGTTCTCATCACTTCTACATTTTCCCAACTCTTTATAGCATTCTCGTTTTCTCTTTATAGCTTGTTGCACAACTTCGTTCCACCAAGATGTGTCCTTACTTTGTGGCGTGATCGATTCCTTTAGATTCCCCTAGGACCTATTTCGATACTCCCTTTATGGTGTACTCCATTCTTGTCCATAATGAGTCTATATCCAAATCCATATCCCCGGCCCAAATACCTTCACTAGCCACCTTTTCCACAAATTTTAGTTGTTGCTCCCCTTGAAGTTTCCACCACGTGATCCTATGCTCCACTAGTGGTCTTCTCCTCCTTATATAACTTCTACCTCGAAAATCAAGTACCATAAGTCTATGTTGGGTTGTTGTACTCTCACCTGGAATCACCTTACAATTGGTGTAGCATTGTCTCAAAGCATTCCTTACTAAAAAGAAGTCAATCTGACTCGTATTATCTCCACTCCTATAGGTTACTAGGTGAGAGTCTCTTTTCTCAAACCAAGTGTTCATTATTCCCAAGTCATATGCCAATGCAAAATCCAAAATATCATTTCCCGCTTCATTCCGATCCCCATACCCAAAACCACCATGAATGCTTTCAAATCCATCGCGACTCGTGCCTACATGTCCGTTGAGATCCCCACCAATGATCAGTTTCTCACTTCTAGGGACACATTGCACCACTTCTTCTAAATCCTCCCAAAATTCTTGTCTAGTTGAAGCATCTAGTCCTGCTTGTGGTGCATAGGCACTCACAATATGTAATACCTCGTATTTTCATAATATTTATAAATATATTTTATTATATTTATAAAGCATTTTACGATTTATTATCGTTTAAATAATATTTAAACGCATTGCATTTAATGTATTTTAATTAATTAGAATATTTATTATTTTAATTAATTACGAAACGAATTTAATTCTTGAGTCGGGAAATTAAATGAGTTGCAAATGATTTTTAAAGCTTTGGGTTTTAAATAAAAAGTCCAATTCGTTTTATTAATCGAGCCCAATCCAAACAGTTTAATTTAAATCCTAAGCTAGCTGTAGACACCTACTTTTGTCCCCATTCCCGCAAGGGAAAGGTTCGATGATGAAAGCATAAAAACTCCACTTGACAACGCATCTCCAATAAAATAAACGAATCTCGATTCCCCATTTCATTTCACCCGAAACCTGCTATTTATGGAAACCTGCTAAAAATAGTAACTACCGTAAAAGGTAGCGTCTAAAAGTGGCAAATCGTAAAAGATAGAAACCTGTCATAATTAGGTGTTGCACTCCAACATAAATCCTAAATGAGATAGAAAACCGCGAGAATCCTATTCCTAATAGGATTCGGAAATAGGAGTTACGTATTAATTAAAATCCTAACGAACCTAGAGTTCGTAATGGGCCCAGACGCATTCCGTCATAAAATTGATACGCGCTAAAAGACTCGAATTAATCTCAAACTCTACGGATTTTAGGAATCCGAATCTGACTAAACAAGACTGCCCAGACCCTATTTTCAACGCCTGGCTCTGGGCGCCGAAATCTTCGGCGCCCAAGCCTGGGCGCTGAAAATACTTGGGTACGTCTCTTTTCCTAATTCTTTGTGGATTAGAACTCTGCAATTCTATCTTTCCACGAACTTTTCCCTGTAAATAGGCACCTAGTTTCGACGTGAAAGAACACACAACAACACATAATTATATTCTGAGTATTGACTCCAACCCTTAGCCTAAGCCTCTCGCTGCGAAACTGTTCACGCGTTCTGTCGCAATCGATCCATAAATCGAACAGAACGTATCCTGTCCCATAATTGAGATTCGTTAAATAAAAAGGAGAAATAGCAAAGTCAAAGTGGTTAGTTTTCTGAGAACCGTGACGCACCTCTCAAGGGTGCGTCGTAATGTGTCCCTTTTCGATGATTTAACTGCTTTCCCCGCCCTTTTTATGAACTGTTAAACTAACCTAATTTGATTGTTCTATCACGCCTAACAAATATAATATTTTTGGGAAATCGGATTATCATGCTAGGTCCCTTAATGTTATTTAAATCAGATAATCACGATCGAATTAGTATTATATGTTGCATATTGCTAAAATCAACTCAGATTAGTTTAATAGTTAACGCATGTCCCTTCAATTATTTATGCTGAGCTAGTAAGGATATCCTGCCTCTGGAGTTATCGACGAGCGAATTACTCCTCTCGGTAGTTACAGTCCCCCAAACCCTCAATCTCTACCTTGCGGGTGTATATTGAGAGATCCCCACACCAGGGATCACAAGGGAACCTACGGCCGTCGTGGTCAAACATAATTGCACTCCCTTTATGTCACGATAACCGGGTTTTGTCAGTTTTTCTCATTGTCGTTAAAAACTGAATGGCGACTCCTATATTACTAGTCAATTGGGTGTATACTCACAGGAAATCCAATTACACTTGATTGAATAAAAAGAATCGTCACACCCATGAGGGACAAGGTCACGCATTAGCCCCGCGCTTTTTCGACCCCCTCACAGTGGCGACTCCGCTGGGGATAGTGAAGGAAATACTCGTGCTTGTAGGTAATCAAAATAGCCGAAGGGTGAAACGATCCTACCCCGCGTTTATTTCCCCATCAAGTTGGGACGACCTGAAAATCAGCATATTAATGTGAACGGACAGAACATCATAACGAATCTCGGCTCCCTCGGGAGTTGGGACTAAGGATACCTTTTTTCGCCAATAGGGGGGTGCATACGCCGCGCATGTTTCCCACTCGGTACTTGTGCAGGTAGTACACCTATCCCGAACCCAATCGCTCGCCCATTAGGTCCCTCTCGCCTGCATGTCCCCTTGGCTTGCACTTGCGGGTTGGCCTCTTGAGCGAAATTCGTCTGTTGAAGACACTACCTCGACCGGGGCATGTGTTGGATCTACGATAGAAGCGGTACCAAGCCAGGCGCAAATAGACTACCCATAGAAGCCTATCATAAACTACGTGGCATATTTAATTTTCAAATCCATGTTTGTAATGTAGTTATGTGTAGCGAAATATGTGATTGTGTGTGACAAACTATCCTAGAAAACCAACGACCTTAAAAACTGCACAAACATTCATAGACTAATTTGCCAAAGAGTTATACCGAAACACGTGTTCCGCAAACCCGAATGATCGCCACAAAAATGAGCGACGCTCGGGATGGCCTGTAACGAATCCCACAAACGTTGCCACGCGTAAAGGACGTTATTAGGCAAGCACGCAATTAAGTCGCATAAAACAAAAGAACATACGCGAACAGAAAACGAGAACCAGCCAGGGACGCATTTTCAGCGCCC
Organism: Spinacia oleracea; assembly: GCF_020520425.1. Lineage (NCBI taxonomy): Eukaryota > Viridiplantae > Streptophyta > Magnoliopsida > Caryophyllales > Amaranthaceae > Spinacia > Spinacia oleracea. Next base: position 127,698,940 of record NC_079490.1, on the reverse strand, counting down.
CTGGCTGGGCGCCAATATTTCTCACGCCCACTGATGGGCGCTGAAGTTGCTGCCTGGCCTTTTGCTCAAGCACAGCAGCCTCGGTGCCCACGCATGAAGAAAATACGTAGCAAAAAAAAAACTTTTCGTAAAAACAATTGCTACAAGGGCGTATGAAAAAGCACTCGATTCTAAAAGCGACTTGTAAAAAATAAATAACTCTTTGTGTCGTTGTTAGTCCTCCTACGACGACGATGTTCGGCACCAAAGCCGAGCATGCTAATTAAACCTTGAATATCACAGGGGCAAAGTATTCAAAAAATAAATGTTCGAATAAAGTCTTCAAAAAAAATAAATGTTCAAATAAATCTGAGTCTAGACTAGGCTATGCCAAAATACAATCCAAATCCTAAGTCTTAGTTGTCTTATCCATAGAATCGGTCCTAATGCTTGGTGTCGTTCTGCAAGTTAAAAGGTTAAACCATATTTGAGCCTCCCTTCCTAACATTTAAATCAATGAGCACCCATATGTAATTGTCATCCCTTGCTAGGAATCCACGGCCTCAATATTCTCTCTCGCCAATAAAAAGAACATATTATTTAATTCAAGTATTTGCAAAATGGAAACGGTCACATTCTGAAAATCATTCCCCCATAGTCGCACAAACCCCAAAGTGAACCTAAGGTGTCAATACCGTTAACAAAAATTAATAGCCTCAAGGCTTAGGATCACATTGGGTCACGACTATCATAGTCCTCTCGAGTCACTCACTCCTTGAAATACTATTAAGTACGGACTAAAAGATTTTCCATGAATGCAACATGACCAACCATGAAAATACCCAAATCGGCATACCAATAGGGCTACCATTGGGGTAAAGCAATACACACTAAGAGAGAAGCCGCACTAATGATTCTAGTCTTGCAAAAAATAAAAATTCGATCTCCCCAATTAACTACCTCGCCAACATTAAACAAAATGGCGCATGACAAATGAACACCCAAGGGTTAAAATCTAAAGTGTCAACCAACGAAAATTATGGTCCAATTAGCCTAAGTCTGAGAGTCGCTTGGTCAAGTATTATAGGCTTACGCCACGTCATTATTTTGAGTCTAGGCCACCTCCTTATATGCATACACGGGTTATAATCAGAAAGATTAATGAAAGTTCGAGTCTAAATCACAACTTCCAATTAAATCCCGAAAATTAGAATCTGAAAAGAAGCAAAAAAATTATTTTCGATGTAATTCTTTCGTTAAATTTCAATAAGGTAAAAACAACATTTTGAATCTACGCTATTTGCACATTTTAAGGAATGACTAAATACGCTTGCAAAGTAAGACAATTTAAAGGTCCACCCTAGGCCTACTAAAATTAAAGGTCCACTATAGGCCTACCAAACGAGGCTCACTCAGTCTCGCCTCGTGACTCAAAGACCACAACCATCTACCTTTTAGCCCAAATAAAAAGGGGGGAGAAATCCCAAGCCAAAAAAAGAAAAAAGAGAAAAAAGAAAAGGGAGAGCGAAAAGAGCGAGCCATGAAATACTTAGCCCGTACCTCCCAAAGTGCGAAATTTACAAAACGAAGGAAGAGAATTGAGTCAACCAATCCAAAACATAAAGTTCTACGATGTCTACCCTTTCCAATCCTTATGTTCTTAGACGTCTTCGCTCTGGGGTCCCTGTTCAGCTCATTTAGCCCATCCATGTTCTCATTGCCATAAACCAAGAAACCATTACCTCGACTCTTGTTCCTGAACTTGTTGTCAACCGCAAACCACGCACGGCCATTGACACGTGCGTCATGCCCATCATTTCCAAAGTCCAAACCTGCTCTTACACCACCATTAGCATAATGACCATATAACTTGTGTGGATACATCCTGTTAATATACCCTTGAGCCGTCCCCATGCTACTCATTGACCTTGGTTGATTTAAACTCATGACACTAGCTTGAGGCTGAAAATTGTGAGTCCTAGCAGATATAATCCTCATGTTTGACCAATACCTATACAAATTATCCTATCTCATTTAAACCATTTTTCAAACCGTCTTGAGTCACGAACAAAAAAAAAAGGAAACAAATGAAAAGTGCAAAAAATAATAATAAAATGTGAATAATAAAAAAGAAACTTTGCAAAAGCGCCTCTAAAGTTAGTCTAAAAAGAAAAATAAAGAAGCATTTAGCGCACCAAAAAATATCCGCCCAGAAACCATTTTCAGCGCCCAGAGCTGGGCGCCGAAATCTTTAGCGCCCAAGCCTGGGCGCCGAATCTCTCTGCTTGCTGAAAAATTTGTCCAGAAGTGCTCGTCATTTTATCCGCACATGCACGGAAAAATAACAAACACTTGGAGGGGTACAACACGTATTCAGGTATACGTACCAAAAAAAAAAAACACATGAAAAGAAAATACATGTACTCAAAAATATAAAACAAATTTTTTGGCTTACGGCAAGGCAGCAGATTTAAATAATAATAAACTTCACTTATTCTACCGTTTCAAATAATATGTTTCCACCTCAGAACATACTTGTTTAAAATCGGCATTCTATGAAACCATTTTCTAGGCTAAGAACTACGCAAGACCTGATTCCAAATTAAATCTTTTAAGGCGGATACGTAGGCAATCCATGATTCGGTCCAACCAATTTGCAAAGATGTTAGATCATATAGAATAGCAAGAATAAGAAATAAAGTCCCTTATTGAAATTTAGTTACTTGCAATCCAAGTCGAAAGAAAAATTTAAGTCAAAGGAAGAATCCAAGTCACCAAGATGCCAAAATTAATGAGCACACATCGAAAAATAATAAGGGCACGTACCCTTGCCAGAAGGAGCACTCACACTCCTAGGCACTTAGCCAAGACTCAAAAAAATCGCTTTGCCTCAACTGAATGGGGGCTAGCGCAAGCGTCCATGACCTCTAAAGTACTCGACTTGACCCTCCCTAAAGCAAACTAACTCACTTAAAGACTTTCTTTCACAACTAGACATAGTCGTTCGCTTAAAGACCTTCTTTCACCACTAGAAACAGTCATAATCGCCAACAAGTAATAAAGGCAGTAAGCTTGCAATAAAGAGGATTGTTCTACGGCGTCGCCCCATCGTTCCTTCGAACTCAGGGCACCCGTCCATGGTAATTCAAATGCTTGAGAATCCCCTTTGAAAAAAAAAACAGACATTGTCAATAGGACTTTGCACTTAACCAAGGCTCACCCTACTCAGACATTTGACACGGGCATCTAAAATCGAAATCTGAAAGCATCATTAATGCGAAGACATAACAGCAACTGGGGGCTAAAAATTGAAATGAAAGAGCTAGGGAAAGAACTAAGTATACCTTGACCTTTTGTACAGACATACACCAAGTAAATCTAAGTCAATTTGAAAACGGTTTATATTCCCGCAATTCTGGAAAAGATGGCCCTAAAAGCCCAAAGCATATGCCAAACGGGCACAAGTATATCTTGACACCTGCACCCTGGCTTCCAGCAAATCCTTAGACAGCATTCTAAAAATCGTAACAGTATTTTGATTCACTCATGTAATCTTGTACGAACCCTTCTATAAGTCAAACTTACTTAGGACACCTCAGACTGTACACAGTAGGACTCGGATTTTAAATAATTTTCAAATGATTTTTAAAGACTTCTTCGAACATAATAAAGTGTCGTTGGTTTAAGCTAAGTATGTGTTTATCTCGATGTTACAAAGTGAATCAAAAAGATTTCTAAATATGATTATGGGTAAAAAAGGCACCTAACTTTTGGTCAAGGCACACTTCCACATGTTACTACCTTGACCATGGCGATGTCGCATAATACGACATTTACAAGAGAAGTAGCAGGTCACTACTCGAACGTACCTCGCACTAAACGAGTCTGGTTCAAACTATTCATGATCCCTGTCGCCATGAATGCATAAAGACGTATGCAAAAGCATTATAGCACCAAGTCAATCCCGTAGCTACAATTGGGGGGCTTGAGAAAAACACTCTAAAAATGCTCGAAATGACGATTTTATCGCAAATTCTCGACGCTAATGCTATACATACATCATAGGGGCACAATCCTAAGCTTTAAATTGTGAAAAACAAACCTTAGAATGGCTACAACCCCTCCCAAATTCTAAGCACTACTTAGAATATATAAAGTCACCCCACTAACAAGGGTAACTGAAAATCGCGAGTCACCAAAACTCCGATCAAACTACTGCACATAACGCTCGCCCTACAAGCGCCCGTTACACAGTCTACCTCGTTCCAAAGAAAAAGCGAAAGAAAAAAAATCAAAAAAACTGTCAAATTTCTGCCCAGAAATCATTTTCAACGCCCAGAGCTGGGCGCCGATGTCTTTAACGCCCCAGCCTGAGCCAAGTTTTGCCCAGATACAAAAATAAGAAAGAAACACCTATGAATCATCGCATCGAACGAAGTAATAAGCCGTGCAAACCCACGCAGAAGGTGCTACACTTGTTCGAGCACCTGAACGATTCAGCACGATGAAGTACTCCAAATAAAGATATCCCAACACTTGGAGGAATGTTCTAAGACACGCCGTTAGGCCACACAAGCCTGCGTTGCACCATAATCCCACAGTACAAGTCTAAAAAAGGGTAAGGCACATTGCACTAATACAAGCACGACCAAGAGTAAGAGGAAAAGACTACTTATCGCCCAAATGCAAGCCACACGACTTCTACATTAAGGATTAAAGGTAGCAAAACATTACCTACCACGGAAGGGATAGCTCGCACCTACACGAGCGAAACCCCAAGGCATCTTTCTCGAAAGAACCTACAAAATCGTACGCCAAAAGGAAGCATCCCAACATACATACTTGGGGGCTCCAAACTACGAAACAACCATAACAAATTAAAAAATCTCGAAGCAAATGTTTAAACAATCGAAAGGGCACGATGTTTGAGCCCACTTCATGAATGGACCTGACCCCTATCAAGCTTCTAAGCAAACTATTCAAAATCAGTCATTGCTCAAAAAAAATGATTCAAGCAAACTGATTAATGGACCGCACACAACGGCCATTCTATCATCATTCACGAACACGTTCAAAAAATATAAGAGCGATCAAAGTCTTACACCTCAAGGTATGTTCCTCGGGCCATATAGACTTGCCCGACTATTGCAATAACTGTACACCTTAAGAGCAACAGTTCCTTAAAATAATCGCCCCAAAGCGACAAGCACCGTAGTCCACCAATCGGCTAAGGCTTCTCAAGAAAATCATCACGTTCTAAAAACAAAGAAAAAACAAAAGAAAGAGAATGCATAGAACTTCCAAGTGAAATAAACGAATGAACAAGAGGCCAACTGTGTCATCAAAAGACCAGCCCAAACAACACTTTCAACGCCCCACCTGGGCGTGAATTATTTCAACGCCCAGGCCTGGGCGCCGAAAATGAACCCAGGCTCAAAAAGGCCCTAACTTCTATTGGGCCCTGCCATATTCATTCGGCTTGAAAATTGCCGATTTCTTCACTGAAAGTCGCACCTCACGGCTTTGTTAAGAGTAGCACACCACTATAAAGATCGCTCGCACTTACGAGCACGATCCCAAACACGATCAAGGACATTGCAATATGCGTATCCCCAAGGAACCTCTTTGACAAGAAATGACCGTCAAGCACGAGTGCTTGGGGGCTCGAAAGAAAATATAGAGTATACAAAGTTAAAAACAATATTCCCAGACTACGCTATACGAAGTCCCGTGTTTGGATGTCTCAAAAAATAAAAAATAAACCGGTTTACGACCTCAGGACAAAGGTCGCCGTTGATACCTATACATAGTCCCCTAATCAAGGACCCAGGTAGTGGCAGAATGGAGCCGTAAGGACTAACTCAAAACCATAAAGGATGATGACCACAAGACAATGGTCCGTCTAAGCATGTTGTCAACCCACATTCAGGTTGCAACTAAATCCGAGCATCCCTCGAAAGAATTCGCTCCTGCAAGAATAAATGAAAAGAAATTCTCAAAAGAAATCACAAGAAAAGAAATGAAATAGGGACTTGCCCACCTCAATCGGGCAAGATCGCGGCACACGAATCCCAAATCTAAAAGACGAATTCAGGTTCGCTCACCTCCAGCGAGCGGGGCGTCCACCCTTAGGGGACAGGGCTCGCCCACCCTCAGCGGGCGGGGTCTGCGTCACTAGCCGCGCAGGTCCTCAGTTTTCGACAAAAAAAATAAAGTCTTCAAATTTAAAATAGGCTCGCCATCTTCAGCCGGCGGGGTCTACGGCGCAAACCACGTAGGTCCTTATTTTCAAAAAAAACACAAAATAAAATTTCAAAACAGATTCGTCCACTTCTATCGGACGGGGCGTCCACCCTCAGCGGACAGGTTCGCCATCTTCAGCCGGCGGGGTCTACGTCACAAACCGCGTAGGTCCTTATTTTCAAAAACATCAAAACAGATTCGTCCACTTCTATCGGACGGGGAGTCCACCCTCAGCGGACAGGCTCGCCCACCTTCAGCGGGCGGGGTCTGCGTCACTAACCGCGCAGGTCCTTAGTCGCTGCAGCGATAACTTTTTTTGGTTTTCCCTTTTTCCAAAAATTAAAGGATTGGTTTTCCCTTTTTCCAAAAATTAAAGGATTGGTTTTCCTTTTTTTCCAAAAATTAAAGGATTGATTTTCCCTTTTTCCAAAAATTAAAGGATTGGTTTTCCGTTTTTCCAAAAAAGAACGATATACTGGATTTTCCTTCGTTTTACGTCCTATAAAAACAAGGGGGTTTTCTCGTTTAGCTAGCCCTGAAAATGAGAATCGTTAAAAACGTTTTACCTCGTGATTGGGCTTGACCAGGCCCAATTACAATTTACAGCTTTGATTTCGAAAACATCTGTAGCCACTCCCAATGACAAAGTGAGGGAGTTTCTACGCACCTTTAGATTCTTCCAATGAAAAAGTGAGGAAGTTTCTATACTATCAGTTGACAAATCCCAATGACACGTGAGGGATATGTCGACACTTCAAGTGATGACCCTTAAGTCAAATGTTATCACTCGGGGGCTCGTGAGACCCTCGCAAAACAGGTCACATACACCATGGCTTGTGTGACGCACTCTGTCTAATACTTTGACCATCGTCTTACTCCAAGACTCAGTCAAAGTGGGGGCTAACTGTAGACACCTACTTTTGTCCCCATTCCCGCAAGGGAAAGGTTCGATGATGACAGCATAAAAACTCCACTTGACAACGCATCTCCAATAAAATAAACGAATCTCGACTCCCAATTTCATTTCACCCGAAGCCTGCTATTTATGGAAACCTGCTAAAAATAGTAACTGCCGTAAAAGGTAGCGTCTAAAAGTGGCAAATCGTAAAAGATAGAAACCTGTCAGAATTAGGTGTTTCACTCCAACATAAATCCTAAATGAGATAGAAAACCGCGAGAATCCTATTCCTAATAGGATTCGGAAATAGGAGTTACGTATTAATTAAAATCCTAACGAACCTAGAGTTCGTAACGGGCCCAGACGCATTCCGTCATAAAATTGATACGCGCTAAAAGACTCGAATTAATCTCAAACTCTACGGATTTTAGGAATCCGGATCTGACTAAACAAAACTGCCCAGACCCGATTTTCAACGCCTGGCTCTGGGCGCCGAAATCTTCGGCGCCCAGGCCTGGGCGCTGAAAATACCTGGGTACGTCTCTTTTCCTAATTCTTTGTGGATTAGAACTCTGCAATTCTATCTTTCCACGAACTCTTCCCTATAAATAGGCCCCTAGTTCCGACGTGAAAGAACACACAACAACACATAATTATATTCTGAGTATTGACTCCAACCCTTAGCCTAAGCCTCTCGCTGCGAAACTGTTCACGCGTTTTGTCGCAATCGATCCATAAATCGAACAGAACGTATCCTGTCCCATAATTGAGATTCGTTAAATAAAAAGGAGAAATAGCAAAGTCAAAGTGGTTAGTTTTCTGAGAACCGTGACGCACCTCTCAAGGGTGCGTCGTAATGTGTCCCTTTTCGATGATTCACTAGTGGAAAAAGGGTCATTTGCATCGCACTTTTAAGCACATTTGCGTCGCACATCGTGCGTGGCAAAAGCTCTCGACGCAAATGACTAAAAGTCATTTGCGTCGCACATTTGTGCGACGCAAATGAACCTTATTTGCGTCGCACATTTAGCTAATGTGCGACGCAAATAACTTTTCAGGCATGGTGCTGAAAAGTCATTTGCAACGCACATTAGCTAAATGTGCGACGCAAATAAGGTTCATTTGCAACGCACATTTAGCTAATGTGCGTTGCAAATGACTTTTCAGCACCATGCCTGAAAAGTTATTTGCGTCGCACATTAGCTAAATGTGCGACGCAAATAACTTTTAGGCGCAAAAAAAAAAGTCATTTGCCACGCACAATAGCTTAATGTGCGACGCAAATGACAATTTTAGCGCCAAAAAATTAAGTCATTTGCCTCGCACATTGAGCTAACGTGCGTTGCAAATGACTTGTTTTTTTTAAAAAAAATATTCGTTTTTTAATATTTTAGTTGGAAATTCCGACATGATCGTCTTTGAAATTAGACGCTTCATTCCCAATACCGGGAATACATTTATAATTAATACCTGTCACTAAAGTTTACAACGTAATTAACGTTCCCAATAAAAGGCAATTAAATTCGTCATAGATCGATCAACCAACATGTTACAACAAACATAAAATTATTACAACAAAGGTACGTAGCTAGCTAGAGATCAAGTTCATATTACAAATTAAGCTAAAAATTCGACATTGTTCATGAAGTAATCTGCCCAAAAATCTTTCACCTCATTAATCTCCTCCGGTGAATAGGGCAATGTTCTTGAAAAATCCTAAAAAAGTGTAAATAATTCAATTTATCAACGATTGATCAATATAATAGTTTTGTGTACTTCAATTTATTATATAAAGTACGTAGTTTATGAGAACATACCTTAGTAAGATCTTGACTATTACCATGATTCATTATTATGTCGTACATAAAACGCATGACGTAGTAGCCACAATCTAGTGATCCCGGTTGTTGAGCACACTAAATGCATTAAAATAAATAACACAAGTAAAATTTCTATCACATTGTATGTTATAATTTTGAAAAACTTATTTCTTAGGTAAATAATAAACTAATTATATATATATATATACCTGTGCTGGAATCCATGTTAATTTAGTTCCCTTAGATTGTCCACCTAGTCTCTTGTAACTCCGAAAAGCACTACACATTCGATAAAATATGCAATTATATATACTTTGTTTACACATGTAAATGCAAAGAATATTTTACATGTAAGTGCAATTATATACTTTGTTTACACATGTAAATGCAATTATATACGTAGTAGTCACATTTAAGGCTAATTGGGTCGTTCTAGGTCATTTTTAGGCAAAAATGATGTTTTCGAACCCAACTTTGAACCAAAGAACCTAAGGAATGTTTTCAAACTTATTACACGTCTCATATGCATAGTTATAACTTTCTAAGTCTCTTTACAATCTATTATTTCACATTTAAGGCTAATTGGGTCGTCCTAGGTCATTTTTAGGCAAAAATGATGTTTTCGAACCCAACTTTGAACCAAAGAACCTAAGGAATGTTTTCAAACTTATTACACGTCTCATATGCATAGTTATAACTTTCTAAGGCCCTTTACAATCTATTATTTCACATTTAAGGCTAATTGGGTCGTTCTAGGTCATTTTTAGGCAAAAATGATATTTTCGAACCCAACTTTGAACCAAAGAACCTAAGGAATGTTTTCAAACTTATTACACGTCTCATATGCATAGTTATAACTTTCTAAGGCCCTTTACAATCTATTATTTCACATTTAAGGCTATTTGGGTCGTCCTAGGTCATTTTTAGGCAAAAATGATGTTTTCGAACCCAACTTTGAACCAAAGAACCTAAGGAATGTTTTCAAACTTATTACACGTCTCATATGCATAGTTATAACTTTCTAAGGCCCTTTACAATCTATTATTTCACATTTAAGGCTATTTGGGTCGTCCTAGGTCATTTTTAGGCAAAAATGATGTTTTCGAACCCAACTTTGAACTAAAGAACCTTAGGCAAAAATTTAGGCAAAAATGGCATTTTCATATGCATACTTTACTTACTTGTTTAGTGGCTCCTTAATCATCAAATTTCTCTTCTTCTGTTGAGAATCAAATATGTAGACCTCACGTTTAGACAAGCAAAGAACTAAAAGCATCCAGTGACTCCTACATACAAACAATAAACGTATGTAGTTAGAAAAAAAAAAGTTAAATTTATAACAATCAATTAAAAACGAAGTTCAAAGTAATTTTCATACTTTTCGTAGTATGGACATAAGATGAATGTCTTAGAACTAAGTGCACTCATGGACCTCGTCATGTACAATAGAATTCGATCTGCATCGGACTTTAACATGGTGGCCGAGATCATCTCCGGGCACATGAATCCAATACTATTGGGGTGACAATCATCGTGAAAACACAACTCACTCAAAGCCCTATAATATAGAGTGTAAGAACGTTAAGACAATCATAAAAATCAAATTTAGGGGCAAAATATGAATTTAGGTAACTCACGTAACAAAAACTTGTATTATTGATATATTGAGCCATGCTCCCGAGAGAAGTTGATCGGTGTCTTCAACGGTGACACTAATTTCAAAGTCCTTTTCCATATTGAATGTCCTTTTAGTGCAATGTACCTTAACGTGCTCCCCTTCTTTTAATCCCAACATCATAGTTTTCATCACATTGCACTTACCACTCAAATTTTGCACTTTATAATTTTCAAGGAAATAGGTTTTTGATTTAGTGTTGGACTGTTGTTCCTAAGTTTTGGTTGATGACACACACATATTGCAAACTTCCTGATTATGGTTGCTAAATGACTTTGAACAGGTAAATGCCCAAGTTTCTATTAGGATAGGAACTTGAATAAGCTGGTGAAGTTCCTGATGTACACTTGGAACAGTCACTGGAGTTCCAGAGCTGGAAGTTGTATTTGTTCCAGTTTGAAGTCACAAGAGGAGCAACACAGTTACATATCAAGAGTTCCGAATATCCACAAGAACTATTACAGACTCATGGCAACGAGTTCCTATTTAAACATAAGAGGAACTCATTATTGTTCCTGAGCTGGAACAAGTGAAGCTTCAGAGTTGAATGCCTCACCAAAGGAAAGACATATATGTCTAGGTAGTTTATCTTGCTTAGACTATATGTAATATATTAATATGCTAAGTAGTATATAAGGAACTAGAGGAACTTGGATTACTCGTGTGTTTTTGTCAAAAATATCAAGCAACACAGTTTTAAGGAAAATACTTTTAAATAAAATATCTTTTCCTATTTAATAAGAATAAGATTTTCATCACATTCTGTTACTTAAATAAAAACAGTTTTTATCTTCCTAAAACTTCTCCTATTTATTTTGACAAAATAAATAAACATTTTTCAGTGATTGACATAGTCCTAAAACACGTCCAGCAGTTGAGGAAGTTGTGTGGGAAGTGGTCTCCCCTTGTTCCTCAAGTCTAGGGACGTGAAAATCAAAGTGTCAGTTGTTGGCAGTTGAGTTTTTGAAGGGAACAAACCCTAAGGACAAAACTCTATATAAGGCCAAGAAGTTTTCTGAAGAAAAAAATACACAAACTTTCTAAGAGTTCTTGCTTTCCTAAAAACGCATTGTCAAAGATTTTTCTAAAAACAGTTTGTGTCCTAGTTAATCCTAAGTTCCTAAGTGACATATATACACAAAAGCATCATTAATATCTAGAGTTATCCAAACACGAATTGTATTTGGTATTAGTAAGGATAGAGTTATCTTGTTGAGACTTAGAGTTTAAGTCTGAGAGAGAGAAGTGAAAGAGCTGTAATCAGAGTAGATTACTGTGAGGAACACAAGTTTGAGAGGAACTTGTGTTGGAGAGATTATTGTAATCGAGGCATTACTATAATAAAAGAATTCTCTTCTTGATTAGTGTCAAGAAGTTTTCACAATTGTTGTTATTGTCTTCTTTATTCTCAGTTCCTTGATTGTTTCTTAAGTTCCGCAAGAAACTTTATCAAAGTTCTAATTACAATTCACCCCCCCCCCCCCTCTTGTGCGTGTTCCTACTGGAATAACAGTTGGTATCAGAGCCAGTACTCACTAAAACACAGGAAACCCTGTTTGAGTCAAGTTCCTGTAAGTATGAACTCACAAGAGAAACTGGAAGAAGGTTACTCGACACAAAGGCCACCTATGTTCAATGGCAAGTTCTACTCATACTGGAAGAATAGAATGGAGATATTCATCAAAGCTGAAAATTACCAAGTTTGGCGTGTAATTGAAGTTGGAGACTTCGAGGTAACAAAGACCAATGCTGAAAACGAGGTAGTTCCTAAACCAATGTCTGAATTTTCTAAAGAAGACTTTGATAAATATGAGATGAATGCCATGGCTGTCAAAATCTTGCATTGTGGGCTTGGACCTCATGAACACAACAGAGTCATGGGGTGCAAGAACGCAAAACAGATTTGGGAACTACTTCAAGTAACCCACGAAGGAACTAATGAAGTTAAGCGTTCCAAAATTGACCTTTTGATGTCTAAATATGAAAGATTTGAAATGCTTCCAAAAGAAACTATTCAAGAAATGTTCACTAGATTTACTAACATAACCAATGAATTAGTTTCTCTTGGTAGAATCATTCCCACAGATGAACAGGTAAGAAAAATACTAAGAAGCATGCCACAAGATGATCGTTGGAGAACAAAGGTCACTGCACTGTTTGAGACCAAGGACTTCACCAAGTTCAACATTGAACAACTTGCTGGTTCCTTGATGACACACGAATTGCATCTTGGAGCTGCTGTTCCTGAGAGCTCAAGAAGTCGAGGACTTGCTCTAAAGGCTGAGGAACTCGATGAATCTGAACCAGATGAAGAAGAGGCTGCCATGCTGGTCAGAAGAATGAGAAAGCTCTATAGGAACTTCAAACCAGGAAACCAGAAAGGAAGGAACTTTGCCAAGAAAATCACTAGTTCCAAAACTGAGCAAGGTTGCTTCAAATGTGGAGAAACTGATCATCAAATTCGTGAATGCCCTCTGTGGGAGAACGACAAGACCAGAGGAAAAGGGAAGGAACAGGTCAAAGATCGCTTTAACAAGTCTACCTTCAACAGACCAAACTTCAAGAAGGCCATGATAGCTGCATGGGGCGAAGCAACAGACTCAGAAGACGATGAGGAACAACCAAATGAAGAAACTGCAAATCTCTGCCTTATGGCTAGAACAGAAGGAACTGATCAAGTTCCATCAGAAGAAGTAAGTTCCTCCACTCTTCAGTGTCTCTCAAAGTCAAAACTAATTGAACTGTTGCTAGAAACTCTAGATGATTACAAAAAGCTAAGTATATTAAAAGCACAAAGTGATAGAGCCTTGGAACTCAGTAAAGACCACATAAATTATCTGAACAATATTCGATCTGATGTCCAAGGCAGGTTCTTTGAATTACTAGATAGAAATACCTCTATTAATGAGTCATTCGAAAAAATTAGAAATGAAAACATCCTTCTACAAGTTCAACTCAGTCAATATAAGATGTTTAATCTAAGTTTAGATCCTACAAAATCCTTGGAGATCAACATGGGAGTTTTTAACATCGACTTAGAAAATTTAAACAAAGATCTGATCACCACAAAGGAACAAAAAGAGAAACTGGAAAGGGAACTATCCATGGCCAGGGCACAGAGACAACCACCTAAAGTTCCTCCCAAATGGATTGAGAATGCTCAATCTAAGAGAACAGAAGGATTGGGCTTTAACCATAAAACTAGTCATAAGAAAAAGTATGTGGATCTTCCTAGTGTAAAAGTCTGTTTCTCATGTGGAAGTGGAAGTCATATAAGTACTGAGTGTTCCAAGATGAAGGAACAGGATCAAAGAAACATAAATTATGTAAAGCAAAAATGGGTCAAGAAGTCTGAAGTTATAGTTGAAAAGGAACTCGAGGAAACCCGAGTTCCTGTAACTAACCTTTGATCTCTTTACAGATTCTAGTGAAGGGGAACAGCTCGTGGTATCTCGACAGCGGGTGTTCCAAACACATGACAGGAGACAAATCTAAATTCCTCTCACTAGAAGCCTACAATGGAGGAACTGTGACCTTTGGAGACAACATGAAAGGAGAAATTGTTGGAATTGGAAAAGTTGGAAGGTCAAGTTCCTACGCCATTGAAAATGTATTTTTAGTCGAGGGTTTGATGCACAGTCTACTAAGCATCTCTCAATTCTGTGACAAAGGAAACTCTGTAAGTTTTACTTCTGAAAACTGTCAAATCATAAACAATAACACTGGGAAGGTTATTTTGGAAGGAACTCGTAAAGGGAACACATATTCTGTGGATCTCAATACAGTTCCCAGGAACAATCTAACCTGCCTCAGTGCCCTTGAAGAAAATTCCCTACTATGGCACAGGAGGTTTGGACATGCTAGTTTCTCTCTGCTTGACAAACTAAGATCAAAGGAACTGGTTCGAGGACTCCCCTCAATCAAGTTCCTAACTGATAAAGTGTGTGATGCATGTGCAAAAGGCAAGCATGTCCGAAGTTCCTTTAAATCTAAGAAATTGGTAAGCACCACAAAACCATTGGAACTCATCCATATGGACTTATGTGGACCAATGAGAATTCAAAGCAGAAGTGGGAAAAAATATGTATTAGTTATTGTTGATGATTACTCTCGCTTTACTTGGGTCATATTTCTAACAAGCAAGGATGAAACGTTTGATGAGTTTGTTACTTTTTCAAAGAAAATCCAGAAAACCACAGGTCACCAACTGATCCATATAAGATCAGATCATGGAACAGAATTTGAAAATTACAAATTCGATGAATACTGCAAGGAACAAGGTATGGACCACAATTTCTCAGCTCCCAGAACTCCACAACAAAATGGAGTCGTTGAGAGGAAAAATAGAACCTTAGAGGACATGGCAAGAACCATGCTAATAGCCAGTTCCCTGCCTAGGAACTTCTGGGCTGAAGCAGTCAATACTGCTGGTCACATTATAAATAGAGTTATGATTCGAGCAATCCTAAACAAAACCCCCTATGAGCTACTAAAAGGTATAAAACCCAACATCTCTTACTTTAGAGCCTTTGGCAGCAAATGTTTTGTCCACAACAATGGAAAAAGGAACTTGGGGAAGTTTGATGAAAGAAGCGATGAGGCAGTGTTCCTAGGATATGCCTTAAATAGCAAGGCTTATAGAGTTTATAACAAAAGATCTATGTGTGTTGAGGAAAGTGTACATATAATATTTGATGAATCTAACAAAACTGACATAGTACAGGAACAAGAATTTTTCGAGATTGGTTTATCTCGTGCTACAGAAAATGATGAGGAATTCCAACCAAGCAAACACACAGCCAGAGGAACTGCTCAACAAAATCAAGAAGTTCCCGTACTAGAGGAACAAGCAGAAAACCAAGAAGATCCAGAAACAACACCAGAGGAACCCCACAATGACCAACAGGGAACTCAGGTCATAGAAGGAACTGACGAAAATGCCACAACACCAGTAGCTCAATTTCAACCTAAACCTTGGAAGCATCAAAAGTCCCACCCAATGGAACTCATTGTGAGTGACATCAGAAAAGGAACTCAGACAAGGTCACAACTAAGGAACTTTTGCGCATTCCACGCGTTCCTCTCCATATTTGAGCCAAGAAATCACACTGAGGCTCTGGAAGACGCTGACTGGATCATTGCCATGCAAGAAGAATTAAATGAATTCAAAAGAAACAAGGTATGGCACTTGGAACCCAAACCAAAGCACCAGAAGCTGATAGGGCTGAAATGGGTGTTCCGGAACAAGAAAGATGAACATGCAACAATCATAAGGAACAAAGCAAGGTTAGTGGTCAAAGGTTATAACCAACAGGAAGGTATTGACTTTGAAGAAACGTTTGCACCTGTTGCTAGGTTAGAAGCCATTAGAATCTTAATTGCTTTTGCTGCTTTCATGGGTTTTAAACTTTATCAAATGGATGTTAAATGTGCTTTCTTAAACGGTTTCTTAGAGGAAGATGTTTATGTGGAACAGCCCCCTGGATTTGAAAATCCCGAATTTCCAAATCATATTTACAAATTAGATAAGGCTCTCTATGGACTAAAACAAGCCCCTAGATCTTGGTACGAGAGATTATCAAAGTTCCTCCTTCAAAATGATTTTAAAAGAGGTAGAATAGACAAAACCTTATTCTTAAAATCTAGAGGAACTGACTTGTTAGTAGTTCAAATTTATGTTGATGATATATTATTTGGAGCAACTAATGAAAATTTGTGCAAGGATTTTGCAAGCTTGATGAGCAGTGAATTTGAAATGAGTATGATGGGGGAACTCAATTTCTTCCTTGGTTTACAAATCAAGCAAACCGAGGAGGGAATCATGATACACCAACAAAAGTATGTGAAGGAACTCCTAAAGAAATATGAGCTAGAATCAGCCAAAGTAAATCACACTCCCATGGGAACTGCTACCAGATTAGACACTGATCCAAATGGGAAAAGTGTGAATCAAACGAAATACAGAGGTATGATTGGATCACTATTATATTTAACGGCCAGTAGACCTGACATTTCTTTTAGTGTAGGACTATGTGCAAGATTTCAATCGAATCCAAAGGAGTCCCATCTAACTGCGGTGAAAAGAATACTAAGATATCTCAAAGGAACTGATGACCTATGCCTATACTATCCAAGAAGTGGATCTTTCGAGCTAAGAGGATATGCGGATGCTGATTATGCAGGTGACTTAGTGAATAGAAAAAGCACATCAGGTATGGTACAGTTCCTAGGTCCATGCATGGTTTCTTGGGGTTCCAAGAAACAGAACACTGTTGCTCTATCCACAGCTGAAGCTGAGTATGTAGCTGCTGCAGCTTGTTGCTCACAAATTCTATGGATAAAACAACAGCTAAGAGATTTTGGTATTATCTATGATTGTGTTCCTATCTATTGTGATAACACTAGTGCTATTTGTATTTCAAAAGATCCAGTTCATCATTCCCGAGTCAAACACATCCACATTAGACACCATTTCCTTAAAGATAATGTTGAGAAAGGTTTGATCAAATTAGATTTTTGCCAAACTGATCACCAAATTGCTGATATTTTAACTAAGCCTTTGAACAGAGAGAAACATGAGAAAATGAGAATGGAACTCGGAATGATCAAGCTAAGATAATTGCCAAATTGAAGTTCCTCTAAGGCAAAAGCAAAAATCATGGTACATATAGACTATTACAAACACAAAATCTTGTGTGCAAACATAGTTGAAGCTTACCATCGTGGCAAATTCACTCACACTCCAAATGAGCAAGGTAAGCAGTTCCTTTCAAACTAGTTAAGTCAGAGATACGAAATTAAGCAAGTCAAAGTCAAACACAATTTTTTTTACATTTTCCTTTTATTTTTATCTATTTATTTTTTAAAATTCAAAACCGAATACCCATATTCAAAGAATGTTTGGAACGGTTCCATTGGCAATAAATAGGAGAAACTCTTCCCTTTCCACATTCAATCCATGCAACCCCCTTTCTCTCTCTCCCACACGCCTTCTCCACTGACATCACCTCTCCTTTCACCTATAAAAACCTCCACCATGGTTCTCACAAGCAACAACACTGATCTCACATCCCTCAAACGAAAGAGAAACCCTTCATCTCCAGTTCCCATGGATACCTCACCCATTCAATCGCCAATTCCTCTTCGATCCCACAATCCAATGCTCGCAATCACTCAGGGGGAACAAACCGACACTGACATCGAAATGAAATCCCCAATCTCAAACCCTAGATCCTCCACAAGAAAATCCAAAAAACGACGAGTGGAAGCTTCTGGTGAAAACATCGAGGAAACAGAGGAGAATGCTCAAACTCAGGGGGAAGCAAAAGGGTCCAAGAAACTCACTGCAAAGGAAAACAACCTGGTCGAGGGGTTCGCAATCAACTCAACATGGTGTGAAGCCACGAAATTTAAAGAGTTGATGGAAATCCTTGAACAACAAAAATGGGTAAGTCTGTTGAGTACCTATGCCAAATCCCCCTTAATTCCTGAAGCTATGAAAGAATTCTGCAAGAACTTTGCATGTGTTGATAATGTATGTTCAAGTAAAGTGAATGGAACTCGCATCGAATTTGATGCCTCTTATCTGGAACAGCTGTTTGGTACACCCAATAGGGGTTTTGATATGTGGCTCAAAGGTCAAATCACAGTGACCATAGATAATGTAGATGAGAAAGATATAGTTGGTTCCATTGGAGGAGATTCTAAAGTATCCACCTCCACCTCACACAACTGTTTTTCACCTCTTCAAAAATTACTGTTTAATATTGTGTGGAGAGGTGTAGTTCCTCGAACTCAAAAAAGGAACATAGCAAGTCTGTTTGATGCATGTCTCATGTATTGTCTTGAAAGGAAAATTCCCATAAACTTTCCTGCAATCATGATCAAACACTTATCCACCTGTATCCCCAAATTCAAAATTCCATACTCCTCCCTTCTTACAGAAATCTTCAAAAGCTTCTCAGTTGACCTTAGCCCATACTTTGTGATTCCCTTAAAATCCACCCAAATCCTTCAACTTGAAATGCTCCATCTATTAAATCTTAAAGTGGTTCAGGGTAAAGTCATTAGAGCTGGAAAGGAAGAGAAACAAGATGAGGAAGATCAGGAAGGAACTGTAGTTAAGGAAGAAGTGGAGGAGGAGGAGGAACTCGAACAAATAGAGGTCCCTTTATCTCGAGGGAACAGGAAAAGTGTAGGAAAAAGAAAGAGCTTGAGGGTGGCAATGAAGGAGAACAAGAAAAGAGGGCCTGTCTTCATGGAAATAAATGAGGAAGGGGATGTCAAGGAGATGCCCATAGAGGAGGATGCTGTTCCACTGAATCAAGAGGAACTGCCTGAAACTGTTGGGCCAAGAAAAAGGACACCCAGATCCTCCAAAAAGTCCAAAGCTCGTCGTGTTCCATCTGAACAGGAACATGTTCAAGATCATGGGGGTGCCTGGAACACAAAGGATGATCAGATATTGGAGCTGAAGGCAACAGTTGCTCGTCTGGTGGAACTACAGGAGGGAACAGATCACAGGATTAGCTCAATGCAGGCCCACATAGGTGCATTGGTTACAAGTGTCAAGACTCTCCAAAACAATCTTCACCACTACTCAGAACAAGCCAATGCAACTCGTGCCACAATCCTCACCAAGATCAACAATCTGGAATCTTTTGAGGAGACTGTGATAGAAGAAACTGCTGGTTCTGGTTCCCCATCCCAAACCTAAATCACCCTATCCCATGTTTCTTTTATCTTTTGCCATGGAACAATCTTTTTAATTTGCTTTCGGTTTGTATAATTTTCAAACTTGGGTATTTGTTCCATCTTATTTTGACTTGCTTGGTTACACATATCTGTGCTTTCTAGTTTTGATCATTACTGCTTGCTTTCAATTTATTGTATGAGTTGGCTTAATACTTTGAGGCTAGCTTAACTTGCCAAACGTTGATCGTGGGGCACTGTGTTTGGAATGGCTATATTTCGTGCTATGCTTTTTGTTGATGTCAACAGGGGGAAGTCAAGGGTGCAAACTTCCAAGGCACACTCAATCCCAGTTCCTGCATCAATCTCTCTGAATCTCTCTGTAAGTTTATTTTTCTTTCTTTCTTTCTTCTCTTTAATCTTTCTCTTTTGTTTTTCAATTTTTATGTTCTGTTTCACAATAGTCTGTATAAGTTCCTGTTTGTACTTACTCTCTTTGTAAAAAGTTTGCAAGTGTTGTCATCACCAAAAAGGGGGAATATTATTGTTCCTAAGTTTTGGTTGATGACACACACATATTGCAAACTTCCTGATTATGGTTGCTAAATGACTTTGAACAGGTAAATGCCCAAGTTTCTATTAGGATAGGAACTTGAATAAGCTGGTGAAGTTCCTGATGTACACTTGGAACAGTCACTGGAGTTCCAGAGCTGGAAGTTGTATTTGTTCCAGTTTGAAGTCACAAGAGGAGCAACACAGTTACATATCAAGAGTTCCGAATATCCACAAGAACTATTACAGACTCATGGCAACGAGTTCCTATTTAAACATAAGAGGAACTCATTATTGTTCCTGAGCTGGAACAAGTGAAGCTTCAGAGTTGAATGCCTCACCAAAGGAAAGACATATATGTCTAGGTAGTTTATCTTGCTTAGACTATATGTAATATATTAATATGCTAAGTAGTATATAAGGAACTAGAGGAACTTGGATTACTCGTGTGTTTTTGTCAAAAATATCAAGCAACACAGTTTTAAGGAAAATACTTTTAAATAAAATATCTTTTCCTATTTAATAAGAATAAGATTTTCATCACATTCTGTTACTTAAATAAAAACAGTTTTTATCTTCCTAAAACTTCTCCTATTTATTTTGACAAAATAAATAAACATTTTTCAGTGATTGACATAGTCCTAAAACACGTCCAGCAGTTGAGGAAGTTGTGTGGGAAGTGGTCTCCCCTTGTTCCTCAAGTCTAGGGACGTGAAAATCAAAGTGCCAGTTGTTGGCAGTTGAGTTTTTGAAGGGAACAAACCCTAAGGACAAAACTCTATATAAGGCCAAGAAGTTTTCTGAAGAAAAAAATACACAAACTTTCTAAGAGTTCTTGCTTTCCTAAAAACGCATTGTCAAAGATTTTTCTAAAAACAGTTTGTGTCCTAGTTAATCCTAAGTTCCTAAGTGACATATATACACAAAAGCATCATTAATATCTAGAGTTATCCAAACACGAATTGTATTTGGTATTAGTAAGGATAGAGTTATCTTGTTGAGACTTAGAGTTTAAGTCTGAGAGAGAGAAGTGAAAGAGCTGTAATCAGAGTAGATTACTGTGAGGAACACAAGTTTGAGAGGAACTTGTGTTGGAGAGATTATTGTAATCGAGGCATTACTATAATAAAAGAATTCTCTTCTTGATTAGTGTCAAGAAGTTTTCACAATTGTTGTTATTGTCTTCTTTATTCTCAGTTCCTTGATTGTTTCTTAAGTTCCGCAAGAAACTTTATCAAAGTTCTAATTACAATTCACCCCCCCCCCCCTCTTGTGCGTGTTCCTACTGGAATAACATGGACGCTTTTGTTCCACTTCCCCCAACCACTATCTCTTTCCCTTTGTTCCCTTTCCCTTTAGGCTCTTTACTTGTAGGCTTGTTTACCTGAGGTATGATTTTCAAATAACGATATACATATTAGTGAGCATACATGGTATAATAGTTCTACTTCAAATTATCATGCATATGTTAGTTACCTCCTCATTCGTAAGCGACACCAAATGCTTTGGCCACTGAGTGAAGGTACCATGAGCTTGAGCAAGTTTCTTAATATATTGAGAAGGCACGGGGACGGGAGCTTCTTTGTACGCGGGCTCAAAATCATCAACGCTCACTTTCACGTTATCGGACGTGACGTCGTTGTGGTGATCAAGGAGCAACTCTGGACATATGGTACCATAGGCAACAAAGACTTTCTCCGAGCCTATGTTCAGGTATAGATGGCACGGGACAGGTTCCTTATTATTTATTTTGAACAATAACGCAAATACAATGTAACATGTTAGAAAAGTTCAATAGAATTAACTAGAAACAAATTACTTGAAAAACACAAATTATCATACCGTAATGTCGGCAAATGGATCTAAACCCCCGGAACGACAACTACTATGAACATTTGCGTCTATCCTCATATGGCTTGGTATTTGGACACCAAGTTCTTTAGCAAATGTGATAAATTTCTCCATGACCATGGCATCCATCTTGGAGTTCATCTCTTGTATTGTCTCATCTTTGACCCTTTTGGTCACTCTTGCTTCCATTTCCTCCATCTCCGCATCTCCATACCGTCGAAAGCTACGCCGCTCTCCGGTCCCCCACACAGCTTTGATGCCTACTCCACCACCAAATGTTAGTGGTCTCCCTTCTTTAGTCTTACCAAGTGCACGAGATAAGACATCATCTCGTGCACTTTTGGGAACAAATTCCCCTTCATCTTGTTTCCTTTTCCATTCATCCTACATGAAATCAAATGGTTTTGAGAAAAGTTCAACACTTGGTTTCATATTTAAGAACATATATGAAATTAGAGGAATCACAACATTACGCAAAATTGTTAAATGAACTTACAATATTTTCTTTGACCTTTTGTGTGCCCTGATCCGGCAAGTAAGGATTTCCTTTCTCATCTGGTACCGATCTTGCAAGAAGCCATAAACATGTCCTACTCGGCAAACTTGAAGAAATTGTAGACGCGGAGGAACCTTCAGATGACGAAGAAACTGAGGGAATGTACCCTTTTCTCTGCCATTCACTTGTCATTTCAGCATATGATTTCTGTCCCATATGATGAGGATATATGTTGAAAGATTGACTTTGTCTTGCTTTCTCACTTATTTCCTAATTTTAGGGGGGTAAAAGAAATTATTACAACAAAATGCGGGGATGCAAATAAGCCTTTTTCCACTAGTGATTTAACTGCTTTCCTCGCCCTTTTTATGAACTGTTAAACTAACCTAATTTGATTGTTCTATCACGCCTAACAAATATAATATTTTTGGGAAATCGGATTATCATGCTAGGTCCCTTAATGTTATTTAAATCAGATAATCACGATCGAATTAGTATTATATGTTGTATATTGCTAAAATCAACTCAGATTAGTTTAATAGTTAACGCATGTCCCTTCAATTATTTATGCTGAGCTAGTAAGGATATCCTGCCTCTGGAGTTATCGATGAGAGATTTACTCCTCTCGGTAGTTACAGTCCCCCGAACCCTCAATCTCTACCTTGCGGGTATATATTGAGAGATCCCCACACCAGGGATCACAAGGGAACCTACGGCCGTCGTGGTCAAACATAATTGCACTCCCTTTATGTCACGATAACCGGGTTTTGTCATTTTTTCTCATTGTCGTTAAAAACTGAATGGCGACTCCTATATTACTAGTCAATTGGATGTATACTCACAGGAAATCCAATTACACTTGATTGAATAAAAAGAATCGTCACACCCACGAGGGACAAGGTCACGCATTAGCCCCGCGCTTTTTCGACCCCCTCACACTAGCCCAATTCATTTAATTCCTGAGCCCAACTCAAATATCCTAAGCCTAGCCCATCAAGGGATTAGGGAGCATATAAATAGACTCCCCCATCATTAAATGAGCCCCTAAAATTCATAAACTCTATTTTTGCCTTGCTTGCCCAACACTCATTTCCCTCTCTTCTCTCGTGCGCACGCACGCAAACCGTGCTCGTGCCCTCGCGTGCTCGGCCTCACGCCCGCGCGCTGCCCTATGCCTTCGAGTGTGTCGCGCCCCGCGCTGCACTCCCTCTCGCCTCGCTCGCTCCCTCTTCGCGCGCGCCCAGCGCCCACACCCCCTTCCTCTCTTTGCTGCGTCGTTGTGGTTGTGTTGTGTGGATGTCGCTGCTGCTCTCCCTCACTCGCCCAGCCTCACACCCACACTCCCTCACTCTCTTCGTCCGCGCCCAGTGCGCTGCTCCCCTCTCGCCCAGCCCGCGCGCGGCCCCTGCTGTCCGCTCCTCTTCGTCGCTGCACACACGCACGCGGTTGGTGCGTTGTGTGTTGTCGTTGTTGCTTGTTCGTTCGTTATTCAATTCTTTTCGCCCAATCACATTAAATTCGTGGTTGTTCCGTGCTATAGGCCGGATTGGTATAATTCTCTTCTTTCTTACCTATTCTATTTAAATTCCGTATTCTAAATTACTATATTATTGGTTTTTATTAATTAAAATGCTGGGATCGGTTATGAACACCGAATTTTGAGGATTTGGATGTTTGAATTATTGAAGAATGTTTTGAATTGAAATATTATAATTTTCAGATTTGAAGTATATATTAAAGCTTTAATTTTTATTAGTTTTAATGGTTTTAATTACAAACTATGATTGGAGTTTTAATCTAAGCCTTATGGGCGATTGATTAGCATAATTAGATGATGAATTTAATTATGATAATCAATTATATTTTTCAGAATATTGTAAAGACTTAAAACGTCGACTTTTAAACGTTTTATACATGAAAATAAATTAATTCATGCTAGGGTTTTAAATGATTGATTGAGACGATTATTTTATTAATGAACGATTAAGTTCTAATTAATTCAAGTGTTTTAAAACTAAACAAAGTTGCTGGAAATTTAGTAAACATGGATAATAATTAAGTTTCTCCATTGTGTTTATAGGAGTTGATTTCTAGTAAGTTGTGATTCGCACAGTGGCCCCCGTACTTAGGTATTCCAGGTACGTACAAGTCTAGGGCGACCACACCTTTGTCAATGATATTACATGATTGTTGATGATGTGAATTACACTATGTGGAATCATGTTTATTTTGGTGAACGAGCATGTGATTTGTGATGTTGGATTTATTGGATTAATTGTTGAACAAGCATGTTGAAATTATTATGAGTATGGATTTCATTGTCAATCATGTTGTTCAATATTTATGCATGTATGGTTTATTTCACATGCAAGGGATGGATTATTTATTTGTATGTTGTGGTACGGGACGTCTAGCATACTTTGAGCCATTTATTTGTACCTCGTTGTACTATTTATTTTACCACATGTGAAGGGTTAGCTCACGTAAGCCACCGCACATGTAGGGTTCAGTTGGGAATATTATGTATGAAATGAATTAGGATTTGTCGTGCAAGGGCACAACCCTCATGTTAATGTGCATGATGTGGAGTCTCACTTTGGTGAGGAGGAACATGGTAGTAATATCACAAGTGTCTTGCTTGGTTGATCACAAGTCTTAAAGCATTAAAATAAGATTGTTTTGGTTGTTGTTTATTAATTGTATGTATGCATGTTGTCGAGTCTTGAGTTCGCTTTTATTAAAATATTAATAAACGTAAAGTGCAACCGGAACAAGCTTCAAAACTCTTGGAACGTATATACCATGAGTATGAACAATGGGGGGAGTCTTGCCGGAAAGCTCGTACTCCTACTAATGATACAAGACGTTGTTTCATTTACAATATGCGCAGGAATTCCGTCGGTATGGCCCGACACTCGGTATGGCCCGATTTTATTATTATTATATTTGGTGTATGGTTGGCTCCCATAACCTTTTCCCTTTGTGGATTATTCTTTTGGCCCGTTCGAAGCTTATTCTAATTAAATTGTGAGTCAAGAGTCGAGTCAAGAGTCGAGTCTTGTATCTCATGATTGTTTGTTAAGTATTATATGGCTTTTGCATGTTGATTAGTACTTAGTGAGTGATGCATGGTTTAGTTTCATTTACTCTATGCTTGTAAGTACTCAGCTTTTGCTGACTACGTGCTTTGTGTGTTTCTGGTCATGGCCTTTGCCTTAATGACCCTATGATGATCCATCATTTTCACTTGCATTGTTGGGGAGTAGAATAATATAGCAGGTTGGTAGATCAAGTACGATCGAAATCATGTGGCTTGGGATGATTGAGAGAGTTGCATGCTTTCGTTCTTTGAAACTATTTTATTTAATATTTTAATTATGTTTGAAATGTTTGAATTATTTATACTTTGGGTTTTGGGCCATTATGGTTCCAAATTGTAGGAGGCCTCAATATTTCATTAATTATGGTTTTTTAAAAATTAGTTGACATTTAATTCCGCTGCGTAATTCTGGTAATAGCCTTAACCGTTATCACGGTGGCGGTAATGCTTTAGTAATTCCTTTATTTTAAGTTGGAAAATGATTTTATAAAAGCAAGGAATTATTAGGGTGTTACAAAGTGGTATTTGCAGAGCTCTAGTTTGAGAGCTGATTTGCATTAACTAATAGTGCAAAGTGGTAAATCCTTAAACTACGATTGCGGAACTTTAGGATTTTCGAAAATTATTTTCCTAAAGTCAAAACGTATTATTTTGAGTACTCAATATTTTAAAGGTCAAATATCAATTATTTTGGGTCGTTTGAAATGAGTTGAAAAGTTGGATTATTACGTAAAAGTAATTATTATTATTTTCCGATTTTTTTTTCTATTTATTCGAAATTTTCGAATTTAATTCGAATTTATTTTAATAATCTCGGAATTCCTTTTAATTATCCGAATTATTTTAATTATTTACTTATTTATTTATTTATTTATTCGAATATTTTTTTCGAATTTCTTTTTATTTTTTTTCGGATTCTTTTTTTATTTTAATTGTCCGAAATTTATTTATTTATTTATTTAATTAATCAATAATTCTTATTAATTTTCGATTTTAATTTAAATAATTTCAACAAATTTAGGATTTATTTCTTAATTAATTTCGAAAATTAATATTATTTTCAAGTGAGAAATGGGTAGATTAAGAAAGGGCATAGTAGTCTAAGAATGCATATTATGTGACAATGTGATTTATTAAGTGCCATGTATATGTTCTAACCATGTTTTATCTTGCTTTATGTGATTAATTGCATCATATTTCATGTTGAGCATATATTTGTGCATTGAAATTGTATGGCTCCACGAACTATTTATTGTATCCTTTGGGGTTGGAATTTCTATGGAAACGCGTTAGTAAGACTTTTGAGGTGAATTTTCAGGAATTAAGGATGCTACCTTCTAAGTTCACCAGTCTAGGATACTTAGAGAAGATGGATAATGAGACTCCTCGCACGTATGTTCAAAAGATCGTGTTTGCTTGTGACTATTTGGCTTCGACCAAGAATATGCCCCACCTTAGGCACAAAGATATGATGGCTAGTATGATTATACATTGTTTACCACATAAAAACCCCTACATAGACCTCAAGAATAGGTTCAGTGACATGCATTATGGTGATGGTACCCCTAATTGGTACAAATATGGGACTAGTGATGGTAGGTGGAAGTATGATTCTGAGGTTCTTGCTACTATCTTAGAGGTTGCGGAAATTAGCTATGAGGATGGGAAGTATTCTGCGGGTTTAGGTATGGGCTATGGAGGAGTAGAAAGTGATGGTGAGGATGGCATGATCCATGATGAGCAAGCTAGTGATGTTGAGGAGGATAGTGATGATGATGTGGTAGAGATTGAAAATCCTAACCCTATAGTTCCTGAACCAACCATTGAGATATCCCGTGGGTCTGAAGATGAGCTTGATGAGAATAATGTGGTTGATAGTGAGCCACAGAAAAATGATGAGGCTATGGATGAAGACTCGGATCCGGAAGAAGACAACATGGATGATCGTAATGATCAAGAATTTACTCCAGAACAATACGAAGAAAGAGATGATTGTCGTGATGACATTAGTCTTTAGAGAAATGTAATCCTTAGTTATTTATTTTGTTGATTAATAAAGTAGCAAAGCTACTATTTATGATTATTATCTCAATTATGGTTTGGAGAAATAAAAGCAATGTTATTTATGGATGTAAGGCCTTTTCATTGAAGTATTAATAAAAGCATCGAATTCCTTTTGTTATCTCTTGAGTTCAAATCTCGATTAAAAGTTTCGTGGGTATCGCAAAGGGATTATGTGTTTTATTTCTCGAATTAATTATTATTTAATTGCATCGTGGTTAGTTTCCACTTAGCTATGTGGTTCGAACAAGTCAAGGGGGTGGCTAGTAGGTGGCTCCACTTTCCCCATCATGTTCGAAATTTTATGCATTGTTGCAAAGTAATTTGATTGGTTTGTTGGTCTGTAACCTTAGCGTTGTCCATGTCAAACCCAGTCATTAAAGTGAGTCTTGCATGAGCAAGGAATAGCCAATGTTGTTAGGCAACTAGCCGCAGTACTTCAGAACCTAGCATAGACTAGGCAAAATTCAATCAATGACCCTGCTAGGGGAATGTCCAAGAAGGTAGTCCAGAGTAGCCTCCACTGTACCAAGAGGAGTCTGACCCAAGTGTACTGGAGAACTGGCTTAGAAAGTTTGATAAATTGGTGGTTGTTGTAAACTGTCCAGGGAATCTTAGGGTTAATAATGTTGTGTATTACCTTATGGGAGAAATTGATTTGTGGTGGCAAAGGTGTGAGAACGCTTTGAGAGCTACACCTGGATTTGGATGGGAATCATTCAATGATGCCTTAAGAACCAAATTTTACTAACCGTACTTGAAAAAGCAAAAAGCCCAAGAGTACATTGAGCTAAGGATGGATGGGATGGTTGTGACGGAATACTATTTTAAGTGATAGAATTGTCTAGATTTGCACCTGAAGTGGTGGCAACGGAGGAGCTTAGGGCTCAAAGGTTTGAAAATAGATTGTCAAATGGATTTATAGTTGTTACTATCTGGAGAGACCTCTAATCCTCTAGATACCCTATATACATGGAAAGGTTGCTCAACTGTATGGACTACAGGTGAGGAGGAACAAGATTGAAAGTGAAACTGGCATAAAGAGAAAGGATGTTGGAAACCAGATTCATTGAGGTGCCCATAATTATACCAACGTGTTGTATAGCAAGTACCAAGATTCATAAGAATGTGCCTTTGACCATAGCCAAAACCGTTTTCCTGCCTAACCTGATTGAGATTAAATTAGCAGATTGGAGGTGATTTTAGTGATGGATAGATTGGCCATGTTCAAAGCCAAGACTGACCGTGAGGAGCGAAAAAGTTCATTTGAGAGCTATCTTAAGTAAAATAGTATCCTACCGTCGTTTTGGTAAGCTTAGGAACATAGGAACCATCACGGAAATGGAACTCGTGAAGTTACTCCATAAAGGAAGTCCAGTATTCTATGCAATGTGAAAAAAAACCTCGATAAGGAAGTTAAGGATAAACCTGAGAACATTACAGTTACGAATGAATTTCTAGATGTGCTTCCAGAAGAGAACCCGGGAATACCTCCTAATCGACCTATTGACTTTACTATAAACTTAGAACTTGAAAAATGCACCTATTTCGAAAGCTCCATATAGAATAACTCCAGAAGAAGTGAGTGAGTTGAAGGGTAAATTGAAAGATTTGTTGGAGAAAATTTATATTAGACCAAGTGCATCACAACGGGGAGTACCAATTGTGTTTATGAAAGAGAAGGATAAGAGTATGAGACACTGTATAGACTACAAGGAACCCAATGAGGTCATAATTAAGAGCAAAGTACCCTTTTGCCTAGGATAGACACCTATTTTGACCAATTTAAAGAAGAAGGAATTTTCTTGAAGATCGAATTGTGATCAGGTTATCATCAGTTGAGAATTGCGGATAACGATATACCAAAGACTGCATTTAGGACAAGATATAGTCATTTCGAGTTCACTGCTATGCCATTTGGGTTGGCCAGTGCACCTACAATATTCATGGACTTGAAGAATCGTGTGTTCCATGCATTTATGGATAAGCTTTTAGTGTTTTTATAGATGATATCTTGGTGTATTCGAAGAGCAATAAAGAACATGTTGAATATTTTGGGTCTATGTCAAGTAGACTTAGGGATAACCAATTCTATACCAAACTATCTATGTGTGAATTCTGGATGGAGAATGTAACATTTTGGGGTATCTAGTGTCTAAAGAAGAAGTTGCAGTGAATCATGCCAAGTCTAAAGTTGCTAGTGAATGGCCTACACCAAAGAGTGTCACTGAAATTTGAAGTTTTCTTAGTTTAACTGGATATTATAGACTCTTTGTGCAAGACTTGTCTAGGATACCCAAACCAGTGACTACCTTGATGAAGAAAGAAGCTAAGTTTGAGTGGAATGAGAATGTGAGGAAGCATTCCAAGCTCTAAAGATGCGTTTGACAACCGTGTCAGTGTTAACCCTACCGGATGGAAATGATACCTATAATGTGTACAGTGATGCATCAAAGAATGGTTTAAGGTGTGTATTGATGCAGAACGGGAAGGTTATTGTGTATGCATCAAGGAAATTAAAACCGTATAAACCTAAGTACCCTACCCATGACATAGAGCTAGCAGCCATATTGTTTGCATGGGTGAGATTAAGGAGAATCAAGCTGGAGATGTAAAGTTGGAGCGAATCAAGGAAAAGATTTCGCAAGGTAAGGAGTTAGATTTCCGAATCCATGATGATGGAAGTTTGAGGTACAAAGGCATGTGGTGCGTGCCTCAAAAGTGTGGAGAACTGAAAGAGAGATTGATGAAAGAAGGGCATAATACGCCATATTCTGTGCACCAAGGTGGTGACAAGTTGTATAAGGACTTGAAAAAGGTCTATTGGTGGCCAAGGATGAAGAACGAAGTGGCTGAATTTGTGGCTAGATGTTTGACTTGTCAGAAGGTTAAAATTGAGCATAGGAGACCTCAAGGGAAGGTCCAACCTTTAGAGATTCCAAGCTGGAAATGGGACTGTATTTCAATGGACTTTGTCACTTGTTTACCTAAGTCAAAGACTGGGAATGATACAATTTGGGTTGTGCTAGATAGGTTGACCAAATCAGCAGTGTTTATACCAATGAAGGAAACCTGGAAAATGGAACAACTTGCTAAAGCCTACATTAAGAATGTTGTGAGGTTACATGGAGTTCCTAAGGATATCGTATCAGATAGGGATTCAAGGTTTCTTTCGAATTTCTGGAAAAGTGTGCAGAAGAGCTTTGGTACGCGCGACATTGAAAATGAGTACAGCCTTCCACCCAGCCACGGATGGACAAACTGAAAGGACTATCCAAACCCTGGAGGACATGCTTCGGGCATGCGTTATTGATTTCCAAGGAAGTTGGGAAGATAGCCTAGATCTGATTGAGTTTTCCTATAACAATAGCTATTATGCTAGCATTGGAATGACACCATTTGAGGCTTTGTATGGACAAAAATGTAGAAGTCCACTTTGTTGGAACGATATTAGTGAAACCGTAGTGTTGGGACCTCAAATGATAGAGGACACCATGAACCAAATCAGAACCATCCAATCAAAGATTCAAGCGGCGCAGGATCGCCAAAAGAGTTATGTAGACTTGAAACGTAGGGATGAAGAGTTCAACATAGGTGATAAAGTGTTGCTCAAAGTGTCACCAATGAAAGGTGTCATGAGATTTGGGAAGAAAGGGAAGTTAAGCCCTAAGTACATAGGCCCATATGAGATCTTAGAAAGAATCGGAAAGGTAGCTTATAGACTAGCCTTGCCTATGGACTTGCATAGAGTGCATAATGTGTTCCACATATCTCAGTTAAGGAAATATATCCCGGATAAATCGCATGTGTTGCAACCGGACACCATAGAATTAGACCAAAGTCTAACCTTTGAGGAAAGACCTGTCAAAATCCTTGATAGCAAAGTGCGTAGTACGCGTACTAAAGATGTGAAAATTGTCAAAGTGTTGTGGTCTAATCAAGAATCTGAGGAAGCCACTTGGGAAGCGGAGGACGAAATGAGAAAGAAATATCCCGAGCTTTTTCCCGAGGTTAGTTGAGTTACGGGGTCGTAACTCGTGTCTTTTAAGGGGGGTAGAGTGCGGTAGAATTTCGCGCTTTTTACCTTGTTTTCCCCTATTTTATGCTCAATTTAGTGCTTTCTATTGAATTTGCACTTATTATTGTCCTGTTTAATCATGTGAAGAGTACAGCAACTTAAAATTTTTGTAAATGAACGTATTGAAAGTCTCAGAAAGTCTCAAGTTTTGAGCTTGAATTTTGATTTCCGAACCCAAGTTTCGAGACGAAACTTCTTTTAAGGAGGGTAGACTGTAATACCTCGTATTTTTATAATATTTATAAATATATTTTATTATATTTATAAAGCATATTACGATTTATTATCGTTTAAATAATATTTAAACGCATTGCATTTAATGTATTTTAATTAATTAGAATATTTATTATTTTAATTCATTACGAAACGAATTTAATTCTTGAGTCGGGAAATTAAATGAGTTGCAAATGATTTTTAAAGCTTCGGGTTTTAAATAAAAAGTCCAATTCGTTTTATTAATCGAGCCCAATCCAAACAGTTTAATTTAAATCCTAAGCTAGCCCAATTCATTTAATTCCTAAGCCCAACTCAAATATCCTAAGCCTAGCCCATCAAGGGATTAAGGAGCCTATAAATAGACTCCACCATCATTAAATGAACCCCTAAAATTCATAAACCCTATTTTTGCCTTGCTTGCCAAACACTCTTCTCCCTCTCTTCTCTCGTCCGCACGCACGCAAACCGTGCGCGTGCCCTCGCGTGCTCGGCCTCACGCCCGCGCGCTGCCCTGTGCCTTTGAGTGTGTCGCGCCCCGCGCTGCATTCCCTCTCGCCTCGCTCGCTCCCTCTTCGCGCGCGCCCAGCGCCCACACCCCCTTCCCCTCTTTGCTGCGTCGTTGTTGTTGTGTTGTGTGGCTGTCGCTGCTGCTATCCCTCACTCGCCCAGCCTCACACCCACACTCCCTCACTCTCTTCGTCCGCGCCCAGCGCGCTGCTCCCCTCTCGCCCAGCCCGTGCGCGGCCCCTGCTGCCCGCTCCTCATCGTCGCTGCACACACGCACACGGTTGGTGCGTTGTGTGTTGTCGTTGTTGCTTGTTCGTTCGTTATTCAATTCTTTTCGCCCAATCACATTAAATTCGTGGTTGTTCCGTGCTATAGGCCGGATTGGTATAATTCTCTTCTTCCTTACCTATTCTATTTAAATTCCGTATTTTAAATTACTATATTATTGGTTTTTATTAATTAAAATGCTGGGATCGGTTATGAACACCGAATTTTGAGGATTTGGATGTTTGAATTATTGAAGAATGTTTTGAATTGAAATATTATAATTTTCAGATTTGAAGTATATATTAAAGCTTTAATTTTTATTAGTTTTAATGGTTTTAATTACAAACTATGATTGGAGTTTTAGTCTAAGCCTTATGGGCGATTGATTAGCATAATTAGATGATGAATTTAATTATGATAATCAATTATATTTTTCAGAATATTGTAAAGACTTAAAACGTCGACTTTTAATGGTTTTATACATGAAAATAAATTAATTCATGCTAGGGTTTTAAATGATTGATTGAGACGATTATTTTATTAATGAACGATTAAGTTCTAATTAATTCAAGTGTTTTAAAACTAAACAAAGTTGCTGGAAATTTAGTAAACATGGATAATAATTAAGTTTCTCTATTGTGTTTATAGGAGTTGATTTCTAGTAAGTTGTGATTCGCACAGTGGCCCCCGTACTTAGGTATTCCAGGTACGTACAAGTCTAGGGCGACCACACCTTTGTCAATGACATTACATGATTGTTGATGATGTGAATTACACTATGTGGAATCATGTTTATTTTGGTGAACGAGCATGTGATTTGTGATGTTGGATTTATTGGATTAATTGTTGAACAAGCATGTTGAAATTATTATGAGTATGGATTTCATTGTCAATCATGTTGTTCAATATTTATGCATGTATGGTTTATTTCACATGCAAGGGATGGATTATTTATTTGTATGTTGTGGTACGGGACGTCTAGCATACTTTGAGCCATTTATTTGTACCTCGTTGTACTATTTATTTTACCACATGTGAAGGGTTAGCTCACGTAAGCCACCGCACATGTAGGGTTCAGTTGGGAATATTATGTATGAAATGAATTAGGATTTGTCGTGCAAGGGCACAACCCTCATGTTAATGTGCATGATGTGGAGTCTCACTTTGGTGAGGAGGAACATGGTAGTAATATCACAAGTGTCTTGCTTGGTTGATCACAAGTCTTAAAGCATTAAAATAAGATTGTTTTGGTTGTTGTTTATTAATTGTATGTATGCATGTTGTCGAGTCTTGAGTTCGCTTTTATTAAAATATTAATAAACGTAAAGTGCAACCGGAACAAGCTTCAAAACTCTTGGAACGTATATACCTTGAGTATGAACAATGGGGGGGAGTCTTGCCGGAAAGCTCGTACTCCTACTAATGATACAAGACGTTGTTTCATTTACAATATGCGCAGGAATTCCGTCGGTATGGCCCGACACTCGGTATGGCCCGATTTTATTATTATTATATTTGGTGTATGGTTGGCTCCCATCACCTTTTCCCTTTGTGGATTATTCTTTTGGCCCGTTCGAAGCTTATTCTAATTAAATTGTGAGTCAAGAGTCGAGTCTTGTATCTCATGATTGTTTGTTAAGTGTAGAGCACCCTTGCATATTTGACACCACACCAGGTGTAGGGGTAGCGCGCCGCTTCTGGGCGGCGATCTACCAACCCTCACATATTTTTCACTACACTCGAGCTTAAGAGGTGTAGCGCGTCGCTGAGAAGGGGACTCCCCCACGATATTCCATTGTCGATTCATGTCATGATATGTGACTTAGTTTTACTACTGGCCGCCACCAACCTACCGCACCCTCCTCCTTTATCCGAGGTTGGGACCGGTAGTGAATGTCGCATACGCGACACTCACAGGCGGAGTTTGAGCAATATCAACAGTTGAATGAAAAATCAATTGTTCATATATTATCTTTCTAAAATCCCCCCGATTTTTTCTCATATGTCCACTCTCTAATTTCCTCTTCCCATTAATATGAGCCATTAATTTTAAAATGTATGGTTTAAATACAACTCTACCTAGTAGAGTTTTATTAAAACTCTAGAGGATCTGGACTCATCTACTTGATAGGGACTAATGAACGATAAATAGACTTGATAAACAATTTGTTTTTTTATCTTCACAAAAATAAAATACTAACTAATTTTAATTTTTTTTCCAGTTCAGCTCAAATTATAGAAACAAGCATCTCGGTAAGGATCTTAGAGATTACTATAAAGAAATAAGGTTCACTTTTATTCACCTTATTTTCACCTATTTCACAAAAATATGTTAAGTTAATTTCAGATATGTTTAGGAAAAAAAAGGGGGGATATCACTTTAATTTTACAAGTATAATACATTACTTTTTAGTTAAGTTATGATAAGTTCAGATAATTTCGAATAAGTTTAGATAAGTAAAATTTAAATGAATAAAAAAGACCATAAACTAAGTATATTAAAAATGTAATTAAAAGAATCACTAACAAATTTGATAAGATCCAAATGTACAGATTTGATGCAAATTATAAGAAATTATTCGAATTGCATGCAAAAATAACAAATTTGTAAACAAGCAAGAAGTCTCGAAGGTAAAAGACAAGCAAGGGAAACAAACATCCCTTATAGACAACAAGTTGCTTTCCCCAAATCCTTCCATTCAAAATTTCAACATTTTGTAACTTTGCATAAGATCTATTATCTTGGCCTTATTTTTAACCTATGATATATTTTAATTTAACATTTAGTTTTTAATATGATATAATTTAAATTTAACCTATATATATGAAGTATAGTTTAATAAATTAATTATAAAAAGGAGATATGAAATATAATTGTAAAATATATGATCAGAAATCTCACAAGTTAGGCCTCGAAAGTTGATGCTCTTAGCTAGAGAGTGTGTGTTGGAGAGGGGAAGAATATACTAAAGGCCACGAACGAACAAGAAGAAAAATCCAAAAATAGAAATACTAATTAAAGAAAAGGGTTTAGAAAAGCAGCGC
Organism: Spinacia oleracea; assembly: GCF_020520425.1. NCBI lineage: Eukaryota > Viridiplantae > Streptophyta > Magnoliopsida > Caryophyllales > Amaranthaceae > Spinacia > Spinacia oleracea. The sequence continues at coordinate 127,663,461 of NC_079490.1, read as the reverse complement.
ATAATTAGATTATGATTAATGTTAAGGTTAAATCAGGAAAAGTCAGCTCATTAGGAGACGACTGCTACACATTTCTAAAAATTCACTGCTCTTGTCAGCTTGCTGTCTTTTTACCCTGTCTCCTTTCACTTGAACCGTTTTTACCGTCGTCTAAGGGTTATTACCTACCCGATTTTGCCCATTTCAAACTCCAACTCTACCCGATATTATATGAACCGATCCAGTCTTTGTTGTCGACATCTAGTTTGATCTGATTTTTCTAACGGTTTTTCTATGTGTTCATGGACACACAATAAGATAACAAATATATACCTAGCATTTAAAAAGCATAACCATAGCTTATTAGATACCACAACATAGCTTATTAGATGCCACGTGGCATCTTCTTTTTTCATCAATCAATTTAGTTTTTTTCAATTTCCCTTTTGTTGTTATTTTTACAACTCTAAAGTCTCTTCCACTTTACTATTGTCATTCAATATCAATTCACTATTTCATACATTTATTCATCAACATTTTCACCTCATCTCCCTCTTTAACACTTGATATGAATTTACCATTAAATTTATTTATATAATATTTCAACCTTCAAATTCTACATACTTCCTCCGTTCCGAAAATATCGCATCATGGTTGACTTTTACTCCTTTAACCATTACTTTGACTCTTAATATCTCAATTCGTGTGCAAGTAAAAATTATAAAAAATTAATATTTAGAAAATATATATCGATGCGAATCTAACATGACCCCACATGACTAAAATTTCCTTACGTACGGATCACAAAAAATGGCCAAAATCGTAGTGTGAATAGTGTAAAAAATAAATGGTGCGATATTTTCGGAACAGAGGAAGTATATTTAAATCATGTATTTCCACTAAAATAACAAACCCTTGATAATATTAGAACTTTAAAAAACGGTTAAATAATCCTTATATGTGAAAGAACGGGCTCAAGAACTAGTTCTATATGATTTATTTTATTTCGAGGAATCTTTTACTCATTTAATAAGTAGGTATGTTACATTAGGGAAGTATATATATATATATATATATATATATATATATATATATATATATATATATATATATATATATATATATATATATATATATATATATATATATACTTCGTATATATATATATATATCCGTTTCCAATTTCTTTCATAACTTACCCACTATACTTCTTTTTTTTCCGTATTAAGATTTTTTTAAAGAAGTAATAAAAAGGCTAGGAATTCTAGGATATCCGTTACTAACCATTTTTACTCGTCTCCTTCCCCAAAATTTATGATAATAAAAATTCAGTCGTCTTCTCTCCCATACCACCATTAACAAACATTTATCATTGCTCAAACATCAACTCATCTGTCCTTAGAAAAAAAAACAAGTCGATGTAAGTAACATGTAAGGGGTATTGTAGGGGTTTTTTTTGTACGTGCTCTTTTGTATTTCCCCTACGAGAATATGGACTTGGAGCTTTGTATGTTTTTGGATTTCGAAGGAGTCGCCACCAAATAATTTCAAGGGTCCCGTTTGGAAAGACCAAAGTTGACTCTATATATTGGATAAGGCATTGAATCTTAGAAACGGATGGGTGGGATCCGGGCAAGGGAACGAGATGCTTATTCCGCGAACCTTAAAAATTGTATCTGAATGCATGGCATAGAACATTTTCGAATAACCCTAGTCATGACACTATGTGGGTTTTAGAAATTTAGCACATGGAATATCTATTTTGTATCGCGACCACTTTGCTTTAAAGTTAATTTAAGGGAATCTAAGACCGGTTTGTCCAAGAAATTATCTTTGTTAAGCGTGGTGTAACTTTGCATTTTGTTGTATTTAGCATGTGAGATGATGAAAGCAATAAACAAGTAAAGCAACATCACAATAGAAAATAAATGCGTAATTAGTAAAAGTACATCACCACCTAGAAAAGGACTAGGTGGAAAACTACATTGCCTAGAAGGACTAGGCAAGTAAAGTTGCATAAATAGTAAGTGCGGAATTGAAAGTTGTAATATTTAAAGGCGTTATTGAAATTGCAATATTGAAGTGCATAATTGAAAGGCGTTATTGAAATTGCAATATTGAAGTGCATAATCGAAAAGATGCGATATATTGAAATTGAACTATTGTATTTGAGATCCGAACGCCAAAAGACTTCTTAATAAGTGCCTCCGACACGGATTCAAGTCTAAAAATCTCAACTTTAGGACAAGTTGCTCATCCCAAAGTGTCTTAGATTATGGACATAGAAATTGAACTTGAAATATTGAATCTTGAATATTGAACTTGAATTTTGAACTTAGGAGTCTTGAATCTCAAAGATTAGACCTTTTAATGTTGAAAAGGTTTCATCTTTGATATGCCTCATATTTTGAAATGATTCTAGTTTAAGGAAGTGATTACAAACAACCTTAAACATCATAGAATCTAGCTTGAAAATGAAATTTGTACTTGAATATTGAAATGAGGAGTCTTGAATCTCAAAGATTAGACCTTTTAATGTTAAAAAAGGTTTCACCTTTGATGTGCTCCATAATTTGAAATGATTCTAGTTTAAGGAAGTGATTACAAACAACCTTAAACATCATGGAATCTTGAAAATGAAACTTGGACTTGAATATTGAAAAGAGGAGTCTTGAATCTCAAAGATTAAACCTTTAAATATTAAAAAGGCCGCACCTTTGATTACTCCATGTTTTGAAGATTATTCTAGTTTAAGGAAGTGATTACAAACAACCTTAAACATCATTGAATCCATAACTTTGTATTTGAATCATAGAAAGTGTTGATTTTGTAAAAATATGTGATTGTTGTAAGTGACACTTTTAAGAGTAAAAGTGCCAACTTTACTAATCATTTTGAAAGAGAAATTATAGAAACATGGTAGATTAGGATTGGGATTCGGAATTACCTAGCTAGGTTTAGGTTATAATTCCTCATGGAGCTCCCAATTGCTTGAAAATTTGAGATTTGTATGAGATTTTTTAAGTTTTTGTATTTTGATTTTTGAGAGGCAATTTCAGAATTACGACGTTCTGATTGTAATTTCCTGCCCTTGATTGCTTGGAAATCAGGGTTTAAATAGAAAAATGGATGGCTAAACGCCAGCGCAGCAATGGCGCCTGGCGCCGCTGACGTGGCACAGAAGATGCCAAGCAAGGACGATGACGTGGTCCTTGCGTTTGGCTTGTAGTGAGCGTACCTTTGTACTAAGTGTACGGATTTTGGCACGTAACTTGCTTGGGGGTTAAGGAAGTTTGCGACTAAAAAATAGACGTTTTCGGGTTTTTGAATTCGGTTTTACGGGACAAGGCCCGACTTGCTCGGTTTGTGGGTCGGCGCCCGAATTTGGATTGCTTAGTGTCATTTTGACTGGAAAAGGCCTTGTAAGACCAATGAAGTGGTCCATTAGGTGAGATTGTACTTGGATTTTGAAATTGATTTTCGGGAATTGGATTTGGTACCGAGTTCCGTAATGGGAACGGTCTCGTGAATTGGATTTTGGATCTTGGATTTTGGAATATGTTTTAGCAAGTGGGACTTCCGCACGGAGTTGTTCTAACCACATAACAAGGATAATTGTATCGTCATCATCCCAATGGGGAGACACGATGTAGGTGTCTACAGGTACCCATTAGGAAAGAAAAGATTTAAACACTATCATAGGGAGAAGAACAATTGTAAAAATAATGAAGTATCGAAGTTGCAGCAGTGCAACTTGAAAATGGATCAATTACTTTATTTTTAAAATTCACGTTATTAGTCTTTAACTGTGGTCTTAAAATTTCTAGAACCGATATTTCTTTTTAACGTAGCATTACACGAGGATGTAATTAATGCGGGAGCAAGTGTACTTGAAGAAATGAATAATGAAAATAAAAGAAGGATTTTTATTTTTAATCATTTAAATAAGAATCAATAATTTTAATAATTTTTTGAAGGTAGTCAACAATCTTAATAAGGAAAAAGAGAAACTCATCGAGAAATATAGAGGAATATATATTATTTCCTATTTTATTGTAAATAACTAATTATAAGAGTAAAATATTCCTCGAAATAAAATAAATCATACAGAATTTGTTATTTTATTGTGTGCCCATGGGCACACGTTAGAAAAACCATTTCAAAATATACCCAAGAACAATAGGGCAAAGTTCAATTAATTCCGAGTAGTTTAGGTCGAGTAATTAATTGAAAAACTTTTCAAAATTGTTAATTTAATTCATTAATTAACAAAAACGCCAAAAAACGTGAACTTTTGGGCCTGTTTTTGCGATTCTGTTCTCATGACTTGGTCTTAAAACCCCGTTTTCAATCAGATTAGGGTGAGAAAAATTGAATTTTCGACATTTTACGAATTATGAACATATTCTACGATCTATCCAATAATTCAGAAATATTTCATTCACGAAAAATTGAGAAAAATTCGACAAGATCACAACCATATTAACATGCCAAAAATTACTTAAAATGCATGTTTCTCATGATACCACTGTAGGGGAATACAGTTAAAACATATTAACGCAGCGGAATAATCCCTAAAGTTAGGAACCATGTATAAAGTACAGATCAAGCAGACTTACGTTTGTAGCGTGTTTTCCATAGTTCAACAAATCACGAACATGAACAAGAACTCCAAATGTCGTTCCTCTACTTGGTTCACCGACACGTTCAGATCCGTCTTGAGATTAATAGTTTAGACATCACTCAAGATAGTTTGCTTTTTGGGAAGAACAATTCTAACGGAGGCACAAAGAGTTTAGGGTTTCTCTTGCCTTAGGTTATAATCTGATTTTTGCATTAGGGTTAGGAAAACAGGTTAGACTAGGTTATAATAATAAACTATCAAGTGAGCCAAGCCAACTGGCCGAGCATAGAGCCCGACCGGCCAGCAAAGCCCACGACCGAAGCCTCGCACAAGCGCACAACACACAACACGCAGTGGGCTGGGCTTCGCTGCTGCTGTTGATGTTTCTTCTCCGTGCGTGCACAGCCAAGGCAGCAAGGCCATGGGCCTTTGGTCCTTGCGCTTTGCTCGTGGGCTTGCATTCGTGTTTGTTTTATTTAATTATCATTCGATAATTCATTTATCGTTTCGTACTTGACGATCCATTGTCGTACGATACGATTATTCGTTTCGCCTAGCTTACGAATACACACAATCACGATATACGATTTCACGATCTAATGTTAAATCGTATAATTATGTTTTCCGAACTAATTTCCCAAAAAGCTATTAAATGAATATCCGATTCATTTAATCTGATGATCTGTTACATGCCATTGGTGTGACCTTATAGGTTCGGTCAAGAGTAAGCTGTGAGCCTAATATAGATTAGAACTCACTGATCGGAAGCATTTCTCCAGCTAGCTGTTCCGATCACTTGATCTCACTGAATTAATTGTTCGTATTTAATCTGAACCTTGGTATTGGACTAATGCATCTTGGGTGAAGGACATATTTCCTTCAGTATTCCAAAAGAATAGCATCATATGCAATTCTACATAATTGAAATTAATTCATTATTGCCTAAGAAGCAATGAAAGGGAATTGTTTCTAGTGGGATTTCTTCAATGAACTCATGTTGATCACAAGTCTGTTATCTAGATGATTTTCTATTTTAAATATGATTATCATTCTAAACCACAATGAAAGACTAGATCATTCTATAAATATATTCAAAGATCTTTTCATCTTACATCGAAAGGCTTTCGATAGAAAAGATGCTAAGGATAGCAAAGTATAGTATGATAAACTAAACCTTTGCATCGAATGAGATACAACACTCATATGCAGAAATGGAATCAAGTTTGAGTTTCATGAATGTTTTAAGTATTGGGTGAAAGGCCTGTATCTGTAAAACATTGAATGCTTGATTTTGGGTTAGAGGCCCACAAATTGGTAAGTATTTGGTTAAACATTTATCATTTATGAAATTGTATTTCATATTCATTTAATCTTGGTTTCGTATTAAATGAGAAAGTCCAAGTGATTCAAACCATTCAAATGGGATGTCAAGATGGATTCTTTGACAAAGAAACACCCATAAGTGAACTTGAATATTGAAGTCACAAAAGGATTCCTAATTCAGGTCATTGAAAGGTTGGATGACCAATGACTAATGAAGATTAGATTGCAAGTTGATTTATAGTTCTGTTTCTTGAACTAGATGGACTGGATGTTAGAAATCATTTTCATAGATACTTATTGGATCTTGTATCGGATTGACCATGAGAACACTTTAAGAGATTAAAGTCATGTCATAAGTAGTTCTCATTAATAGTGATTGGAACCTATTTCTCAAAACCTGAGTAGTTATGGCTACTTGTTTGAGAATTAGTTCACTTTGATGCTCGCTAAACGTTGCACCGTAAAAGGAGACTATAAAAGCAGTTATTGGGCGTACTAAGAATCAAAGTAAGTTGTTCATAAATTACAAGAAGGGATTGTCCTCCTATCTTTGATAGGATATGGCGTTGTTGTTGTACAAGGCCTCTCGAAGAGTTAGATACTGTGAAAATGCATGGCCGTGCTCAGAATGGTTAAGGCTTTACCTTCTGTAAAAGTTTAACAGTTGAAATCAGTAATTCGAGAAACACTTCTGGACCTAATAAGGATGACATGGATCTTTCCTTATGTTCAGTAAGTAACACCAAGAGACAAAGGACTTGGAATGCACATTTGTCTAATTGACAAGTGGGAGACTGAAGGAAATATGTCCTTCATCCAAGGTGCATTAGTCCAATACCAAGGTTCATATTAATTACGAACAATTAATTCAGTGAGATCAAGTGATCAGAACAGCTGGCTGGAGCAATGCTTCCGATCAGTGAGTTCTAATCTATTTTAGGCTCACAACTTACTCTTGACTGAACCTATAAGGTCACACCATTAGCATGTAACAGATCACCGGATTAAATGAATCGGAAATTCATTTAATAACATTTCAGGAAATTAGTTCGGAAAACATAATTATACGATTAAACATTGGATCGTAGTGAAATCGTATATCATATTGCGTATATTCGTAAGCTAGGCGAGACGAATAATCGTATCGTACGACATTGGATTTTCAAGTACGAAACGATAAATAAATTATCGAAGGATAATTTAATCGCAATATGAAAGCAACCCACGAGACGGAGCCCACAAGCGCAAGGCCCATGGGAGTAGTGTGCATGTCAATGCAGCGCTGGCCCATAGGCCTCGCTGCTGTGTGGCGCGCGCGGAAAAAAGCACAAGGGAAGCCACATCTGCTAGCGGCCCGCGGCCCAGCTAGCTGTGTGCGTGGGTAATGTCGTCGGCTTGCTGGCCGACCAATGGCCTTATACCTTGGTCGGTTGGCTTGCTTATTGTCTAGGTTATTTTAATAACCTAAGTACATGTTTTTCCAAGATACAATTCAGATTGTACACACAACCCTAGGAGAAAAAGAGAAACCTAATTCTCTCTTTGCCTCCATGAATGTGTTCTTCCCAAAAGCAAAAATATCTTGAGTGACGTCTAAGCCATCAATCTCAAAACGGATCTGAACGTGTCGGTGAACCAAGGAGAGGAACAACATCTGGAGTTCTTGTTCGTGTTCGTGATACGTTGAATCTAGGGAAAACACGCTACAAACGTAAGTCTGCTTGATTTGTACTTTATACATGGTTCCTGGCTTTGAGGATTCTTCCGCACTGTTAGTATGTATTTAACTGTGTTCCCCTACATACTTTCCCCCATGAAACTCGAAACCTAACCCAAAATTGCATTTACATGAATATTTAAACACAAAATCAGAAATTCAGAGGAAAAACCAACTTCGTTGTTGAAATTGAAAATTTCAGAACAAAGAAAACTAACTTGTAGCAGAAATTACAAATTGAAATCAAAAACTAAATAAAACCACATGACATTCAGAAATTCAGAACAAAAATTAAAGAGAAGAAGAAAGTGATGACGACAAAAACCTAAATTTGTAGTTTGCTAGTGATGATGGTGAGGTCGACGATGGTTGCGTAGATCTCCGGTCGTAATGCAATTCGCCGGTGGTGGATAGGTCTCCAATGAGTTCGCCTTGCCCTGAAACCTTGTATGTAGTGGGAAGAAGAAAGAGGCAAAGAGAAATAGGGCAAATTTTGGTTTCGAGAAGGTTTAGGGCGAGGACAATTAAAAAAGGTAGAGACCCGTCACGTTAAACGACGGGTCTATTTTTAGTTTACTTTATTTTTTTTCTAGTGTTGGGTCCTTTTGATAGATAAGAGACCCGTTTAGTTAAATATAGGGTCTCTTGTTTTTCTTATTTTATATTTCTTGAAATAAAAAAGACTCATTTTATACACTAGAGACCTGTTAAATCAGACAACGAGTCTCTTATTTCCCCCCTCTAATTATAAGTGGGACCTTTGACTCATAAGAGACTCGTTATCTATAATATTATATCTCTTATATTAAAGAGACCAGTTATGTCAACCAATTGGTATTTTTATTAAGGGTCTCTTTGCCCATTTTTGTAGTAGTGTAATTATATCTTTGTGTATTACTCTGTGATTTAAGTAATTGTTTACTTTTATCTCCTTCCTCTTCCTTTTCCTTGATGCTGACGCTTTCCCCTTTCTTTTATTTTCCATGGAAGTATAGCCGAGCAGAAGCAAGCAAGCTGTAATATCGGCAAAAAAAGAAAAAAAATAAGTCAGAAATTTTGGTCAAAAATAGAATAAAATAAAATAATGAATTTAAGTCCTAGGAGCATTGATGATGATTACTCTGTTAATTGGCTGATTTTTTCGGCTTCAATGATGACGCTTCATTGATGATGCTTCATTGATAGCGCAACAGGAGGAAGGTGAAGAGGTTTTCCAACTTTTTTTTTTTAGGTTTTCAAAGTGAATTATAAAGCCCATAATTTTTGGAGGGAAAAGGGTTGCATTTAGTGAAATGAGAGAACACGTGCAACTCACGTGAGTGTCAACGCCGGAAACAGTGAGTCAATGCCAGAATTTTTTTTTTTTTTTTGTCTTTCGCAAAAATATTTAACATTTAGGTGTGTTTTCACAAAAATATTTGTAAAAGGTCTCTTCTCGCAAATTTTGGACTATAAAATGTCCCTTTTGGAAAATTTGCCTAACAAAAATAATAAGTACTACGTAGGATATTTTGATATTTACCACCTTTTAACTTTAAGGTTTTGGTATTTTCTGCCTTATAAAATTTAATTTCATATTTACTACCTTATTTTTATGAAATGTTTTAAATTCACCACCTCTTAACGATTTTTATCCAACTTTCAGTCCATTTGAACTCTATTTAACCAACTTCTTTAATTGGAAATTAACCTAATGAAAGATGAGAAAAATAAAGAAGTTGGTTAAGTGGAGCTCACATGGATAAAAAATAGGATGAATTTTGTTCAAAAGGGTGAATATAAAATTTTTCATAAAATTATGATGGTAAATATGAAATTGCATTTTACTTCCTCCGTTTCAGAAAGTTCTTTACGCTTTGGAAAATGTGTCCAAAGTATAAAAAGTTTAACCGTAAATTCTCACCATTCTATACATCAAAACGTTACATGTAACATCTTGTTAGATTGGTCTCGGGATGTATTTCAGAATATCAAATTTTTATAATTTTTTCACATACGAAATTGGATATATTAGTAGTTAAATATTGCATTGGAATCCGTGCAAAAAGTAACTGTAAAGATCTTTTTGAAACGGAGGTAGTATAATATAAGGTGGTAAATACAAAAACATGAAACTTAAAAGGTGATAAATATGAAAAAATCTCAATAAGTAAAGAGACATAAAATGTAAACATAGTGGGTTGGTGTGAGAAAAAAAATGGATAACGTAAGACAAATAATTTAAAAGGTGGACGAGTGTAAAAAAATAAGTGAAAATTAATTGAAAGATATAAATGTTGTAAAGTAAAAGGAGTGAGATATCGATAATTTCCATGTCAAAAAATAACAACGTCAAAAACATTACTCTGTACTCTGTATGAAACAAATTAAAATAGAAATCGTTAAGATACCTGTGAAATGGAGGTAGTAATTTAAAGTATATTTTTTATCCTTATTTTACTCACTTGATTTTTTGCCAAATAATTATTTTTTTAGCAATTAAGATTTATTATAATAAAATTTCACTTGTTGAAGCTGATTTTTTTTATTTTTTTTATTTTATTGTATATGATTGTTAGTTAGTACTAATTAAAACGATATAAATATAATAGAGGATATTCATCATTGTTAGCTTTCATTCACAACGATCGTCAATTTTGTCGAATTAGAATTCTGTTTGATCTAAATTATTTTGTATGTAGTACATCGTATTTGCTAGTTTTAATTTCTACTTCATCCATTTCTATATAGTTGCAACATACTCTTCTACACGGTATTTAAGAAAGTGGTACTTGAGTGGTGCCACAACCACTTTAGTCACATTACTTACTTCATCTTAGGTGTAAAATTGTAACTTTTGGTAAAAAAATATTTTCATTTTAGGTGTGTTGCAACTATTGTGATATTTGTATTTTAGAGAAGTGTTGTAACTGTATAGAAATGGAGGAAGTATATTATTGCTGGATGTCATACAACTTTATTTAATTTTACTTTGAAATTTTTTTCCGTACTTAACATAGACCCAAATAGTAAAACGATAGAATTAACCAAAAAAAAGAGGGCAAATAATAGGGTAATCATTCCAAAGGAAAAAGGATGAGGATTAGCTTTCCCGTAGCCTCATCATATGTGTCATCATGCATACCTTTGTGCCTTTCTTTCTTTAATTTTATAATCTCTTCTTCCCACTTCTCACACTCGCACTCTCCCTTCAACTTTAGCTTTTCACCGCCATCCACACTATCATTTTTTTTAAAAATTGTCCGACCAAAAGCATGGGGTAAAACCACCGCATTAACCTTGTGTTTCAATTACTCTCATGTCCCTAAAAATGATCACATAGGTAAAATTCACTTTATTAAAAATTGGTTATATTGTAATCAAAAGCAAGTTCATAGATAGATTTATTTTTTAGTTTTATTAAACCATTTGTAGGTGAGGAGAACACATGTGGAGACTATTAATTAAATAAGGTATTGACGAATGAATAGAGACATCTATTTATGATATATATAGCACATTCTTTTAGAGACAGAGAAAATATACAATTAAGTACTATCTCTGTTTCGCAATAGATACATAGTTTCTTATTTGGGCAATATTCATCAACTAACTTTGTCCATAATTCTTTCACATTATGTAAGAATAAACATAGTCAAGTGAGATCTTGTTAAATTTGTATCAATGCGAGGATTCCAAATATCAAGTTTTTATAATTTTTACTTATACGCAATTAGATATATTAATTTTCAAAGAAGCGTGTTGGAATACGTGAGAAAAGAAATGATGCAAGTATTGTGAAACGGAGGTAGTAATAGTTAATTTAATAGATTATCTCAGAAGCGACAATTTTCCACCTACATGCGGTTATATTATACTCCCTCCATATTTTAAAAAGATATACACTTTGACTGGCATATAGTTTTAGGAGAGTGAGTTGAATTTATTAAAATAAGATGGAAGTGGGGTAGTGGGTGAATTAATTTATTATATTAAAAAGATGATGTGAGTAAGTGTGGGGACCACAAGAAAAAGAGAAATATTAATATAATTGGAAGTGGGTACCAAAACGTATCAAAAAAGAAAAATGTATCTCTTTTTAAAATACATTCATTTAAGGAAAGTGTATTTTTTTTGTTTACGGGGAAGAACAAAGGGAGCGAAAAGGCTACATATACCCTTTGGGTATGGAATAGTGCCATACCCTGGGCTGTGATTGGTTGAGATTGAACAATTTCATGTGGGGTTGCTATTTTAGATTTAAATTTAAATCACATGTGGGGTTGCTTTTGTGAAAACAACCAATAAGAGCCCAGAGCATAGCACTATTCCATACCCAGGGGGTATATGTATCAGCTTCCCAAAGGGAGTACCATCAATAATTCAGTATGTATAACCAGTGCTATTTTTTTTTATTTTTTTTTATCTAGGAGTATATAATCTCACGAGCACATGTTCCTAAATCTTAACCAGTTGTACGGTGAAGATTCTCCTCAAAAGCCTTCCTTCTATTTGATTACATAACAATTTTATATTTTTTTGAATAAATTAAGTAATTAACATCCTTATACTACTACTCCGTAATATCTTTGAGGGTATATAACAAGGTATGACCTTCTCCCCTTCTGTTTCTTCTTAGTGACATTTTAATCTCCTACTTTATGTCTACATCATAGAGAAAGAAATTAAGTGAGAGAGAGAGAGAGCGCTAGATAGAGAGAGAGGAACTCTTTCAATATTTCCATCATCTTTTGATATTCAAAATTTAAATACAAAATTTCTTCTTCTAATTAGCCCAATTTCTAAGTTGGTTTTTGCTAATTAAGTTTTTGCTTCTTTGGGAAATATATTGTTGGATCTTTGATTGTTCGTTCGTTGTAGTGAAAAATCCAAGTAAAATGGGTGATGAAGAAGAGATTTCAAATGGTTTTGTAATAACACCGGTGATAGGATCAAATGATGATCCACTTCCTCCTAAGAAGAAGAGAAACCTCCCAGGAAATCCAGGCAAGTTTCTTGTTTTTGTATTTCCTCTTATAATGAGTTTTTGTAATTTTCTGTAAAAATATACATATTTTTGAAAGAGTTAGTAAATCAACATATTTTTTTGTTAACTTTCGTTGTTCCAACTTTATGGTATAATGATGAAGTCTAAGTAGGTATATTCAAAAATAATATACTCATAATTACCTAATAATTATAATTAATGGTATTGATAAATAATAAATAATACTACGTAAATAATAATATTTGTTTTGCATATGTTTTAGATCCAGAAGCAGAGGTAATAGCTTTATCACCAAAAACCCTAATGGCAACCAACAGATTCTTATGTGAAATATGTGGGAAAGGGTTTCAAAGGGATCAAAACCTACAACTTCATCGTCGAGGTCATAACTTACCATGGAAGCTCAAGCAAAGGAGTAGCAAAGAGCCTAGGAAGCGTGTCTATGTTTGCCCTGAAAAGTCTTGTGTTCACAATCATCCCTCCCGAGCCCTCGGCGACCTTACCGGCATTAAGAAGCATTTTTGTAGGAAGCATGGTGAGAAGAAATGGAAGTGTGACAAGTGTAACAAGAAGTATGCTGTTCAGTCTGATTGGAAGGCTCATTCCAAAACTTGTGGAACTAGGGAATACAAGTGTGATTGTGGCACTATTTTCTCAAGGTATTCCATTCTTTCATCATTATTATTTTTCTTAATTACTTACTTAACTTATACGTAGTATGTTTTTATTTTTATTTTATTTCTATCATATATGGAGTAGTATATAATGTTCAGCTGGATCCATGCAGTATGATGTTCTCCGTAATACAATACACTAGATGATACAAACTACTCTTTTGAGATCCATAATGGGCAAGGCAATGATGTAGACCAAAGATTCGATCTCGATGAGTTCGATCTTGTAGAGGTTTTTTTAAGGTGGAGGAGGATAGTGATGGTAAATATAATGATAGTGATTTTTTTGGGAAGTGGTAGAACATCTATCTGTATGTACGGGATCGGAGTGGGGTAATTAAGAAGGTGGGGGTAGATAATAGATATAGGGCAGAAGAGGACAAATAAATTGTTACATAAATAATTTAGAATTACTAAAGATATATTGTTGCATAATTGTATGGAGATTTCAATCACCTAAAACTGGTTGTCCTTTTTAGGTTCCAACAATAACAACTGAGCTAGAATTGTTTCATTCCATGCATGATCTTCACTTAGCTACATCATGGGCCAAATAACATCTTTGTATGTAAGGGTTATTATGCATTATGGTATGGACCCTCTACAATTATTGAGCTATCTTTTTGTGCAATATTTTGGTTGTAATATTCCCTCGGTCTAACTCGATCTTAATAATAGGTCTTGTTTGATCGAAAGCCATTTTTGAGAGTTGAGAGTTGAGAGTTGAGAGTTGAGAGTTGAGAGTTGAGAGTTGAGTTTTGCTTCTCCACTAAAATTATATATCTTGTATCCTTTTAAGTTGCCATCATATTATGCTTGCTCCACTTTTCTTCGATCAAATTTATTACTTGAAGATATTATTTCAGTGACCTATTATTTTATTACAATCTTAAATAAAAATGTGATGAAGTCGTATTTCCCACTTTTGATGTTTAAAGGCAAGTATAATTGCTAAAATTCTTTAATTAACTCTAGATATGAGACTGTCCTAAATTAGTATGTGCATCATATCACATAATTTAATGTCCCACTACAATAGTGAAATCCAATGCAGTTTACACAAAGATTTGACCTTAACTGCCTTATTTCTTTTATACCAACTCTCAAGACTCACTAGCTCAATATTCCCATAATCTAGGCTGGTAAATAATTTTATAAGTTAGTTTTTGACAAATTAGGCATATATTTATTGTGTTTGTGAAATTGAGCAGGAGGGATAGCTTCATAACGCACAGGGCATTTTGTGACGCCTTGGCAGAAGAAACAGCAAGAATGAATGCGGCAAGCACCCATTTCAACCTTAATGCGGTGGTGGCAACAAATAGTAACTTTAACAACTACCACCATCAAATAATGGGGTCTAATCTGGGACCAGCCGTTGCCATGGCACAACATTTTTCCTCCATTTTTAGGCCTATTTCGTCGTCGTCATCAACAAAAGACGATATCATCCTTGACCATCATCATAACCAAAGGGGAGGAGGAGGAGGAGGAGTATTTCCCTTGTGGTTAGGCACCCAACCTGTAGGAGGAGGAGGAGGAGGAGGAGGAGGAGGGTATGATCCAATGCAAAACTCCATCCAACCCCATAACATGCAACAACAACAACAACAACAACAACACCCCCTTCGCTCAACTATCAACTCCTTAAATTCCCATACTACTCCTCTCATTGTCCCGCTTTCGAATCCTCAACCCGAAAATAATTACTTAAATTGGGTATTTGGAAGTAAAATCTCTGATAATAATAATCCATCAAATAACAATAATAACGATGAACAAGTTGGAGTATTAACCAATAATGTTCCTTCAACTACACTTCCTTCCTTGTATAGCATCCAACACCCTCAAACATCCCCAAATAATTCCTCTCATATTATGTCAGCCACAGCATTACTACAAAAAGCTGCTCAAATGGGTGCTACAACTTCTTCTACCGCCACCAATACAAATGATGCATTTTTCCTTGGAAACTTTGGGTTAGTAAAGAGCAGTCATAATAATAATAATAATAATAATAATAATAATAATAATAATAATAATAATAATAATAATAATAATAATAATAATAATAATAATAATAATAATGATATGGATCACTACAACGGGTGTGGTTCGGTATTTGGTACGCCAAACTCAACAACCACCAATGTCGGAAGCGATGTAGAGGGTTCAGTTGATGATCTATCCACCATGACAACCATTTACAATAATGGAAGGGTTAACCCTTCCAATTCCAAGCGTCAAAAGTTGAACAATGATCGTCCTGTAGACAGTCATACTCGAGGAGGAGGAGGAGGAGGAGGAGGAGGTAATGGAGGGAAAACCAGGGATTTCTTAGGTGTCGGTTCGCATTCCCAACAACCCGTCTGCCAGCCGTCTTCCATCAACAACTGGATTTGAAGCATACGTACTATCAAGGTAGAGGATCAAGACAATAATTTATTATTCAAGATAATTTAAGCAGGATTGTATTTCTTAAGCCCAAGAGTTGCTTTAGGGTGAAGGAAACTATAAAGCTCGCTAGATATATGTTTTGTAAAGAGTTTTCAGATAAAAGCTGAAATTTTTTAAACTTTGGGTGCTAATTTGACTTAGTTTAAAGGAAGATCCATGCATATTCTTTTTTTCTTTTTCTTTTTCTTTTTTTTGCTACTTAAAAATATTTATTAATTTAAATTTAAAGATTAAATTTTCATTATGGAGTAGTTGATAAGGGGTTTCAGTGGTGGGGGCAAAAGCAAAATATTCTAACTTTATATCTCCATTATTATAAGAAATGTTTCAATATGAGTATCTAACCTATTGTGATTTGTGGGTGCATGCTCTTTTCAGATTAAAAACTTTGTAACATTAAGTGGACTATAAAGGCTATACTAATTACATTGTTCTTGCAGGTGTGCATCTTCATTTCTACGGAGTAATTAAACTAATTAATTAAGACTTACGTAGTATTGATTCCAATCAAATTTATAGCAATGTGTTATTGTTAAGTACGGAGTAGGGATGAATAGAAATGGGAGTTGTTAAGAGTGCTAAATTGCATGCTCTTATTATTACTTTATTTTTTTTTTCCATTTAACAACTTTGTAATATTAGGGTTTGGTTGTTTCAACTAATTTTAACTAAATTCAGCAAATATCAGTGTAAATAAGTTTTTTCATGTACAAAACTTACACTCACAAATAAGTTTTTTTCAACGAAAAAAGTTAAGTTTAATAAAATTCAGTTGAATTATACATAGTACGGAAGAAATGGTGGTGTAAGGACCCTATGTGATTTCTCCAAACAAATGCTTTTAATAGAATTAGGCTTCTTTTATTCTGGGAAGCAACACTCCGTAACCAATTATATGGAGTAAATGCATATGGATAACAACCGGAAACTGGTTGAAAGAGAAGGATCCCGTCTATAAACGTGTCAACCATGATTCGCATATGTATGCCCCTCTTTTTTAAAGAAAATTTCCACTTTATTGCCCTGAGATTTTCCCGAGAGTTAAACAATTTCTCACTTAGTGTTGTTCCGGGCGTGGGACTAGTAGGATGATTTGGATGAGCCTGGCCCTGTCAAGCAGAGCAAACGTAAGCTAATTTCGGGGGTTTAATCGAGAAAACCCTCTTCGATGCCTAAGTCAGCAAATGTATAAAATATATTTAGAGAGAGAAAGTAGAGAGAAGGTGGAACAAGTACCGAGAATATAAATGTGTCCCATCATGAATGATGTGAGAAGTATTTATAGGCGTACTATTATGTACTTTGGCCTACTCGGATGTCGCCACATGTATGACGACGATGTACTTACTTTTGTCATCTAGCCTGCAGATCTTCTCTTTGGACCTATGCTATTCTACGGAGTACAACCCCTTTCTTATGAGCTTGGACTGCCTTGGGGCTTTTGGTCTGCCCTGATGCTTTTGGTCTGTCGGACTAACATCGCTTGTTTATGACCTCCAGACCTTGCCTAGTGACTTTGGTCTGTGCTGGGCTGGTGGCTTTTCTCTGCCACCTAAGGTATGTCCTCTTCTAGTAGGACCCCGTACAACTAATTCCTCAAGAGCTGAGTTAGGTCTGCTCTTTAGTGTTCCTCAAGCTTCGTCTGTTTTAGACCGACAACGTTTTCTCTATTGTCCCGGGTCTGCCTTGATATCGGAGCCCTGTACAACTAGTCCCTCAAGAGTGGACTTAGTCTCAAGGATGAGTCATCTCTTCCTTGGGCCTGGAGTGTGACTGGGCATTCCTGTGTATCTTTTTGGCTTTGGCGGTTTTTGGGTGTGGGAGTAAATGGTAATTTTTCAAGTGGTTAGTTAACCGCCACTTCTTGCGTACTCAAGCATGGCTTTGACCCTAACAAGCGTACTTCTAGCGGTTTCTGAATCGTCGATTCATCAAAGTCGCTCGTTTCTTGCGTACTCAAGCATGGCTTTGACCCTAACAAGTGTCCTTCATCCCGACCCTGGGAAACCCATTGGTTGCTTTAAACTCGACCCTTCATGTCCGATTTATAAGGACTTATTCACTTTCACTTCAACTTTTCACTTCTCCACTCTCTCTCCTTACTGCCTTAAAAATTTTCGAAACTCTTCGTGGAATTTTTCTTCCCTAGTTGCTGATCTTCCCCAAGTTTTAGTCTTTTCGACATTTTTCTTTTTTACTGGGAGTTCCGATTCGATTGGTGATGTTCTCGCTTTTCTTGGTGCTTACTGTTCCTTGGGTTTTGCTTCCCCATTTCTAGGCTAAAAAGTTCTTCGACCTTGCTGGGATTTCATCTTCGATTCCTTCCAATTTCCAGGAGATTTCTCGCTTTCTGGTTGACTTTTCTGCCATTCATTACAAGAAATTGATTAATTTCCGACCGCCAAAAGTAGTTGGTAAAAGACGAAATACGATTGGTAAATATTTTAGCGACCGCCAACGGTCGTAAAAGGGCGGTCAGTGTTCACATGGACGGTAATTAAGAAAACTCCGACCGTAAAGCAGTTGCTAAACTTTACCGTCTGAAATAGCGACTGCTTAGGAGTTGGTATTTTAGCGACTGCCTTTACAATCGGTAATTTAACGACTGCCAAAGTAGTCGTTAATTTAGCGACTGTTAAAGCAGTCGTTAATTAACAGTCGCTAAATTAACGACTGCCAAAGCGGTCGGCAATTTACTAATTTACCGACCAACTAAGCAGTCGGTAAATTACTGACTGCTTAGTTGGTCGGTAAATTAGTAAATTTTCGACTGCTGAGTCAGTCGGTAATTTTAATTAAAAATAAATAAAAAAAATCAAAACCAGCCAATGGTTTTGATTTCTTCCAAAAAAAAAAAAATTGAGTTTGCGTGCTATTGGGTCTTCACTCTTCAATATCCAAATCCAAGATTCACAATTGGGGATAAATGTGAGTTTCAACTATCTAAGAAAATCCATAAATAATCATTACTGCAATTCACAAAAAAGCATCTGAAAAATGAAATTGGTATTTTTTTCCCCTTTAAACAAAAAAGGATTTTAAAGGTGGGCTAGCATGAGTAGGCCCATTTGGTATGTTGTGCCCGAGCCAGATTCCCGGAGTTAGCTGCCATATATGCCTTTCCAACCCCACAGGCATGAAGGCACAACCCAATTCCATCTATGGCCGAGCAGGTGCCTTGAACTCATAATCCGTTGATTAGTCCCTAATTCTCCACTAAAGCAGAGTATGAGTGAAGACATATCTACTTTAAATTTGCTGAAATTCTGATTTACACTAACCAATTTCATCTTCAATATTTTAAAACTAACGTAATAGAACAAAGAAAAATGATATGAATTAATTACCAACATACACATATAGAGATAAAATAACAATTTTATAAACAGGGTACTTAAATAAACCCAATCCAAAAAAATAGAGTTATATAATGCATAAAATTAATTACAAGGATGCAAAAAATTAACCACTCAAAAATTAAGACTAATATCAAGAATAATCTTAAAAAATCCAGATCTACAACTGGACTTGGATTTTTCACCAAAAAACATAAATCTTGGATTCTTTATCTGAAACCCAAATATTTTTCACCATAAAACATCAATCGTGATCCTGGATTCTTTGACTAAAACCTAAAAACCAACCTTTTTCGGCAATATTTTGGGGATTACAGAGCCGTCGTAACTCGGAGGTCGAAGGTGTGGGAGGAGCAGATAGAAAGGACAGAGAGTTTTGATTAAGAGAGGAGGCAGAGATCGATGGTTGGGATTTATTCTAAGGATAGGCAAATCGATTAAAACACCAAAGTTTGATGTTATTGTGTTGAATTTTTAGCAGGAAAAAGAGTGAGGGAGATGAAGGGGGAGGTTGCCCGGTGAGAGAAAGAGGGGCTTGTGAGAGAAAGAGGGATAAAGAGGCAGGAGAGGGTGGGCTTTATTAGGGTTATAAAACAAGAGAAGTTGGTACACCGTAATATAAATTCTCGGTAAAGCAGCTTTTTTACCGACTGTTACTGTGGTCGGTAAATGGTTTTTTTTACCGACTACCTTATGTGCGGTCGGTAAATAGTTTTTTTAGCGACTGTTTCAGCAGTTGGTAAATGATTTTTTAACGACTATCTAGTCTGCGGTCGGTAAATTACTTTTCACCGACTGCTTGGGCGGTTGGTAAAATGTTAAATTTATTTTGGAAATAGTTGGGTTTTTACCGACTGCTATTTAGTCGGAACACATGGGGGAGAAGTCGTTAATTTATCGACTGGTATAGAGGCGGTCGGTAAATGTAAAAAATAAAGACTGCTTCTAAACCGGTCGGTAAATTAACGACCGCTTCCAAACTGGTCGGTAAATTTTGTTTTACCAACTACTTTTCTGACGGTCGGTAAATTTAGTCGGTAATCAAGCGCTTTCTTTGCATGTTCTCTCCTTGTTTTTTGATTAAATTTCATGTTTTGGTTGAAGGAAATAATGCCCTTGGTCCAAGTATGCATTCTATGTTAAGTCTAATAAATGCGGTTCAGTATTAATTAACAAGTTAATAATTCAGTGAGATCAAGTGAGCTGAATGCCTAGCTAGAGGCCGCTTCAGTTCAAGTGGAATTAATGATATTAATCCACAGCTTACTCTTGACTGAACCCGTAGGGTCACACAAATAGTACGTAAACGGATCAAGTATTTAATGGCATTAAATACTCCATCTATGAATATTCGGAATCGACGGATCTTGGTTTCAGTGGGAGCTGAGATCGTCACAGGCAAGAAATGAATACTCCGGAAACGATGATATTGCCGGAAACGGAAATATGGATCGTATCGGAAATATAAATATTATCCAAGTCGTAGATGTTGCCGGAAACGGAAACATGGTACGTATTGGAAAATATTATCGGAAATGGAAATATTGCCAGAATCGGAAATATTGCCGGAAACGGAAATATTGTCAGAATCGGAAATATTACCGGAATCGGAAAATAATTCCGGAAACGGAAATATTAAATATTTGTTCGAAACGGAAATTAATTCCGGAATCGGAAATGTTAAATATTGTTCGTATCGGAAATGAATTCCGGAATCGGAAATTTAATCGGAAGCGCATCGTACGAATAAGCATCGGACGAGGCCTGCCGGACGAGGCCCAGCACGAAGCCAGGCCATCGCCCAGCAAGCCAAGCGCGCCGCACAAACAGCCACGCCAGGCCCAGCGCTAGGCCATGCCCAGCAGGCCGCGCAGCGCGCACAGCGCGCACAGCGCGCGCGAGAGCTGCGTGGGCTTGCAGCTCGCGCAGGCCTCGCTGCGTGGGCTGCTGCTCGCGCGCACGCATGGGCGGCCCATCGTGGCTGCCGTGCGTGTGTGTGCAAGTGTTTGTGTTCGTGCACGTTTCCTAAAACATGCAGAGTTCGGTTAATGATTAAATTCCTAATTCTATTTGATAAATTAATTAAATTAGAGTTCTTGTAGGATTCTAAGTTTAATTAATTTGTATCTGAATAGGATTTCGATTCCCTTTCCATACCCCTATAAATATGAGGCTAGGGCTCACAATTTATAACGAGTTTCAAAGTATTCAAAGTGAGTTTTTGAGAGAAAAATTCAGCTACACATCTTGCTCAAAAGTGCCGAAAATTCTAGTACCTTAAGGGCGATTCTAGTTGGTCAATCTTAAGGCGGATCCGGACGTGCTGTGGACTATCTACGGAGGGACGACACTTGGAGTCCTAAAGACTTGTTCTTGTTCGGTTCGGGCGCAGCTAGGGAGGGCACGCAACAAAGAGTATGCATCTAAATTATGCTATATGATTATGTGTAAATAATATGTAGTCCTGGGTTAATGGTTGTTTCCGCATGATTTATGCAATGTCATATGTATCATAACCTAACAGTGGTATCACGAGCCCCTTATTATTTTCATAATCTAAATTGCATGAACATGGTTAAATATTACAAATTTGCAAGAATTAAAAGGGGTGATTAATTTTCGTAATTGTTAATTAATTGCAAATTGCGTTTATTTAATTATACGTACGCAGTTTTTCGGCAGTTTCTTCGTTACTCATCCAAATCGAGTGATTTTTGTGTCAATTCCGCATGTAAAAGGCATTCTAAAATTTTGACAAAAATAGTTTTTTTCTGCCGAACCCAGAATTCTCAAATTCGAAGCCTAACTATGACTTTTCGAAGGTTTTAGTTTTTCGAATGCAAAATTTCGTAAATTTAAGATGTTAAATTAAATATTTGCGATTCTTGTTGATAAATCTTGAATTTTTGATTGACCTAATGCATATGTTTAACAAGTTTGAATGCCTAGTCTTGTTAATTATGCAATCTAATTTGTAATTATGATTAATTTGTTGAAAATTAGAATAATTTAGAATTAATTTAATTTTCATAATTAATTGTAATTTAATTAGAAACCTATGATTAAAAACCACCATAAAAATTGTAAATTTATGATAAATTTTAAATTTTTATGACCTAGACTTGAATCCATAACAATCGGAAATCAATTGAATAATAAATTTTCGATTTTTCGCCCTAAAATTATGAAATTAATAATATTTATTAATTTGTCATTAATTTTATAAATTTTAAATTTTTATGCGATTCGTTCATATAACTTGCACGCACAAAGCAATGGACGCTTCGTGTTACCCTTAAGGGGTGTTGTATAATGCGGGCATGCGACGACGAGCAAGAGAGCTCGTCGCCCGTGCGGCACGAATGCAATGAGCAAGGGCGTAGTGCACGAGCACAAGGCAGCAGCCCTGCCTTGTGTCGTGTGCCACGAGCAGTGGACGAATGGGCATGGGCTAAGGGCGAGCCAAGGCAGTCGCGTGTGGGCAGCAAGCGAGCTGCGCCACAACGCGCGCTGCCTCGCGCAAGAGCGCGCAGCCTCGCGCGCAGCGAGCTTGCAAGCGAGCTGCGCCACAACGCGCGCTGCCTCGCGCAAGAGCGCGCAGCCTCGCGCGCAGCGAGCGCAAGCTCGCGTGCCACGAGCGCTGCGCCCAGCATTGCTCGCGCGCACAACGAGCGAGGGCTCGCGCGCACAGCGACCGAGGGCTCGCGCGCACAGCGAGCGAGGGCTCGCGCGCACAGCGAGCAATTGCTCGCGCGCACAGCGAGCGGTCGAGCGCGCGCAGCGAGCGCTGGCGAGCGCGCACTGCGAGCGATAGCTCGCATGCGATGAGCGCTGGCGCGCGCAGCGAGCACCGAAGCGTGCGGAGGATTGCGATGGGGAAGCAGCAGCTATGCGACGAGCGCATGGGCTGCGCGCACATGGCCAACAATGGCTGTGTGCGTGCGGCCCATGGGCGTGCAATGCGTAGGGTGTTTGCGTTATGATTAGATCGTTTTGAATGTTTAATTTGAAAATTTCAGTTCACGTAATTTTAATTAATTTTAAAATTAATAATTTAAATTATTTTCTTGGATTTTAATTTTGAATATTGTAATTATAATAAATTTTATTTATTCTAATTATTTTACTAAAATTAAAATCATGAATTAATTTAAATACGACTGAAATTAAATTAAACTTTTTGGATTCAATTATAAATTTATATGAGCTTTAAATTTTAATTAAATTTGTATGTTTCCGGTTAGACTAGAAATACATTTTTATGTTTAAAATTAGTAAAGCATATGAATTTATTGGTTTAAGTGGGAGCGCTTTTTAGTCATAAACTCTTGATTAGGTCTACAAATCCTTAAGGTTAAAACAACTTGATTAGAATTAATAAGGACTGAATAATTGGTAGATTATTGGTGCCCTTGATTAATTGCTGCAAATGTTTACGTGATGCATAATGTGTTTTACTAACCAGCTATGTGGGCCATTCATGATAATGAATGGGTGAATGGTATATATTGTATATGTACTGTTTTGCAGGTTATAAGTGACTAGTATGGCCCAAATAGGATAGAAAATATGGTCTGCGTACCATTAATTTGAATGTAATTGGTCTAAAGTACCAAAGTTATTTTTCAAATTCAAATATGGTCTGCGTACCATCAAATAGTTGTAATTAGTTATAGCTTATCCTATTTGAAGAAAATGGTGCCTCCCACGGAGATTTTCAAGACGGACTTTGAAGTAAAAGCTTCAAGATGAAGTCGGGCCATACTAGATCACAAATATCTTATGCATGTTTTAAGTTATTTATTGCTATTAAATATGTCTTAAAATGCATGAGATCAAAGGCATTTATGTTGCATGATTAAGGATTTTAGTTCACTTAAAATCTAACCAACATAGTAAGAGCCTTAAGTTCCAAACTTAAAAATTGAGTTAAAAGGTGCCATGCCAAAATATACACTTGCTTGGATATCCTTTACATCAATCTAGTAATAGTTTTCGCTCAGCGAGGTGTTACTTATTGGTCCTAAAGGGGCAAGGTACACAAATAATTGTGAGTACATGTTAGTTTTGGTGAAACTCAACGATATAAGTAAGGAGTCCTTTTATGTCGTGGCAAATTCGATAGGTTTACCTAATAAGTTCTTAGACGGACCTATCAACCAAGAATAGTTTCTAGACTATTAGCAAAAGGCTTTTGCTTACCTAAGATGTTCTAGGATTAAGTCGACAAACTGTGCTTAGTTCTTCAATGATTTTAGGATCTTGTAATCATTTTATTCACACCTGCCGGAACAATAAAATCGAATAAAATGCTAATAACTTGTTTGAATTGCATGGTTGCTTTAATTTCAAGTTATTATTCATGATAAATGTTTAAGACTTTGCATGCTTCAATGTATGTTTTAATTATTGTTTATAATTAAATATCTTGCACTGCAATAAATCCTTTTAGAAAGGTAACAGTAAATTTCCTCGATTGGTAGTGAATCCAAGAACGATTCACGGAAATGAGAGAAAGTGAGCAATTTAAAATGTACGTTTCTTTTAGCGACTTTTATGGTTGTTTTCGAATATCAAAATCGAATGGCAAACCAATTGGTGCTTGTGAATTCAAAATACAATGTAGTTTTGAGATCATAAAGCATTGAGTTTAATACGCTCAGCTTTACCAATGGTTAACAACCTAATATCTTTGTCCATTTAAATCTCGAATGAGTCTAGTCCCTAGACATTCGAATAGATCGATGCTTAGAGAACTTTAGAAGCTTCTGGTAAGATCATCTAGTTGAAACAAAATATTCAACATAAATTAAAATGGTAAAGAACCTTGTTGGTGACATTGGACATGTCTAACAAAGTATAAAAGTCAACACTAAAGAATTCAATTCTTAAGACTATAAGAAAAGGTACAAGAAATAGGAAAACGAGGAACAAATGAAAGGAATTTACGATTTCGTTTCTACCTATAAGTTTATGTTTAAAGAGAAGTGACCTAGCAATCAAAATTCCTTGGTATCATATACCGCTTGAGGTTCTTACTTCGGTAATAACTCAAACAATGGAAGCTAGGATACACTAATGACCTACAAGTGGGAAATGAAGCATGGAAATGCTACATTAGTTGTAGGGTCATCTAGTTTGTTTTAAGTCCTTTCAAAGGCTGGAACTAAATGGCTATTTTGTTCCATAATCAGCATACCTAAATTTCTGCTTCAAACACAGAAAGACTCACATTCAGAAGAACAAAAACAATGCTTGTTTGTTTGTTTATTTGAATGAAATGGTCAATTACAGGTTGAGTCAATATGCTTGATTAAAACAAACAACTCTTTAAAGAACTTTACTAGGTTCAAATCAAACCCTTGATTTGAGTTCCATTAATCTTTGGCATTGTTGCTTAGACCATATCAACAAGTTAACATTCATAAGCTCTATTTTGATGGACTTTTTGAAAGTTGGTAGATTTCTAGATCAACTTAAGACAAGCTAGTCTTACTTGTTGAAAGTAACAAAGAATATGAACTATTGTTAGAACGCCTAGACGATAGAGTTCAAAGCTAAAGAAAGGTTTTATGACTTTATTATTTCACATGGATTTGAGTGAATATAGGTTTATTTACTCAAATGTGATATAAGTTGAATCTGTTTGGCTAGTTCAAAGATTCAGAAGTATAAAATCCACTTGGCAAGAAATCATAAAGATCTAGGTTAGATCATGTTGATGATTACTTGAGACCAAATATGATCATCAATGATTGTGTGGTGTAGTTTCACAATCTAGGTCCATAAGATATGGCATATCTTAGTTGGAATAATCGAAGTCAATTAGTACTTGATTCGATTAATGATGAATCATAAAGACTTTTCCTATAATTTCTAAAACAAAATGCTCAACTACCACCAAACTAAACCAAAATTCGTCAAAGCTATTGAAAAGTAAATTCAGAATAACTTTTCATAAAATATATCTAGAGAGTTGCAAAACTCAGTGGGAGCTTAGTGTTTGTCATTCGACAAACTAAGGCCCAAGTATAGATATATGTTTCATTGTGATTTATTCAAATGAGACACAAGGGTATTGTTTCTACCACGAATTTTTGAGAACATAATGTTTGTTTGCTCGAAATGATGTCCTTTTGGAGATTCGTTTCCAAAATGACAAGTGGGAGAAAATAGACCTCGAAAGTTTTCGAGGCGAACAACAAACATAAACGGACATTCCGGAGGCTTTTCGAAGTGCTTCAGAAAATCCGAACTTATTCTTTAAGGACTTTAGAAGTGGTTTTAAAGAATAGACATCTCTTAGAAGACTTTACAAATGCTTCAAAGAGAACAGAATATTCAAAGGACTTTCAAGTGGCTATTGATATTCTATTTGTTTGATGTTCTATACCCAAGTAGGCATAGAATTCAAGTCACTGAAACTATGAGATTCTTCTATTAGATAGTGAAGAAACATAGAGATCAGGTCAATGAAACTATGAGATTCTTCTATTAAATAGTGAAGATACCTACAACTTGCAGTCAAACTATTATCCTGTAGATTAATGAGTTTGTGACTTGTAAGAAAGCTATGACGAAACCTAGATTCGCTAAAATGGTTAGAGGCCATATATAGACTCAAATGTTTTAAATGGTTAGAGGCCATAAAACATACTCAATGTTTTGATGACAAAATTGAAATTTTGTTGATTTGCAAGAATAGGTTCACACCTATTGGTTGCAAGTTTGTTTTAAGGATAAAAACCATCAAACATGGAATTGTGTTCACACACAAAGCTAGATTAGTTGCTAAAGGTTACAAGCAAATTCATGGTGTGAATTGTGTTGAAACCTCATGCATAATCGTAATGCTCAAGTCTATAATTCAAGCAATGATTGCATATTGGTACATATAGCAATTGGATGACAAAACGTATTCCTCAATCAAATGTGGGAATAAACTATGTACATGGTATGTCATAGGATTTGTGGATCCAAATAAATGCTTGAAAAAGAAAGCTAGCTTATGAAATCTAAGTACAGATTTAAGCAAGCAATTGGGAATTAGAAATGTATTTTAGTGAAGCTAATAAGTATTTTAATTTCATAAAATGTACATGATTCTTATAGATATATAAGAAGTTTAGTGGGAGTACATAAAACTTAATTGGTCCTATGTGTATCACACACATATCTCTCTATTGTAAAATAACATTCAAATGCTAATGACTTAGATTTGAAATTATTCATCAATGATGGACCATGGCGAAACTTAGTACATACTGGGTATTAAGATCTATTTACAAAGATCTTATGATATTGTTTTGGATTAAGTAATGGCATTTACTAAATCAAACACGAAAGTCTCCATTGGAGATATTCGACCCATGTGAATAAATCTAAGTAAAGGATGTTTGAACTATGTATAAGCATTTACTAAGTTAAACATCAAAGAGTCTAAATGAGATTCTTAAACCTATATTATATGTCAAAGAATTTAGCTGGATTCAGTATCTGCTGAAATTGAATGAGCTAAAATTACATGAATAGAATTCAATTGGGAATTATTCTGAAAAAGAATTTATCATGTATGATATAATATGAGGATCGCCAAAAACGTATCGTATGACTTTAGGCATGACGAACATATACCAATCTCTATTGATCTAAGTGAAGATCAACTAGGTTGAGATCAAGAATACTTATGGTACTTGAAAAAGTACATAGGAATAGTTCTTGATTCAAGGAAATAAAGATATGCTAAATATTGATGCTACACGCATAAACACTGGCAAAGGATCAAGCAAGACCCTTTGGAGTTAACCATTGATAAGGACGAGCTATAGAGCATCGTGTTTTGAAATGGCAACATGGATTGGAGACCATGAGTTGTTGCGTGGGAAATTAAAATATTAATTTCTATGTTCTAAGATATAGTTGGAGAGTCTTCCACATATCTATGAACTGCTTGGATAGGTAAATCCAAACAAAGCATCACTAGCAACCTATACAGTTGAAGTAAAAGTGATTGTTGCCTAAGAAGCAATAAAAGAGGGTTGTTTAAAGTTCTTCACTGAACTTGGGTAGATCACCTATCTGCTGGCTTGATGGTTCTTCATTGAAAAATGCGTAGAACCACTCTTGAAGCAAGAAAAACGTCTGCTAACTTGATGGTTCTTCATTGAGAAATGCGTAGAACCACCATTGTAGCGAGAAAGACTAGATCACATAATAAACAAACTCGAAAAGATCTTATCATCATATCTCGAAGAACATTCGATGAAAAGGATATTAAGATTGGCAAAGCATGATAACTAAACCTATGCAACAAGTGAGAAGCAACACTCACGTTGTAGCACTGGAAATCAAGCATAGCTTTGAATTCCATGAACTGTTTTAAAGATGGGTTTGAGGCCCATGGTTGTAAAACAATGGGGTTGAACATTTATCATATATGAAATGTATTTTCATATTCCATTTAATCTTGGTTTAGTATTAAATGATGAGTCCCTTCAATTTGACGATATATTCAAGATAGACTGTCAGGACCAGTCCTGTGACTAAGAAATGTCTATCAAGTGAACTTGAATGTCAAAGGTTGAAAATGGTCCCTAGTCGGAGTTTTCTATAAAATTGGACGCATAGAAAACGTTAGACGATTAGAATGCAAGATGACTAGTAGTTCTGTTTCTTGAACTATGTGGACATGGCAATGTCATAATCATTTGCATAGATACTTACTTTGGGAAGACTAGTATCGGACAAGACCTATGAAACTTTACTGTAAGAGATGAAGATCTGTCATAAGTAAATTTCATTAAATTATTAGACACTAAATCCTCAATACCTGAGTGATTTGAGATTACTTGTTTGAGAACTGGTTGCTTTGACGTTGACCAACCGTCGCACCGTAAAAGGAGGCTATAAAGGCAACGCTCAGGTAATCACCTATCAAACGAAGTCTAATCTCAAGATCGCAAGATTGGGATTGTCCTCCCATAAATCGGGATGAGATGCTTAAAAGTTGTACAAGGCCACTCGGAGAGCTAGAAACTGTGAAATGCATGGCCGTGCTCGGATGAATCATAGGCTATGATTATCTGTTTATTTGATCAGTTGAACTCTGAAACCGAGGAACACCTCTGGACATAATAAGGATGACAACTCTTACCTTATGTTCAAGAGCAAGCATCGAGCAACAAAGGAATTAGGAAATGCACACTTGTCCCTAAGGACAAGTGGGAGACTGAAGGAAATAATGCCCTTGGTCCAAGTATGCATTCTATGTTAAGTCTAATAAATGCGGTTCAGTATTAATTAACAAGTTAATAATTCAGTGAGATCAAGTGAGCTGAATGCCTAGCTAGAGGCCGCTTCAGTTCAAGTGGAATTAATGATATTAATCCACAGCTTACTCTTGACTGAACCCGTAGGGTCACACAAATAGTACGTAAACGGATCAAGTATTTAATGGCATTAAATACTCCATCTATGAATATTCGGAATCGACGGATCTTGGTTTCAGTGGGAGCTGAGATCGTCACAGGCAAGAAATGAATACTCCGGAAACGATGATATTGCCGGAAACGGAAATATGGATCGTATCGGAAATATAAATATTATCCAAGTCGTAGATGTTGCCGGAAACGGAAACATGGTACGTATTGGAAAATATTATCGGAAATGGAAATATTGCCAGAATCGGAAATATTGCCGGAAACGGAAATATTGTCAGAATCGGAAATATTACCGGAATCGGAAAATAATTCCGGAAACGGAAATATTAAATATTTGTTCGAAACGGAAATTAATTCCGGAATCGGAAATGTTAAATATTGTTCGTATCGGAAATGAATTCCGGAATCGGAAATTTAATCGGAAGCGCATCGTACGAATAAGCATCGGACGAGGCCTGCCGGACGAGGCCCAGCACGAAGCCAGGCCATCGCCCAGCAAGCCAAGCGCGCCGCACAAACAGCCACGCCAGGCCCAGCGCTAGGCCAGGCCCAGCAGGCCGCGCAGCGCGCACAGCGCGCACAGCGCGCGCGAGAGCTGCGTGGGCTTGCAGCTCGCGCAGGCCTCGCTGCGTGGGCTGCTGCTCGCGCGCACGCATGGGCGGCCCATCGTGGCTGCCGTGCGTGTGTGTGCAAGTGTTTGTGTTCGTGCACGTTTCCTAAAACATGCAGAGTTCGGTTAATGATTAAATTCCTAATTCTATTTGATAAATTAATTAAATTAGAGTTCTTGTAGGATTCTAAGTTTAATTAATTTGTATCTGAATAGGATTTCGATTCCCTTTCCATACCCCTATAAATATGAGGCTAGGGCTCACAATTTATAACGAGTTTCAAAGTATTCAAAGTGAGTTTTTGAGAGAAAAATTCAGCTACACATCTTGCTCAAAAGTGCCGAAAATTCTAGTACCTTAAGGGCGATTCTAGTTGGTCAATCTTAAGGCGGATCCGGACGTGCTGTGGACTATCTACGGAGGGACGACACTTGGAGTCCTAAAGACTTGTTCTTGTTCGGTTCGGGCGCAGCTAGGGAGGGCACGCAACAAAGAGTATGCATCTAAATTATGCTATATGATTATGTGTAAATAATATGTAGTCCTGGGTTAATGGTTGTTTCCGCATGATTTATGCAATGTCATATGTATCATAACCTAACATTGGTGTCTTTTGGTTTTTCTTCCCCCATGTTAATGACCTTACTTTCAGTTTTCGCCATTGTTGCTCCTCTTGAAGCTTTTCATCATCATTTTTTTAATGTGAAATGCTAATTCCACTTCTTTTTCTTGTTTGCTCTTTCTCTGGATTTCAGTTCAACATGTCTGATGCATCTGATAGTGAGAATCCTAGTAACTCAGATTATGCGAGTGCTTCTTCTACCTCTTATTCTACCTCTTCCCCTTCCTCTGTCTCTTTGTCCTCTGACGAAGAGTCCAGGGCTTTTGCTGAGACTAGGACTAAGTATGTGGATGATTTTATGTCTGGTCCTGCTGTTATCCCTATTTCTTCAGATGAGGGGTCCTCTGAAGGCGACCCCTCTTCTTCTGTCAACACGGGTCCTGCGCCAACCGTACTTATATCTGACCTGTCGCGTTCTTACCGTCAGACCCTTAGGGAATTGCGTCATGCTTGTCTTGCTAGGGCTATTAGAATGGACCCTCCCCCTAGTGATCCTCCTGGGTTGGAGGTTCAACCTCTGTCAGAGTGAGCTTGGTTGGATACCTTCACAGACCTTGATGAAGCCTTTGAGTCGTTTGAGTCTTTGTATGTTTACAGACGTCGTGAGTCTTCTTTTATGGCGTCCTTCGAAAACATCCATCAGATAACAGAGGACATGACTCTGTACGACATAACTAATCTTCGCCCGTATCCTTTGTATGTGGAGGAAGAGATTCCCGTCGGCTCGTCTGCTCCCTTTCTATCTGCTGGCGCAAGTCTTGGGCCTCTGTTTGCAGAGATGAATACTGAGTGGCTGGACCGCGCGGCTAGGTTTGATTATGCTGGGTGGGGCAACGACTTCTTTGCCATGTCGGAGGGCTACTCTTTGGTCCTGCCGGAATCGTCTGATCGAATTACTCATCCTCCTCCTAGGCATGTTGGTGTGTATGTCCACCATCTTGATTACGGGCTTTGCTTCCCTCTGGATCCCACTCTTGTTAAAATACTCAAGGCTTTTAACATCTGCCTTGCCCAACTCCATCCCCTCGCTGTGCGGGGTTTAATTTGTTATCTGTGGGTCTGCCGATTTAAAGGCTTTCCTGAGACTTTGTCCCTCTGCAAAATTCTTCATTATCTTCACCCTTCTTCTACTTTTCCAGACTCTGTTGGTTGGTACTGCCTATACTCTGCAAAGTTAAAGATGACGTCTCTTGGCACCCCCACTGGGGTGAGAAATTGGAATGACCGCTTCTTTTGGTTCAAGGTACCTGAAGATTACCCCTTCTCAATGGGGTTTATCTCTCCTCGTTTGCGAATGGCGGGCATTGAGACATTCGTAGGTTTGGTTCAGGAAGATTAGGCGTTTTCTTGGTTTGAGACGGTTCCTACTGTCTCGGACATGGGGAAATACTACCGTGCTCCGAAGAATTGGCTTCCACCATCTAGCTACATCTTGCGCAATTACATGCTTTCTGCCATGTTCTTATGCAATACCGACCCTCAAGGTTGGTTTTCTTTTTTCTTCTTCTCTCTCTCTCTCTCTCTCTCTCTCTCTCTCTCTCTCTCTCTCTCTCTCTCTCTCTCTCTCTCTCTCTCTCTCTCTCTCTCTCATTACATAGTATTTTGCTCTGGCTTTTAACTTGTTCATCTTATGCTCTGCCTCTAACCCGTTATTTCGTTCCTCTGCAGGTCTTCCGTTTGTGAATTTAAGTGCCATTAGTCTGGGTCCAAACGAAGAAATTCTGAGTAACGAGCCTGCTGACCCCCCAACAGAGGAAGTTTATAAAACACTTGCCGAAATGGCTTCCACGGTTCAGCGCCCCCCTCCATGTAGCCGGATTACCCGTGGTGGTGGGTCTGGCAGAGTTGGTTTTACTAGTCTCGGTGCTGGTCGGTCTGGTCCTGTACGGCCGCCTACCTCTTCTGCTAATAATTCATCTACTCCCTTACTCCCAGCCCTGCTCCCGCTGCAGCCGTTGTGTCGTCATCGGGGCGACGTCCCAGGAGGTGGGGTGGTTGGGCGACGCCGTATCCGTACAAGTATGGAAGGTGAGAGATCTGATGTTGCCGCAGGGCCAGTGGGCTCTATTGAGACTGTTGCAAACATTGATCAGGGGGCAGAGGCTGTGGAGAGGGTGGAGGTGGTAGAAGAGGAGCCTTTAATTCAATGGCCAGGAAAAAGAGTTTGCACTGGGGAAGAACCGAGTGGTATGTTATACAGTGGTCTGAGGAGACCCCAACTTAAACTTCTTCTGAGCTTCTGCAGAAGTATATTGAAGAGCAGATGAATGTACCAGATTATCTTGTTCATCCTCGCATTCCTGAAGACATAAATGTGAAGATAACAACTACCAGGAGGATGAGTATATTTTAATTACTCCAGAGGCAAACCCCGAGCTTGCCCGCGTATTCCCCATGCCCGCTGAGTACTCCTCTGATGTGTGTATTATCCAAGGTGGAGTGTGCAGGCAAACGATTCTTTGTACGGTTAGTATCCAGAGGATGGTGGCAACTTGGATGTTTGTATCTGTAGGGGAATTCAATTGCCTATTGACAGACCTCGAGATCACATATACACCCCTGGGGCTACGGCGTGCCAGAAAGCTGTAGAGGTACTTTTGTGTTTGGACCTAGTTCCTTGCTCCCTTAATTTTGCTCAAGTTTTGTTCCTTTTTGCAGGCCTGCGGATCTGTGCGGGAGCTGAACGACTTGTTCTGCTACTATGAACGTAAATATCGTCAACATGTTTCTTTTTTGGAAGATAGTCAGGTTGTCATTCGATATTTACGGATAGAGCTAGATCAGTCTATCGCTGCCCTGACAACTGCCAACTCCGATATGAAAAAATTGTCTATTGATCGCGGGGAAAACTAGGTCGTTACTAGTTTCTCCTAATCAAATAAAAAAACCTAAACTAACCACTAAACACAAGTAAAGCGGCAAGTAAGGGTCGAAATCCACAAGGACTAAGGTGCGCTAATTTATGCTAATCAAACAACAAGCTAGGTCGAAATAGGGTTGGAAAAGTCAACTAACCAACTAAAACTAAACTAACTACCAAAGGACAAACATGGTCAAGGAATGAGATCAAACACCAACAATAATGAAACAAGTATACGAGAAACAATTAAGAATGATGATGCATAAGCAAAGTATGAATGATGCGTTGGTTAGAAATAGATCCCCAAATGACTCCCGCCTTAGATCAATTCTTAGAATAGTCAAATGCGAACTCCCGTCCTACACACAACTACCCTTAGGTCACAGTTAAGCACAAACCAAACAATAGTCAACTTAGGTCACGATCCCTCGATTTTCCTAAAGTCAACTACCCCAAAATCTAAGTCATATACAAGTAGCTAATTTGTATACAACAAAGTTTGAGTATGCTCAAACAAACAATAATTTAATCATGCAACATCACCAAATTCAAACTCATTTACCCAAATCAATCTTTGTTAGGTTTTCACCCAAACCCTAACCAATAAACTACTCCATCAACATAAAAATATGAAATTTATAGAAATTAACAACTAAAAACATGATTCTAAACAATAACAACAACTAATCTAAACATGAATCATTAAACTAAACCAAAACAATTAACTAAGTAAAACGATAAATAAAGTAATAAATAAGCAATAAATAAGGAGAGAGAGAGTAGAGAAAATCTCATTGATTAAATGATGGAAATCTCCAAATCATCATGTTCCCCATCTTTGATTCTTCAAAATCCAATTTCAACCCATGTTTCTCTCATTTTCTGTCTCAAAAACTAACTAAACCCTAGAAAATTAGAAACTAAAACTAATTATGTACATTGCAAAAAAAAAACAATATGAGTCTCCAAGAGAAAAGAAAAAAGGTATTTATACTAAAGCCTAAAAGAAAATAAAAAGAAAAAGAAAAAAGGAAAAATAAACTAAAACAAAAGAAATGAGATTAAAAGAGGGAGAAAAAAAGGGAATTAAAGAAATAAAAATAAAATAAAAGTCAAAAGAATCAGATCCCCTAAATGAAAACAATCAGCCTCCTTGCTCCCTTAGGCCCACGAAAACCAAACCCCCTTTTCATTCTTCTCTGTGTTTTTCCTTCGGCCCTTTTCATCTCTGATACGCTGCTCACCAGCCACCATCATTAATCATCACCGTCAATTTTCCATCATCATCGGCCATCAACGCATCCTCGTCATCATCAGCGTCGTCCATCATCCTCGATCATCAATCTATCAACGCATCATCGCACCATCTTTGATCAATCAACCATCATCACCGTCGATTCATCCATCAATTCATCAACTCGTTCAATCCAAGGTCCAAGACTCGCTTGCTCATTATCAATCAATCGTAGCCGTCGAGCTTCATTAATTCCGTACAAAAATTGAGCGCCCAAAAGTTCGGTCGAACGTTAATGGAGGTTCGGGAGAACCCGTTTCTAGTTTGGGCGAACTCAAGGAATGTTCGGCCGGACCCGACCTTGTCAGGAACTCAAAAAATTGGGTTCGGTCGAACTTGAATACGGTTCGACCAAACTTCAGTACTATGTTTTTACTATGTTTCGTGACTGCGATTTGGTGAATGTTAGCAGTGGAGGTGGTGTAGGGCAGTGTTGCCGTGTTGGTGTTGCTGCGGTGGCTGGGGTTGAGCTGTGGTAGTGTGTGGTGATTGTGCGTTGGTAGAGAGGAGAGCAAGAGGAGAGTGGGGCAGCATTGGTGTGGTGTAGGCTAGGGGTGGGGTGGTGTAGGATAAGACATCTTGGATGTTAGGCATAAATGTACCACCATAGGTGTGTTTGACTTTTGCTGACCAAGCGATACAATGGACTTGACTTTGAAATTCACGCTTCCAAATACACACACCTACACAATAAAAGAAAGACGAGGGGGAGAAAACGGAACAAATAAATAATAAAAAAAAATGATAGAAAAGATAATAACAATAATGACAAAATAATAATAATAATAATTAAGAATAATGATAATATATAGAATTAGTAACGAAAAACTAAAATATATAAAATTAGTAACGAAAAACTAAAATATATAAAATTATCGAAACAAAGAAAAATAAAAAAAATTAAGAAAATAAGTCCTAAAAGCTAACAAAAACGCTAATTACGCTAAATTAAGGTATAAAGAATAAAAGTAAGAAATTAAGGGAAATAAAGACTAAATAGTGCTAAAAATATAATAAAATGACTCGAACAATGCCTAAATTACTATCCTATGAGTGCCATAAATGTCACTCATCAAATGCCCCCAAACTTGAGCTTTTGCTCGTCCACGAGCAAAACAATGAAACACAAAGGAAAATGGGATAGAAATTTTGAGCAAAATGAGTTATTGATGAGAAACTAAGCCAAGGAAACATAGAAAATAGAAATTGTGATAGAATATACACTAACTCACTGTCGTAGGAATCACGGTTGCATTTAAGCACATGCAACAAGCTCTTTAAACCCCTAAATCGCTCTAGAGGGCGAGTGAGATCTCGCAAGGGTTTCCCACAAGATTAACCCATAAATCTTATTAAGCACAATCAAGACAATTCACCCAAAGTCATCTCATCAAGCATGGTTCACCAAACATGGTCGATTCAAACAAACTTTCAAGGCATAGCCATCATCAAAATGTATCCATGAATTAGGAATATAAGGGATAGACTAATCTAAGGTGCAAGAGAATCACAATCAAAGCATCGAATCATCAATTAGGTTCGCTAAGACATCCAAAAGTCAAAAATTGTTCTCAAATGGATAAATATGATCACGACCACCTAAAATGCACATTGACTCCCGAAACTTGACTTTTGCTAAGAGAATCTTGGATTGTGAGATTAAGGAACTTGAGTAATGGGTCTAGAGTCTCGATTCTTGAGCCGCAATGACATTCATTATCACTAGGGAAAACTTTACTTAATAAATCTTCAAGCTCCCACTCAATCATCTAAACTAACCCACTTTCTCAAGGACTTGTGGCATTTACCACTTATTGACTTTTTTTTTTCTTTTTGTAAACTTTAATAGGCTTATTATACCTTGTGGGCTCATTGGCACCACTTATTGACTCGAACTTGACTCTTAGGCTTTCGCCTTGTGGGCTCAAATGCACCACTTATTGGACTCGAAACATTAATCACAATATTTTTCTTCTACAATCCAATTAACTCTTAGCATAGCTTATTCGTGGGAATGAAGTGTACCAAAGGGAATTAAGGTAGCAAAGAACATCCAAAGAGAACAAAATTAACTCTTTTCAAACCAAAGCTTATCATTTAGAATCATCGAAAACTTTTTCAAGTAGAGACTCAAGCAACAAAGATTAAGTTATCCCTAATCGCCCTAACTCACACATGCAAATATCCAACGGAAATACATCTACTCAATTATCCAAATGACAAGCAAGGGAATCCACATTAAAAATCACTGAGATTCTTTCTTTGGACGAGAAAATAATTTTTAGTGCTTTTATTCAATCACTTTGGACTTTTTTTTGGATTTTCTAAACTTTTTTGGATTTTTTTTATTTTTTCCAAAAGTTTGAAAGAAAAGATAAATAAAAAGAAATAAATAAAGAAAATATTTATGGATTTTGAATTTTATTAAAGAAAAGAAAATAAAGAAACGAAAAGAATGAAGCCTCCCCCAAGCTAGCGAAAAGCTATTCCCCCAAGCTAGAATTAAGCATTGTCCTCAATGCTTGAAACAAAGACTCAAGGGAAGGGAGGGCGGGAAAGAAAACACGCATTCAACCAATATACATAGTTCCGCAAATCACAACACATTAGAGAAAGAGAAATGGAGGCAACCAAATCAACATTTTCAACCATCCAACCCCAATGCTCCAACAAGTCATATGCCAATCAACCGATGGAGTAATTAAAAGAGGGAGAGGAAGGACACTACCGGATAGTGGGTGGGTGTAAATACCCACAAATGATCCAATTTCTCCATTTGAAATCAACTTTCTCCAAAATTATGCTTTGCTTTCATGTGCTATCGAGAATGAGCACTTATTCCACTTAAGTACCTAAAACAAGAATTGAAAAGAAACATAAGTAGGAGAAAAAATAAAGAAA
Organism: Spinacia oleracea; assembly: GCF_020520425.1. Taxonomy (NCBI): domain Eukaryota; kingdom Viridiplantae; phylum Streptophyta; class Magnoliopsida; order Caryophyllales; family Amaranthaceae; genus Spinacia; species Spinacia oleracea. The sequence continues at coordinate 127,625,617 of NC_079490.1, read as the reverse complement.
ACGAAAGCAATAAAGCACGGGTTACTTCCCGAGAAAGGCTTGTTTAAGGTCCCAAGCACGACCTTTCTAGTAAATAACCCGACAAAGAACGCAAGAGTTTGTCAAATGCATCGGCACACATTTCAAGGAATAAAACATCTGCAATGCTCAAAAGAAAAGCATGCACAAAGATTAGTGCCATTTTATGCCAACTAGGAGAAGGATGCCGAAAAGAAGTAGGATCAAAAGGGAAAACAAGAAAATAAGAAGAAGAAAAATCAAAAGAATTAGAAAAAGAATAAATAATCGGCAAACTATCCTCAACAAACTCTTTTTGGGGGGCAATCTCACTCTTTTCCTTAAATATGATCGAATTAGGCACTCTGAGAACAATGGAGGCAAGGTTATCATCTAATGGAGGTGGTTTGAGAAAAGAAAAAGGATATGAGATGGGAAATGAGGGAACTAGGCCAAGATTTATAGAAAATGGGACATAAGGGGAAGGGGTAGAAACAAGGGCTTCACAAACAACTTCTCCCACATCACAAGAATTCAAAACATAAGCTTTTCGACCAAAGGGTCGTCAATCAAGGATTTTCCCTCCATATCACCATTATTCTCCTCAAAAACATCCTCAACCACCAAATAAGATGTCTTACTTTCACATTGACCAAAGAGTTCACTAAAGGAAGAGGGGGTGCGAGAGGATGGGTGCTCTAAAGATAGCCGAAAGGGAGTGAAATTAAGGTCACTTGAAATAGGAATAAGAGTCTCAAAATTTTGATAATCGATCAACAAAGGCTCATTATTCTCTACACCATCAACTAACCAATCCCCAAAAGAGGTTACCTCACTCTCCTCAATGGCATACTCCTCATCTTCATTATCCCAACAATCATCAACAAGATTTAGACTACTCTTTCCCAATTGATTTTCATTTTCAACATTCATCAAATCATCATCAATAATAGCAAAATGATCTATGGGTTTCCGAATAGCATTGATTATAGCCTCAAGAAAGGTCATGTGATCGGCTATTTGGTTGGCCCTAGAATTAAACTCTTTGATGCAATTCTCAAGAAGAAGCTCTAAGTTAGGTTCCGATGATTCCGAATGCATAGAATTTTGAAAATCAACAAGGGAAGTAGAGTCACAATCAAGCATATGAGGGAGATCATGCGAATTCTCGCAAATAATTGAAGGACTTTGATAAGAAGCATCAAAAATATTTACATTAGAATGCAACTCATCAACATGAGAATAAAGGGAAAGGGGGTTAGAATCATGCATATTTGGCTCGCTATTGAAATCATGCGACATTTCAAGAGAATTCATCCAAAAACTAGAATCAACATTAGAAACATGAAAATCCCTGACACATGTCCCATGATTAGTCATGTCCCAATCATGGGTATCTCTAGCTAACCAATTATAAAAATTCCAAGCTTCATCCACTAATTTATCCCGAAACTCACCATGAAACATATTATCAACCATTCCCCTAGTAAGCTCATTAAGACCATCATAAACTACTTCACACAATTCCCATAAATCAAACCTATAATCACTTCCAAGAGATTCCTCAAGTCTTTCAAAATACATCCAAAACGGTTCATGCTCAAATTGAGGAAACGAGAAACTTCCCATTTTTTGAAAATTTCAATACAAAATAAATAAATAAGAAAAACAAAAGAACTATGCACAATAACCTAGACTCATCTAACTAACACAAACCAATGCAAACCGTAGTCCCCGGCAACAGCGCCATTTTAATCGCGGGGAAAACTAGGTCGTTACTAGTTTCTCCTAATTAAATAAAAAAACCTAAACTAACCACTAAACACAAGTAAAGCGGCAAGTAAGGGAAGAAATCTACAAGGACTAAGGTGCGCTAATTTATGCTAATCAAACAACAAGCTAGGTCGAAATAGGGTTGGAAAAGTCAACTAACCAACTAAAACTAAACTAACTACCAAAGGACAAACATGGTCAAGGAATGAGATCAAACACCAACAATAATGAAACAAGTATACGAGAAACAATTAAGAATGATGATGCATAAGCAAAGTATGAATGATGCGTTGGTTAGAAATAGATCCCCAAATGACTCCCGCCTTAGATCAATTCTTAGAATAGTCAAATGCGAACTCCCGTCTTACACACAACTACCCTTAGGTCACGGTTAAGCACAAACCAAACAATAGTCAACTTAGGTCACGATCCCTCGATTTTCCTAAAGTCAACTACCCCAAAATCTAAGTCATACACTAGTAGCTAATTTGCATACAACAAAGTTTGAGTATGCTCAAACAAACAATAATTTAATCATGCAACATCACCAAATTCAAACTCATTTACCCAAATCAATCATTGTTAGGTTTTCACCCAAACCCTAACCAATAAACTACTCCATCAACATAAAAATATGAAATTTATAGAAATTAACAACTAAAAACATGATTTTAAACAATAACAACAACTAATATAAACATGAATCATTAAACTAAACAAAAACAATTAACTAATTAAAACGATAAATAAAGTAATAAATAAGCAATAAATAAGGAGAGAGAGAGTAGAGAAAATCTCATTGTTTAAATGATGGAAATCTCCAAATCATCAAGTTCCCCATCTTTGATTCTTCAAAATCCAATTTTAACCCATGTTTCTCTCACTTTCTCTCTCAAAAACTAACTAAACCCTAGAATATTAGAAACTAAAACTAATTATGTACATTGCAAAAAAAAAAATATGAGTCTCCAAGAGAAAAGAAAAAAGGTATTTATACTAAAGCCTAAAAGAAAATAAAAACAAAAAGAAAAAAGGAAAATTAAATTAAAACAAAAGAAATGAGATTAAAAGAGGGGAAAAAAAGGGAAATAAAGAAATAAAAATAAAATAAAAGTCAAAAGAATCAGATCCCCTCAATGAAAACAATCAGCCTCCTTGCTCCCTTAGGCCCACGAAAACCAAACCCCCTTTTCATTCTTCTCTATGTTTTTCCTTCGCCCCTTTTCATCTCTGATACGCTGCTCACCAGCCACCATCATTAATCATCACCGTTAATTTTCCATCATCATCGGCCATCAACGCATCCTCATCATCATCAGCGTCGTCCATCATCCCCGATCATCAATCTATCAACGCATCAATACACCATCTTCGCATCATCTTCGATCAATCAACCATCATCACCGTCGATTCATCCATCAATTCATCAACTCGTTCAATCCAAGGGCCAAGACTCGCTTGCTCATTATTAATCAATCGTAGCCGTCGAGCTTCATTAATTCCGTACAAAAATTGAGCGCCCAAAAGTTCGGTCGAACGTTAATGGAGGTTCGGGCGAACCCGTTTCTAGTTTGGCGAACTCAAGGAATGTTCGGCCGGACCCAACCTTGTCAGGAACTCAAAAATTTGGGTTCGGTCCAACTTGAATACGGTTCGACCAAACTTCAATACTCTGTTTTTACTCTGTTTCGTGACTGCGATTTGGTGTATGTTGGCAGTGGAGGTGGAGTAGGGCAGTGTTTCCGTGTTGGTGTTGCTGCGGTGGCTGGGGTTGAGCTGTGGTAGTGTGTGGTTATGGTGCGTTGGTAGAGAGGAGAGCAAGAGGAGAGTGGGGCTGCATTGGTGTGGTGTAGGCTAGGGGTGGGGTGGTGTAGGATAAGACATCTTGGATGTTAGGCATAAATGTACCACCATAGGTGTGTTTTACTTTTGCTGACCAAGCGATACAATGGACTTGACTTTGAAATTCACGTTTCCAAATACACACACCTACACAATAAAAACAAAGACGAGGGGGAGAAAACGGAACAAATAAATAATAAAAAAAGGATAGAAAAGATAAATAACAATAATGACAAATAATAATAATAATAATAATAATAATAATAATAATAATAATGATAATATATAGAATTAGTAACGAAAAACTAAAATATATAAAATTATCGAAACAAAGAAAAATAAATAAATTAAGAAAATAAGTCCTAAAAGCTAACAAAAACGCTAATTATGCTAAATTAAGGTGTAAAGAATAAAAGTAAGAAATTAAGGGAAATAAAGACTAAATAGTGCTAAACATATAATAAAATGACTCGAACAATGCCTAAATTACTATCCTATGAGTGCCATAAATGTCATTCATCATCTATAGAGAAAGATGCTCTACAGGAGGAAGTTGTTGAGCTGCGTCCTGCGGGGGCATCGCTGACTTTGGCTAACCAGGACCTTGAGCGAGCTCGGGTGCAGATGAATAAATTGGCTGAGGAGTTGGTCTTTGCTCGACAAAAAACATGCAGATGAACTGGCTAAAATGCAGGGTTCCGTGCAGGAGAAGATCAAGGATGCTATTGTAGAGTACTTAACCTCTGATGAGCAGTATGCATTGCTAACCCAACGCTACGATGGTGGTTGGAAGTCCTTCCGTTTTCTATTGAAGGCTAGGCATCTCGAGATTGATCTGAGTGCTATTGAGGATGATTAGCTAGCAGAGCAGCATTTGGTCATACTGAGGGAGTTGCGGGAGTGAGAAGATGCGGGGGGAAAACCCGTGGATGATGATGGCGTTCCCGACTTCTCAGTGGCCAACTCTCATCCAACGGATGTTCTAGCTCCTACCCCTGCTTCAGAGGCTGCTCAATAATGGCTTGGGCGGCTATCTCCTTGCTATTCTTGCACCACTAGCGTTCTTATATAGTTGCTCTGGATATTTTAACATTATTTTTTAGTACCCTCTGCGTGGGGTTGGCTTGTGAATATTGATATTTTAAACAATGGTACTAAGGCTTTGGCCCTTATGATAGGTTGTACTCTTTTTTGTCTGTTTTTGCAAGTATAGCCGCCGATCTTTCCCATCTTATCCGCGCAATCTACTTAGTTTATTTTATTTTTCTTGAATGTTTTTATGTCCTGCCCTGGTGTGGTGCCAGAGCAAAACTTCGAATATCGATTTATCGCGCTCTCACCACTGCGAGTTATTTTTTATTTCAAATTTTTGCTCTGGCTTTGGCCATAGAATAATTCAGAAATCAATTCACCATTTCACAACCTCTGCAAGTTGCTCTGATTTTAGATTGCTCTGGCTTTGGCCAAAGCAATACTCGGAAATCAATTTATCACTTTCCAACCTCTGCGGGTCGCTTTGATTTTGGATTGCTTTGGCTTTGGCCAGAGCAAAACTTAGAAATCAATTAGTCATTTTCCAACCTCTGCGGGTTGCTTTGATTTTGGATTGCTCTGGCTTTGGCCAGAGCAAAACTCGGAAATCAATTTGTCCTTTTCCAACCTCTGCGGGTTGCTTTGATTTTCGAAAAGCCAGAGCAAAACTCGGAAATAAATTTGTCATTTTCTCTAAGGTAATATCATGCTTTTCCTCCCTGCTATTTTGGTTGATCAGACCAAACTAATCACGAAAGGTATTGCTCATGATTTTACCTTGGTTACTTATATTGAAATGCGCTATTTTCGGAATAACAATGCCAATTTTCATTGTATTTACCAAGTAGGCAAGACACAAAGAAATACTTGGCTTTTCCAGCCTTGTTACATCACTATTTTTGCCTACCTAGACATAGTATTTTTTTGAGCATATTGGCATTCCATCTATTCTTCAGCTCTCTTCCATCCAATGTCATCAGATGATGTGAGCCAGGAACTACTTCATTCATGAACTGGTATGGCCCTTCCCAGTTGGCCGTGAACTTTCCCCCTGCTTTGCCTTTTTCCAGTGGCAGCTGTTCGCCGCAAAACCAGGTCTCCAACCTGCATTGGTCTAAGCTTGACCCTCTTATTATACGCCCTGCTCATCTTCTCCTTGTTCGCCGCTAACTTGAGCTCTACCATAAGTCTGATCTCTGGTAAGAGATCTATTCATTCCCTCATTAGTTGCTCGTTTGTGCTTTCGTCGTAGTACTGCACCCTAAAGCTAGGCAAGCCTACTTCTACAGGTAGCACTGCCTCAGCTCCGAAAGCCAATTTGTATGGGCTATCTCATGTCGCTTCCTTTTCGGTGGTTATGTTGAACCACAGAATATCTGGTACGAGTTCGGTCCATGAGCCTCTGAAGTCCTCTATTTTCTTCTTTAGTGCGCCTAAAATCTGCTTGTTAGCTGCCTCAGCCTGTCTGTTACTCTGGGGATGACACACATATGCATATGCGAACTTAATCCGCAGCGCTGCGCAATAATCTTTGACTGGGGTGCAGTCGAATTGTGTGCCATGGTAAAAAACCAAGCTTTCTTGGATGCTGAACCTTGTCACAATATTCCTCCAGATAAAGTCTTTCATCCTTTTTGTTGTGATGCTCTTTGTAGGCTCTGCTTTAATCCATTTGGTGAAGTAGTCCACTTCCACAATTAGGTACTTCCATCCCCCACTGAGAAAATTGGATTGGGTTGATGATGGGCTGAAGGTCATTAGAAGGTTGGTTAATGACAGGGGCGAACTTCTGGCACTTATCACATTTCTTCACATAAGACTGCGAATCTCTCACCATGGTTGGCCAGAAATATCCCGCCCTTAAGGCCTTCAAAGCTAAGGTTCTGCCTCCAATGTGGTTCCCACCTTTCGTGAATATCTTCTATTATTCTCTGCAACTCCTTTGCGGAGACACATCTCAACAAGGGCAGGGAAAAAGACTTCTTGTACAGCTTCCCCTGATTAATAACGAACCAATGCTCGTTTTGCTTTACCCTCTTCTGTTTTGGCTCTGCGGTGGGTAGACCTCTGCCTATCTTGTATGATACAATACTGTCGTAACATTGCGGTTTGGTACTGACGTAGTTCACGGTGGGATTTTTGTCGATACTCTTTTCCTCCTAAACCTCGACTATCACTGTTCTTTCTAAGTCTTGTAGAGTTGATCTTGCCAACTTTGATAGAGCATCAGATTGATTATTCTATGATCTGGGGATCAACTGAATCTCAAAGATTTTTAACTGGGCCACTTCCTCGTTCATCAGTGTTAGATACCTTTGCATTGACGATTCTCTGGCTTCATACTCTCCCCCTGTATTGGCTGGCTACCAACTGTGAATCGGTTTTTAGTATGAATTTCTTTACGTCAGCTGCTTTACACATCTGGATCCCTGCAAACGCAGCCTCATACTCTGCTTCGTTGTTTCAGGATTTGAACTTGAATTTTATGGCATACTCAAAGACATTGCCTTCTGGTGAGGTCATGAAAATGCCTGCTCCAGAACCTGTTACTGCAGCAGAGCCATCTACCGAGATCTTCCATGTTCTCATAGGATCTTCCTCCTCTTCATAAGAAGTGTCTGCTATGAAATCGGCCAGCGCTTGTGCTTTTATGGTAGTTTTGGGTTTGTATTCAATGCCATACTTTGACAATTCGACCGCCCATTTCAACAATCTACAAGAAGTATCCAGCCTCTGCAACGACTTTTTTAGAGGTTGATTGGTCAGTGCCTGCACTTTATGAGAATCGAAATACGGCTTTAATTTCCTAGCAACTATCATAATGGAAAAAGCCATATTTTCAATTAAGGATATCTTGCTCCGCTGGAGTGAGTATGTGGCTAACAAAATACACCGGCTGTTGGACTTTGTTCTTCTCCAGTACCAAGGCTGTTGCCACTGTTTTTTGAGATGAAGAGATGTATAGTTGTAACAACTCTCCCACCCCTGGTCTGACAATGGTTGGGAGGCTCTTTAGGTGGTCTCACCTCTGCAAACGCCTTCTCCTGCACTTTTCCCCATTTGAATTCCTTATTCCCCTTCAACAGTTGGAAGAAAGGGAGGGACTTATCCGCAGACTTACTAATGAACCTGGTAAGTGCTGCCATCTTTCCTGTCAATCTCTGGATGTCTCACACTTTTTGGCTCTGGCAGGTTGAGTATGGCCTCTACCTTTTCTTGGTTGGCATCAATTCCCCTTTCGCTGACTAGGAAATCCAGGGACTTCCCCGATTTGACCCCGAAAACGCACTTCTTTGGGTTGAGTTTCATACCATAATGCCTTAGTGTTGCAAATGTCTCCCGCAAATCTTTAATGTGACATGTCTCCTTCTTTATCTTCACTATAGAATCATCAACATATACCTCTACATTCTTACCTTTCTGGTCTGCAAATATTTTGTCCACAAGCTTCTAATATGTTACTCCAGCATTATCCAGGCCAAATGCCATGACCCTGTAATTGTATACCCATGCCTCTGTGATAAAAGTAACTTTCTTTCGATCTGGCTCAAATAGACTGATTTGGTGATAACCGGAGAATGCATCCATGAAACTCAATAGAGAATGCCTGCTTGTGGATTCGACCAACTAATCTATCCTGGGAAGTGGATAGAGATCCTTTGAGCATGCTTTATTTAAGTCTGTAAAGTCTACACACATCCGCCACTAGCCGTTGGCCTTCTTGACCATCACAACATTAGCCAACCACTTCGGGTAGTCACACTCCTCTATGAACTTAGCTGCCAACAACTTGTTAACCTCTTTTTGAATGGCCATGTTTTTTTCGGCAGAGAAGTTCCTCTTCTTCTATCTTACCGGTCTGACCTCATTGCTGACATTCAACATATGTATCATGACACTGTGATTAATCCCTGGCATCTCGTCAGTCGAGAAGGAAAATATGCATGCATGTTCCCTTAGAAGGCCAATGATGTTTACTCTGAGGGGGAGATTTATTTCTGTACCAATTCTGACTGTCATGTCCTCCACTCCTTCTTCCAGCTCAATCTCTTAAGTTTCCTCCGCAGGGGTTGGAACAATTCTTCCTCACGATGCTCAAAATTGTCCATACTTAGTAGTTTATCTTTTTTACGCTCTGCTCTTTTTCTCTTTCGTGACAAGGGTACCTCAACCTCAATCAAGGGTGGTGGTCTGGGAGGTTGCTTCAGCACTGTGTGATAACATTTTTTGGCCTGCTCCTGATTTCCTCTTACCTTTGCCGAACGATTATCGTTCGTGGTGTATATCATCGTTAGATGATAAGTAGACACTACCGCCTTTGTATCATGAATGAATGGTCTGCCCAAGATGGCCTTCACTATCATAAAATCTACCATTACATCTTTGATGTCCTCTCCCTGTCCAACCTGCACCGGCAGACTCACTATCCCCTCTGGCACCACATATGCCACAGTGAAGCCAATCATTGGATAGTTGACTGGTTTTACGTGTTTTTCGTCGATCTACAGCTCCTTGACGGCTGGCCAGAATAGAATATTGGCAGAGCTCCTGCCACCTATCAGGAAACGATGAATTTTTCTGTTTGCAATATTTAGCGCCAACATCATGGGGTCGTCATGGGGGTATACTACGCCCTTAAAGTTATCCTCTGTGAAGATACATGATGGAATTTTTGGTGGGGCAGGCCATTAGCCCCCGTTGTGGTAATTGACATGATGCCTGAACTCATTCACACTTGCCTTAGCTCCGTTGGCCGTTGACCCAACATGGACTGGCCCTCTTGTTATGACCAATATATCCCCAGATTTCTTCTGGTTTTCCATTTGGCTTTGCCATTGCTCTGCCTTCTTATCCTCACTTTCGCCATTGTTATCTCTGTTCTCATATGTTTTGCTGTACGAGATCTTTGCTCTGAACTGCGTTAAATACCTTCTTCGAATCAGGTCTTCAATATTATCATTGAGATGAGTGTATTCCTCTGTAAGATGACCATGATCTATATGGAAATCACAGTATTTTTTCACGTCTCTGTACTTGTTGTACATCTTTGATGGCCTCTTCTGAAGGAAATGTGTCCTTCACCCAAGGTGCATTAAGTCTAATACCAAGGTTCAGATTAATTACGAACAATTAATTCAGTGAGATCAAGTGATCGGAACAGCTAGCTGGAGCAATGCTTCCGAACAGTGAGTTCTAATCTATATTAGGCTCACAGCTTACTCTTGACTGAACCTATAAGGTTACACCAGTGGCATGTAACAGATCACCGGATTAAATGAATCGGAAATTCATTTAATAGCTTTTCGGGAATTAGTTCGGAAAAACTTAATATACGATACGGCCTTGCATCGGAATCGTATGTCGTATCGCGAATATTCGTAAGCTGGGCGAAACGAATAATCGTATCGTACGACGGTGGTTCTTCGTGTACGATACGATAAATAATAGCCGTAAGGCATTCGTCACGAATACGAGCCGCAACGGAGCTGCCGGCCCGTCGAGCCAAGCGCGCATGCACGCAAAGCCCAACAAGCCAGCGAGCTCGCAACGCAGCAAGCAAGCTGGCCCGCGGCACAAATGTGCGGGCACAAGCACAGCAGCAAGCAGCAAGCCCGCGGCCTATCGCTGCTGCTCGGCTACGCTGTGGGCGTCGGCCTGCAGTGGGTTGCGTGCACGTGAGGCTTGCGGTGTGTGAGTGTGGCCGGTCAAGGCCTTGTGTCTTGGCCGGTTACACTAAATATAACTCTAGGGTTATATTCCACACACTAATCGGTTTTTCCACAACCCTAAACCTAATTCTGAAATTACGTTGTTTCAGTTTTGCTCTATACTCAAAACTGTTCTTCTCGAAAAAGCAAACACTCTTGAATAATTTTTAAGCTACGATTATCAAGACGGAGCTGAAAGTGTCGGGGTGAACCATATATAGGAACGACAATTGGAGTTCTTTGTTGGTGTTCGTTGATACTAAACTCGGGAAAACACGCTTCAAATTAAAGCATGCTTAATCTGTGCTTTATACATGTTTCCTGGCTTTGGGGATGTTCCGCACATGTTATATGTTTAACTGTATTCCCCTATAGTGGTATCATGAGCCTTATGTATTCAAAGAATTTTTTAGCATGATTTTTTGTTTTTGTGTGCTGTCGAATTTCTTGGATTTTTTGTTGAATTTTTCGAATTATTATGGATTATTGGATGAATCGTGTAATAAGTTCTGAATTCAAAAATTTTCGAAATTTCGATTTTTCTGACCCTAATCTGATTGAAAACAATTTTCTAAGATCAAAACTTGGGAACAAAATTGCAAAAACAGGCCTCGAAGTATGGGTTTTTGAGCGTTTTTGTTAATTTACGAATTAAAATTAACAAATTCGGAAAGTTTTTCAATTAATTGGTTGACCTAAACTACTCGGAATGGATTGAAATTTTGACCTAATGCTGTTGGGAATATTTTAAAATTATGGTAAAAGTTTCGGCCATAAATGTTAAGAATAAACCCAAATTTCACTTTCCCCAAATTCGTAAATTTTAGATCGCTAATTGATTTTTTAAATAATTTAGATTTAGAAATTTGGTTAATTGGGAAAGGGTATATAATTTCATGTAAAGTGGAAGTTTTTAAAAATTATTGGATTAAAATGTTGATTAGATTCGTTAATTTTAATCAGCACTTAAACCAAATTGGTAAAAATCTGAAATTTAAATGTTTAGAACGATTTAAAGTTTTAGATTCGATTATCAAAATGTTCAAATTTTTTGTTGACATTATTCGTTCGTTAAAATTTGAATATAGTTAGCCTAGATTTAATAAATTTTGCAAAACCGGATTGTTGTAAAAATTAATTAAATCGTAAAGTGGTTATTTTTCGAAAATAAAAATTATTAGTTTTGTGAAAAATAACTAAATGCAAATCAGTTCATGAATTTGATATTTTATCAATTAGTTGGTTCGTTTTCACGAACCAAAGGCACGAACAAAAAGGGGTGTGCGGTGCGTGTGGCTCGTCGTAGCCATGCGGGCTGCCTCCCCGTAGCCTAGCCACAACAAGCGGACAGCAGCAAGCAAGCTGCGTGCCGCGCGCGCAGGGCGAGTGAGCGAGCAAGGCAGGCAAGCCTTGGCTTGCGAGCTGCGAGCAAGCAAGGGGCAAGGCTCCCTTGCCTTGCGCGCAGCGTCGAGCATTACAACAGCGAGCAGCATGCCACGAAGAAACGCCGAGCTGCGGCAGTGTGTGCGAGGGCTTGCGGGGCATGGGCGACGAGCTCATGGGCCTCGTAGGCCACACAACACGAGGTAATGCTTGGCTGGGCGCAAGCCTAGCCCGCATTGCACAATTTTGGGCCTTTTCGTTTCGTTGGGCTTTAAAATTTAATATTTGCATTAAAATGGCTAACGGGATAATTAATTAATTATTTTATTTAACTTGGGCCGGGCCGTGAGTTTAATTTAATATTTAAATATTTAATTATCCGGAATAATTATTGGTTTGAGTGGGAGCCGCTTAATGAAATTAAAATGAAATAATTTTTTTAATTATTTTCGTAGGTCTCTTTATTTTAATTAAATCAAATTTTAATCAGAATAAATTCTAAGGATTAATAATTTGAAATTGATTAATCTTTTAGGACGCGTTTATGTGAACGTGAATTTTAAATAATTCACGTAAATACTTGCATAATTAATTGGGCCATTCGTTTTAGGATACGAATAGATGAATGCGTAGAATGTATATTTTATGTAATGCAGGTACTCCAAGTGACTAGTATGGCCAATCTAGGATAGTTAAATACGGTCTGCGAATCGTTTTATCTTTGAATGTAAAGTTTTAAATATGGTCTGCGAACCATTAAAATTTTGATGTAATTTTATTATTTCAAGTATTTTTAAGTTTAGAACTTTAAGTTAGCATTGAATGAAGATTCAAGACGATGCCAAGCTAACAAGATGGTGAAGAAGATTGGATGCTTCAAGACAAGAGTTTTGTGTCATACTAGTTCACCAATTTAATTTATGCACTATATATTATGCTTGTATGAATATATTATGCATGAATGTTTTTTGTATGCTCGATTAGATTTAGTTCACTAAATAATCGAACCAACATAGAAACAACTAGGTCTAAAGTAATATTGAGTTCAAAAGGGTTGCCTTCCAAATCAAGCACTTACAAAAATCTAAGGATATAACGTAGTGGGTTTACGCCAAAGCGAGGTGCTATTTTAGTTGACTTAGATGGTAAGGCGTGCCAAAGGAGCACGTTGATTGTGGTTTTAACTCAAACAACAATGGCATATGTTGTGGCAATGGGATAAATTATGGTATTAATTTATTAACCAAGATTAATTTGGAGATTACTAGCAATAGTTTTTGCTTACCTAGAATCTTAAAAGACTTAAGACATGCCAAAGCTGCTTAAGGATTTAGGACTTTTAGGGTCTTGGAATCGTTTCATTCATTTTTGGACCATGTTTTGCTTATGCATGAATGAAATGTTTAATAGCTTTAATGATTGCATGCCAGCATTTATTTTAAAGTTATTAAGTTATGAATGGTTATTTATTGAAAATTCTTTTCAAATGTAGTAATCAAATGGCCGCAAACAATAACAACTCGTTCAACCTGCATTCAATTCTCGACAAAGAGAAGTTGAACGACAACAATTTCCTCGACTGGCAAAGGAACTTGCAAATAGTTCTAATGTATGAGGAAAGAGAATATATATGTCCTCGAGGAAGAGTTACCAGAGGCCTCCGGGCCGGAGGTGACTCAAGCCGCCCTTAACCGTTGGATCCAGCCCAATAGGGATGTCAAATGTGTGATGCTTGCATCCATGAATCCTGAACTTCAGAAAACATTCATTAACTCGGATGCTTACCAAATCATCTCGGAGTTGAAGAACATGTTTCAAGACCAAGCCAGAATCGAAAGATTCGAGACTCAGAGGTTGATCGTTGAGACTAAGCTCAAGAAAGGAGAACCAGTGAGCCCACATGTTCTTAAAATGATTGGACTCTTTGAGAACATGAGAGCTCTAGATTCTGACATCTCAAATGAGATGGCTATTGACATCATTCTCCATTAGCTTCATAGTGGATATGATCAGTTCAAGTTGAATTACAACATGAACAGCATGGAGAAAACTCTTACTGAGCTTCACGGTATTTTGAAAACCGCCGAAAAGACGCTCAAGCAAGAGAATAAGAACGACGTGCTTATGGTGCGTAAGGGCAAAGGCTTCAAGAAATCAGGAAATGGAAAGGTCAAGAAGGGTAAGGGCAAGGCTATGCCCTCACCTAAGTCCAACGACACCAGTTCTGGTAAACAAAAGAGGGTGACTCGTTCTCCGGCCTGCCGACTCTGAATGCTTCTACTACAAGAAGAAGGGGCATTGGAAGAGGGATTGCTTGAAGAGAAATGATGATGGGAAGAACAGGAACGTTCCTTCTCCTTCAGGTATGTATGTTATACATTTTAATCTTGCTAATTCTACTTCTTGGGTATTAGATACTGGTTGTGGCTCACGCTTATGTTCCAATTCGCAGGGACTAAGGAGAAGTAGAAGGATTGATAAAGGCGAGATGGATCTACGCGTGGGAAATGGAGCACGGATTGTTGCATTAGCTGTAGGATCTTATTTTATTTCTTTGCATAGTGGTCTTATTTTGGAACTAGAAAATTGTTACTATGTTCCTAGTATCACCAGAAACATCATTTCCGTTTAAAGTTTGGATTCTAAAGGTTTTAGTTTTCAATTTAAAGACAATAGTTGTTCTTTTTCTTTCAATGGAATGTTTTATGGTTCAGCACAACAAGAAAATGGTCTATATGTGCTAGATATGAACAAACACTTTTATAACATAAATACTAAAAAGGCTAAAACTGGTGATTCCGATCTCACATATCTGTGGCATTGTTGATTAGGCCATATAAACACAAAGCGCATGGAATTACTTCAACGGAAGGGAATTCTAGAATCATTTGACTTAGAGAAGATTTGTAATACCTCGTATTTTTCTATAAATTATAAATATATTTTATTATATTTATAAAGCATTTCGTTATATTTATAAAGTATTTTTATAAATTAATTCCATTTATTGAGAATTAAATGCATTTTATTTTAATTAATTTAATTATTAATGAATTACGAAAACCGTATTTTTATTAAATAGATTCAACGAATTTATTTAATCGGGATTTGTTGGGTCGTATTTCGAAAACGAATTTAATTTAATTAAAGCCCAGTTGATTTTCCATGATCAAACCCAACAAAGCTTGCAAGAAGTTTAATGAATTGAGCCCGGAAATAAGCCCAACACAAACTACCATAACCTATCCCACATGGGAGAGAAAAACTATAAATAGACCCTCACATTAAACCCTCACAAAAATTTCAGCACTCCCTCTCTCTCCACTCTTTCTCTCTCCTTGCGGCACCCTCACCCTCTCCTTCGACCGTCCCCTTGCTTGCAGCCCAAGGCACGAGTCGTGCCCAGCCCGTGCACGCAAGCCCTCGCCCAGCCTCGCCTTGCCTCGCAGCCGCAGCGTAGCACACGCGTGCCTGCGTGTTGTGTGGCCTTGCGCCCTCGCTGCCCTCTCTCCTTGCCTCGTCCCGCAGCGCAGCACCCTCGCTGCTGCTGTGTGTCACGTGTGCCTCATCCCGCCCCGCAACCCCGCAGTGCTGATCCTTATGCTCGCTGCTGCTGTTGTGTTGCGTGCCCCGCGTCAGCGCCCCTTGTCTCCCTCGTCGCCCCTTTGCGCGCGCTGCACTGCTCCGGTGCGTGTGCGTGTTGTTGCGTTGTTGCGTTGTTTGCTCGACGCACACACACACAACACAATTAATTGTTGTGTGTGTGTGTGTGTGTTGTTAATTGGGATAATCAAATTTATATTTTTTAAAAAAACATTAATTTTCAGTTTTAAATTGTTTTAATTGTTATGAACACCGTATTGGTTTATTGTCGTATTTAAATTAAAGAGATTGGTTTTGATGATTGAAATTATTATTTTCAGATTTAACGAGTTAATAAAGTGTCGATTTTTGAAGTCAAAATATTTTTTTATGATAAACTATTATTAGGGTTTTAATTCCAATTGATTAAGCGATTGATTCACATGATTTAATGACAATTTAAATTATGGGAATCAACTTAAATTTCAGATTGTTTATAAGCTTTAAAAAGTTGGTTTTTAAGGGTTTTAAAGTTAAAAAGTCAATGTTTTCATGTTAGGACTTGAGTTGACTATTTGAGACTATTAAATTAACCATTAACGATTGATTTCTAATTAAACTAAGAGTTTTAGAATCTTAAATAGTTGCCGGAAATTTAGTAAACATGGATAATAATTTAGTTTCTCCTTTTGTGTTTATAGGAGTTGATTTCTAGTGAGTCGTGATTCGCAC
The DNA here is from genome assembly GCF_020520425.1 of Spinacia oleracea. Classification (NCBI taxonomy): domain Eukaryota; kingdom Viridiplantae; phylum Streptophyta; class Magnoliopsida; order Caryophyllales; family Amaranthaceae; genus Spinacia; species Spinacia oleracea. Next base: position 127,609,568 of record NC_079490.1, on the reverse strand, counting down.
ACTGGCCCCCGTACTTAGGTATTCCAGGTACGTACAAGACTAGGGTGATCACCCATCCCTTGAGGACTTTGTGAAGTGTATTTAATGCGAATCATGTGAACTTATATGTTGGAAATTCATGTTTGTTGATTGGGAATGAATATGTTATTATGAATTCATGTTTGATATTGAGAACGAGCATGTTATTATTATTATTGGATCTATGTGAACGAGCATGTTATGAATTGAATTATGCTTTATAGATTATGTTGAACTATCATGTTATGGACTTTTATAATTGTTGAATTATGTCAAGCATGTTGTTCAAGTTGGTTTGCAAGTTGTTATTATGATTATGCTATAGTACAGGATGTCTAGCATATATATTGAGGCTGTAGAATATTGCCGGAGAGCAGCATATATTCTACCAAGGGGTAGAATATGTTAGAGAGTTTATGTGAATTGAATTAAGGATAATTCGTGCTAAGGGCATACCCCGCTTGTTAATAGGCAATGTCGGGTTATCTCAAACAGTGTTTTTGAGAAGGAACAATGGGAGTAATTTCACTTGAGCCTATGTTTGATGACAAGTCCTAAAGGATTAAAAATGAAGTGTCATTGTTGAATTGTTTAATTGTTTAATTGTTTGCATGTTGTGTCTTGTGGAGAGTCTTGAGTTGCCTTGTACATAACATACTAATTAACGTAAAGTGTAACCCGAAAGAGCTTCAAAACTCTTGGAACGTATATACCTTGAGTATGGACAATGGGGGGATTCTTGCCAGAAAACTTGTACTCCTTGAATGATACAAGACGTTGTTTCATTCTTCTTTTTATGCCGTTGTGCATTGGAATGCCGTCGGTATGGCCCGACTGTCGGTAGTAGCCCGACTGTCGGTAGTAGCCCGACTTATTATTTTTGGTGTATGGTTGGCTCCCATCACCCTTTTCTTTCCTTTTAAGGATACTTTATTTTACCCGTTCGAAGCTACTTTTTATTAAACTGTGAGTCAAGAGTCGTGTCAAGTGTCGAGTCTTGTCTCCATGTTTACTTGTTTATTATATGGCTTTTGCATGTGGATTATTTAATTCGTCGAGTGAAGCATGTTAGGATAGAATGTTATTCTAGCTTGTTCGTACTTAGCTTTCGCTGACTTCGTGCTTCATGTCTTCTGGTCATGGCCTTTGCCTTAATGACCCTATGATAATCCATCAATTGCATTTGCGTTGTTGGGGAGTAGAATTTTAATAAAGCAGGTTTGTAGAGATAACTTGCGGGAGAAGTTATCATGGGATTCGTGTTGAGAGTTAAACTTCCGTATTTATAAACTCTACTTTATTTATAAGTCATGACTACTACTATTGCTACTATTTACAGTTAATGGATTTTTAAATGGTTTAATACTTTGGTTTTGGGCCTCAACGGTTCCAACTTGTTTTAATAACCATTAACTATTTATTTAATATGTTTTGAAAGTTAGTTAATTCCGCTGCGTAATTCTGGTAAATAGCCTTAGCCATTCTCACGGTGACGGTAATATCTTGGTAATTCCTGTGTTTTAAGTTGGAAAATATTTTATAAAAAGCAAGGAATTATTAGGGTGTTACAAGATTGATCAATGCGAATCTTGTTTACTTGGCAAAATGACAAAGCGACCTTTCTCAAAAGTGGGAGAAATAGCAAGCAAACTACTAGGGCTAATACATACAGACGTATGTGGGTCTATGAGTATGAAAGCTAGAGGTGATTTCAGCTATTTCATAACTTTTACGGACGATTTCAGTATTTATGGCTATATTTATTTAATGAAACACAAGTCTGAATCGTTTGAGAAATTCCGAGAATTTCAAAATGAAGTAGAGAATCAACATGGCAAAAAAATCAAAGCTCTAAGATCAGATCGAGGAGGTGAATATCTTAGCCACGAGTTTGATGACCATCTAAAAGAATGTGGTATTCTTTATGAATTTACTGCTCCGGGGACACCTCAATGGAATGGAGTGTCGGAACGGAGAAACAGGACCTTACTCGATATGGTCAGGTCAATGATGGGTCAAGCCAAACTTCCTTTACAATTTTGGGGATATGCGTTGTAAACATTAGTACTCACACAAAATCGTGCTCCGTCAAAAGCTGTTGAAAAGACTCCATACGAATTATGGACTGGGAAACTTCCAAAGTTGTCTTTTCTAAAGATTTGGGGTTTCCAAGCATATGTTAAGCGATTAATTTCGGACAACCTCAAACCAAAATCTGACAAATGTTTCTTCGTTGGGTATCCAAAAGAAACCAAGGGGTATTACTTCTACAACAAGTCAGAAAACAAGGTATTCGTTGCTCGTGACGGTGTCTTTTTGGAAAGAAATCACATTTCCAAAATGACAAATGGGAAAATAATAGACCTCGAAGAGATTCGAGACGAACAACAAACCAAGAACTCTTTAGAAGCAGTTCAAGGTGAAGAACCTCCAAGGCCTTTAGAAGAGCCAGTGGGAGTAGTTCCTCAAGACGTTGTTTCCCCTCGTAGGTCTCATAGAACTAAGGTTCAGCCGGACAGATGGACAGGCATCCTCTTGACTGAAAACTTAGATGTTCTCATATTAGATAGTGATGAACCTATGACTTACAAACAAGCTATGACGAGCCGGAGCTCCACACAATGGTCAGAGGCAATGAAATCCGAGATAGACTCCATGTCTGAAAATCAAGTCTTGGATTTGGTAGATTTGTCGGATGGGTTTACACCTATCGGATGCAAATGGGTCTTCAAATTGAAGAGAGACAAAGATGGAATTGTATACATATACAAGGCTAGATTGGTAGCAAAAGGTTACAGGCAAGTTCCCGGCGTTGACTACGATGAAACCTTTTCTCCAGTCGTTATGCTTAAGTCTATTCGGATAATCCTTGGCAATTGGATGTCAAAACTGCCTTCTTGAATGGTGTTCTTAAAGAGACTGTATTTATGACGCAGCCGGAGGGTTTTGCCGATCAAAAGAATCAAGGAAAGGTATGCAACCTTAAGAAATCCATTTATGGATTAAAGCAGGCATCCAGGAGTTGGAATAAACGATTTGATCAAGCAGTCAATAAGTTTGGCTTCATCAAGAATCAGGAAGAATCTTGTGTATACAAGAAGGTCAGTGGGAGTAAAATTGCATTCCTAGTCTTGTATGTAGATGACATACTACTTATTGGAAATGAAATTCCTATGTTGGAGTCTGTAAAGACTTGGCTTGGAAAGTGTTTCTCAATGAAGGACTTAGGAGAGGCACAATACATATTGGGAATCAAGATCTATAGGAAAAGATCTAAGAGGATGATTGGACTAAGCCAGAGCACTTACATTGACAAAGTGCTAAATAGGTTCAATATGATGGAAGCCAAGAGAGGCCATCTACCCATGACACATGGCACAAATCTAAGCAAAACTTAGTGTCCCAAGACATCTGATGAGTGGAATTCCATACGCTTCGGCTATTGGATCCATCATGTATGCTATGATTTGTACAAGGCCGGATGTTTCGTTCGCACTCAGTTGCAGCGACCAGGTACCAGTCAGAACCAGGTGAGGCGCATTGGACTACTGCCAAGAATATCCTAAAGTACCTGAAAAGGACTAAGGATCAGTTTCTGGTCTATGGTGGTACAGATGAGTTGATTGTTAAGGGCTATACGGCACAAGCATTCAAACCGACAGAGATAATTTCAGATCATAATCTGGGTTTATGTTTTGCCTTAATGGCGGAGCAGTAAGCTGGAAAAGTGCTAAACAAAGCACTGTTGCGAATTCTACAACTGAAGCCGAGTACATTGATACCTCAGAAGCAGCAAAGGAAGCTGTTTGGATTCGAAAGTTCATCGAAGAACTTGGGGTTGTCCCCTTCATTAAAGGACCAATGGCTTTGTATTGCGACAATAGCGGAGCCATTACCCAGGCGAAGGAGCCTAGAAGCCACCAAAAGTCCAAGCACGTACTGCGGCGATTTCATATACTTCGAGAAATCGTTGAAAGGAAAGAAATCGAGATTTGCAAGGTTGGAACTGACGACAACGTCGCAGATCCATTGACTAAACCGTTGCCACAAGCGAAGCACAATGCACATGTAGCAACCATGGGAATCAAGCATATTGGAGAATGGCTTTGATTTTAGAACATTTGTTAGATCTGTATTTAAAACAATTGGTTTAACCATTTCATATTTATGAAATTTATTACTTCATATTCATTTAATTTGGTTTAGTATTAAATGATAAGTCCATGTGATTTAAAACATTCAAATGGGATGTCAAGATGGATTCTTCGACAAAGAAACACCCATAAGTGAACTTGAATATTGAAGTCACAAAGGATCCCTAATCCAGGTCATTGAAAGGTGGACGACCAATGACTAATGAAGATTAGATTGCAAGTAGATTTGTAGTTCGGTTTCTTGAACTAAATTGACTGGATGTCATAATCTTTTGCATAGATACTTATTAAATCTTGTATCAGATTGACCATGAGAACACTTTAAGAGATTAAAGTCATGTCATAAGTAGTTCTCATTAATGGTGATTAGAACCATTCCTCAGAACATAAGTGATTACGTCTGCTCGTTTGAGAATTAGTTCGCTCTAATGCTAGCAAATCGTCGCACCGTAAAAGGAGGCTATAAAAGCAGTTATTGGGCGTACTATGAATCAAAGTGAGTGTTCATAGATTGCAAAAATTTTCCTCCTATATTTGATAGGATATGGTGTTGTTATGTAACAAGGCCTCTCAGAGAGTTAGATACTATGAAAAAGCATGGTCGTGCTCAGAATGGTTAAGGCTTAACTTTCTGTAAAAGTTTAACAGTTGAGCTCAGTAATCCGAGAACCACTTTTGGACCTAATATGGATGGCTTGGATCTTACCTTATGTTCAGCAAGTAACACTAAGCGACAAAGGAATGTGAATGCACACTTGTCTGAATGACAAGTGGGAGACCCAAGGAAATGTGTCCTTCGCCCAAGGTGCATTACGAACAATTAATTCAGTGAGATCAAGTGATCGGAACAGCTAGCTGGAGCAATGCTTCCGATCAGTGAGTTCTAATCTATATTAGGCTCATAGCTTACTCTTGACTGAACCTATAAGGTCACACCAATGGCATGTAACAGATCACCGGATTAAATGAATCGGAAATTCATTTAATATCTTTTCGGGAATTAATTCAGAAAAACGTAATATACGATAGGACCTTGCATCGGAATGGTATATCGTATCGCGAATATTCGTAAGTTGGGCGAATCGAATAATCGTATCGTACGACGGTGATTCGTCGTGTACGATACGATAAATAATAGCAGTAAGGAATTCGTCGCGAATACGAGCCGCAAGGGAGCTGCCGGCCCGTCGAGCCAAGCGCGCATGCATGTAAGGCCCAACAAGCCAGCGAGCTTGCAACGCAGCAAGCAAGCCGGCCCGTGACCCAAAGATGCGGGCACAAGCACAGCAGGAAGCAGCAAGCAAGTAAAGCGAGGCCCGCGACCCATCGATGCTGCTCGGCTGCGCTGTGGGCTTCGGTTTGCAGTAGGCTGCGTGCACGTGAGGCTTGCGGTGTGTGAGTGTGGCCGGTCAAGGCCTTGTGTTGGCCGTTTACACTAAATATAAATCTAGGGTTATATTCCACACACTAATCAGTTTTTCCACAACCCTAAACCTAATTCTGAAATTATGTTGTTTCAGTTTTGCTCTCTAGTCAAAATTGTTCTTCCCGAAAAAGCAAACACTCTTGAATATTGTCTAAGCTACGATTATCAAGACGGGTCTGAACGTGTCGGTGAACCAAATAGAGGAACGAAAATTAGAGTTCTTTGTTCGTGTTCGTGTTCGTGTTCGTTGATACTAAACTCGGGAAAACACGCTTCAGATGTAAGTATCCTTAATTTGTGCTTTTTACATGTTTCCGCGCTTTGGGGATGTTCCGCACATGTTATATGTTTAACTGTATTCCCCTACATCATCCACTTCTCATCTTCCTTGCTAATAGCAAAGATCTGTATCCTGGATGCAGTCAAAGGAGTGTAGTCGTTGAATTTACCTATCTTCTCAACTTTGAACTCACTACCTCTGCTTCGATTTTGCCCTCCGCAGTCGTTCTTGGGTTGGTGGCTATCTCTTCTATCTGTGTATTCCTTTCTGTACGGCTCTTTCCTGCTCTGGTTAGCATCACAACTTTCTCCGGCCCCATACCTTCGAGCGGTTGCCCTACCAATCTCCTCACTCTTGATGAACTCATTTGCTTTCCCTAAAACCTCAACTAGGGTTGTGAAGGATTTCCTACCCAAATAACTCTTAAACTCTCCGTCCCGCACACCAGACACCATTGCAAGAACAGCTACCTCCTACTGTAACTTAGGTATGTTTGACCAAATTGAACCTGGAGATATACTCCCTTAACGACTCACGCGACCCTTGGACGACCGACATCAGCTCTCCTGTCATCCTCTCCCATGCCATATTTGCCACGTATTGAGTGCGGAACCAAATGGCCACTTGTCGGAAAGAGGTTATCGTCCCCTTGGGTATTTTATCAAACCAACTCTAAGTTATTCCTTCCAGGGTGGAAGGGAAAACCTTGAACCACATACAATCTGTGTTGGTGTACAACATCATGTGTCCTCCAAAGGCAGATAAATGATTAATCGGGTTTGTTTTACCGTTTTACTTACAGCTGAAGGAAATATGTCCTTCACCCAAGGTGCATTAAGTCTAATACCAAGGTTCAGATTAATTACGAACAATTAATTCAGTGAGATCAAGTGATCGGAACAGCTAGCTGGAGCAATGCTTCCGATCAGTGAGTTCTAATGAATATTAAACTCACAGCTTACTCTTGATTGAACCTACAAGGTCACACCAATGACACGTAACAGATCACCAGATTAAATGAATCGGAAATTCATTTAATAGCTTTTCGTGAATTAGTTGGAAAACATATTATCGATACGACCTTGCATCTGAATCGTATATCGTATCGCGAATATTCGTAAGCTAGGCGAGACGAATAAATCGTATCGTACGACGGTGATTCGTCGTATACGAAACGATAAATAATATATCGGAAATATATTAATCGCAAATACGAAGAGCGGCCCACGAGCCGAGTGCACGAAGCACTCAAGTCCCATGGGCGCGCGCGCTAGGCAAGCAAGCAAGACAACGACACAGCAGCGCTGGCCCATGGCCGAGGAGCTGTGTGCGCGCGGGCCAAGGCCACGACACAGCAGCAGCGCGGCCCAAGGCCTAGCTCGCTGTGCGTGTCGGTGTGGTGTTGCGCAGGCTTGCTAGCCGGCCTTGCCTTATGGCTTGGTCGGTTAGTAAGGTTATGTAAATAACCTTCTAACCACTTTCCAACATAACACAATTCAGTTTACACACAACCCTAGGAGAAAACAGAGAACCCTAATTCTCTCTGTGCCTCCAAAGTGTGTTCATCCCAAATATCACAAACTCTTGATCGATTGTCTAAGCTACGATAATCAAGACGGATCTGATCGCGTTGGTGAACCAAGTAGAGGAACGACAACTGGAGTTCTAAGTTCGTGTTCGTTGACAATTTGTGGAAAACACGCTTCAAACGTAAGTCTGCTTAATTTGTGCTTTATACATGCTTCCTGGCTTTGGGGATTGTTTCCGCACATGTTATTATGTTTAACTGTATTCCCCTACATTTGGAAATTTAATATTCACCATCTTCTCCAGCAAGATTTCATCACAAAAGGGGGAATTACCGGGTTTAATTATGGCTCGAGTTGGGTTCAGATTACCTGACATGGAAGGATGCACTGGCCTGGATACCCCTTCTGTGATGGCCCTGAGTCTGGCTCTACTCGGATTTGTACTCTCAGCGTCATATTCTTGAGAATCTGCACCTTCCATGTCTTGCTGCATGTTCCTCCTCCAGACACGAGGGCTGCTCTGAGGTCGGGGACATTTTTTCCTCTGCTGCTCTACCTCTACCTCTAGAGGAGGCCTTTTAGTTTGAGTGTGATGATAAGGCGTAGTCAAGAAGATTAAGACCTCCAAGCAACGCGCATCTAGTCTGGTGAGAATTGAGCTCCCAGATGCTACAGCAAAGCGGTAGTTGGGGTTTGGATGATCTGACCTGGGGTTGCTTTACTTTCTAAGGGTGGTGAATTTTTGGTCTGTCCAACATTTGGGGGCATGCTGAACTGGGGTTTTGTTGTAGGTTCTGGGTTGGCCTTTGAGGTGGGTGGGTTTATTTGTTGGATAATCAGTTCTTCCGACTCTAGTGTTATCATTGTTTATAAGCTGGGCGTTTTAGGACAAGATCTAGAAAGTACCCCTCCTTCTAGCGCCACTTGTTCCGGGTGCGGAACTGGGAGGACGATCTGGATGAGCCTGACCCTGTCAAGCAGAGAAAATGTAAGCTAACCTCGGGGGTTTAACCGAGGAAACCCCCTCCGATGCCTAAGCTAACAAATGTATAAGAGATATTTAGAGAGAGAAATTAGAAAGAAGGTGGAGCAAGTACCGAGAATATAAATGTGTCCCATCATGAATGATGTGGGAAATATTTATAGGCGTACTATTATGTACTTTGTCCTACTCGGATGTCGCCACGTGTATGACGGCGATGTACTTACTTTTGTCTGCTAGCCTGCAGATCTTCTCTTTGGACCTATGCTGTTCTACGGAGTACGACCCTTTCTTATGAGCTTGGATTGCCTTGGGGCTTTTGGTCTGCCCTGATGCTTTTGGTCTGCCGGACCAACATCGCTTGTTTATGAACTCCAGATCTTGCCCAGTGACTTTGGTCTGTGATGGGCTGGTGGCTTTGCTCTTGCACCTAAGGTCTGTCCTCTTCTAATAGGACATCGTACAAGTGCTATTTGATTTAATAATTTCATTTTAGTGCCCTGAGTTTAAACTCTTATGCACTATAATGCCTTGAAATTCATATTAATTTTCACATTCATAACATTCGGTTAATTTATTAATAATTTCACGAAGAGGCAAACAAATAGCTACTCTTTGTCAACAACTTTTTAGCACTTTGATTAATTTATTTCAAAATCGAACAACTTTTACAAGATTAATTTTCTCCATACATAATTATAAGAATATAAATTTTGTATCTATCTTAAGTTTACTCATCATTTTAGGGGAAATACTAGTATAGGACCCGTGCGATGCATGGTTTACAAAATTTAACTTTAAGTGCGAAGTTAAATTAGTTTCAAAAAAAAAGTGGATTTTTCATTCTCATTTACACCCGTCACCAATAATTTCATGTTAGGTATAAACATCAATTAACATCCTAACTATCTCATTTTTTTATCGTGGTACCCATACACATTTGGTTACATGCCTCATTAGCCTTTATTAGAGATGGACAGTGAGTCGGGTCTGACCTAGCCCATCCTGACACAGCCCATAGTGGGTTATGTGGGTCGGACCCACTTACGACCCATGACACAATGTGTCGTGGGTCGAGTTTTTTCAACACAAACCATTTCGATCGACCCTATCGAACTCGACACAGCCCACCACGGCACACCCGACCCAACCAACCCAACACCCGAACCCAACCCACCCAATACACGAACTCAACCCACCGAACCATTTCTAATTTAAACTATTTTTTTTTTGGCAAATAACTATTTTGTATGTTTAAAATGTTAAAAATATATAATTTTATTGTTTAAATATACATTAACCACATTTATGTGAGTATGTGAATAACATATATTAATTCATTTAAATTCATATAAAATTTGTAACTTTTTAACGCTTAGTAAATCTTCTAAACCCACCTAACCCACATCAGTTCCTAAAACTCGTCTAAACCCACCAGACCCACCTAATACATCTGACCCATCGGATTCACATTTGGCCTAAACCTGTCGTAACCCACCAAACCCATCGGACCCACTCGACACGCACAACCCACCACGACCCATGTAACTCACGACCCATCATGTACTTTGTCCATTTTTTCCGACACAACCCACGACTCAACCCACCCTAATTTAACTACGGAGGTTTGCGTGTTAATTATTGAAGGAAATAATGCCCTTGGTCCAAGTATGCATTCTATGTTAAGTCTAATAAATGCGGTTCAGTATTAATTAACAAGTTAATAATTCAGTGAGATCAAGTGAGCTGAATGCCTAGCTAGAGGCCGCTTCAGTTCAAGTGGAATTAATGATATTAATCCACAGCTTACTCTTGACTGAACCCGTAGGGTCACACAAATAGTACGTAAACGGATCAAGTATTTAATGGCATTAAATACTCCATCTATGAATATTCGGAATCGACGGATCTTGGTTTCAGTGGGAGCTGAGATCGTCACAGGCAAGAAATGAATACTCCGGAAACGATGATATTGCCGGAAACGGAAATATGGATCGTATCGGAAATATAAATATTATCCAAGTCGTAGATGTTGCCGGAAACGGAAACATGGTACGTATTGGAAAATATTATCGGAAATGGAAATATTGCCAGAATCGGAAATATTGCCGGAAACGGAAATATTGTCAGAATCGGAAATATTACCGGAATCGGAAAATAATTCCGGAAACGGAAATATTAAATATTTGTTCGAAACGGAAATTAATTCCGGAATCGGAAATGTTAAATATTGTTCGTATCGGAAATGAATTCCGGAATCGGAAATTTAATCGGAAGCGCATCGTACGAATAAGCATCGGACGAGGCCTGCCGGACGAGGCCCAGCACGAAGCCAGGCCATCGCCCAGCAAGCCAAGCGCGCCGCACAAACAGCCACGCCAGGCCCAGCGCTAGGCCAGGCCCAGCAGGCCGCGCAGCGCGCACAGCGCGCACAGCGCGCGCGAGAGCTGCGTGGGCTTGCAGCTCGCGCAGGCCTCGCTGCGTGGGCTGCTGCTCGCGCGCACGCATGGGCGGCCCATCGTGGCTGCCGTGCGTGTGTGTGCAAGTGTTTGTGTTCGTGCACGTTTCCTAAAACATGCAGAGTTCGGTTAATGATTAAAATCCTAATTCTATTTGATAAATTAATTAAATTAGAGTTCTTGTAGGATTCTAAGTTTAATTAATTTGTATCTGAATAGGATTTCGATTCCCTTTCCATACCCCTATAAATATGAGGCTAGGGCTCACAATTTATAACGAGTTTCAAAGTATTCAAAGTGAGTTTTTGAGAGAAAAATTCAAACACACATCTTGCTCAAATTGCCGAAATTTTCTAGTACCTTAAGGGCGATTCTAGTTGGTCAATCTTAATGCGGATCCGGACGTGCTGTGGACTATCTACGGAGGGACGACACTTGGAGTCCTAAAGACTTGTTCTTGTTCGGTTCGGGCGCAGCTAGGGAGGGCACGCAACAAAGAGTATGCATCTAAATTATGCTATATGATTATGTGTAAATAATATGTAGTCCTGGGTTAATGGTTGTTTCCGCATGATTTATGCAATGTCATATGTATCATAACCTAACAGTGGTATCACGAGCCCCTTATTATTTTCATAATCTAAATTGCATGAACATGGTTAAATATTACAAATTTGCAAGAATTAAAAGGGGTGATTAATTTTCGTAATTGTTAATTAATTGCAAATTGCGTTTATTTAATTATACGTACGCAGTTTTTCGGCAGTTTCTTCGTTACTCATCCAAATCGAGTGATTTTTGTGTCAATTCCGCATGTAAAAGGCATTCTAAAATTTTGACAAAAATAGTATTTTTCTGCCGAACCCAGAATTCTCAAATTCGAAGCCTAACTATGACTTTTCGAAGGTTTTAGTTTTTCGAATGCAAAATTTCGTAAATTTAAGATGTTAAATTAAATATTTGCGATTCTTGTTGATAAATCTTGAATTTTTGATTGACCTACTGTATATGTTTAACAAGTTTGAATGCCTAGCCTTGTTAATTATTCAATCTAATTTGTAATTATGATTAATTTGTTGAAAATTAGAATAATTTAGAATTAATTTGATTTTCATAATTAATTATAATTTAATTAGAAACCTATGATTAAAAACCACCATAAAAATTGTAAATTTATGATAAATTTTAAATTTTTATGACCTAGACTTGAATCCATAACAATCGGAAATCAATTGGATAATAAATTTTCGATTTTTCGCCCTAAAATTATGAAATTAATAATATTTATTAATTTGTCATTAATTTTATAAATTTTAAATTTTTATGCGATTCGTTCATATAACTTGCACGCAAAAAGCAATGGACGATTGGGCATGGGCGAAGGGCGAGCCAAGGCAGTCGCGTGTGGGCAGCAAGCGAGCTGCGCCACAACGCGCACTGCCTCGCGCAAGAGCGCGCAGCCTCGCGCGCAGCGAGCGCAAGCTCGCGTGCCACGAGCACTGCGCCCAGCATTGCTCGCGCGCACAGCGAGCGAGGGCTCGCGCGCACAGCGAGCGAGGGCTCGCGCGCACAGCGAGCGAGGGCTCGCGCGCACAGCGAGCGGTCGAGCGCGCGCAGCGAGCGCTGGCGAGCACGCACTGCGAGCGATAGCTCGCATGCGATGAGCGCTGGCGCGCGCAGCGAGCACCGAAGCGTGCGGAGGATTGCGATGGGGAAGCAGCAGCTATGCGACGAGCGCATGGGCTACGCGCACATGGCCAGCAATAGTTGTGTGCGTGCGGCCCATGGGCGTGCAATGCGTAGGGTGTTTGCGTTACGATTAGATCGTTTTGAATGTTTAATTTGAAAATTTCAGTTCACGTAATTTTAATTAATTTTAAAATTAATAATTTAAATTATTTTCTTGGATTTTAATTTTGAATATTGTAATTATAATAAATTTTATTTATTCTAATTATTTTACTAAAATTAAAATCCTGAATTAATTTAAATACGACTGAAATTAAATTAAACTTTTTGGATTCAATTATAAATTTATATGAGCTTTAAATTTTAATTAAATTTGTATGTTTCCGGTTAGACTAGAAATACATTTTTATGTTTAAAATTAGTAAATCATATGAATTTATTGGTTTAAGTGGGAGCGCTTTTTAGTCATAAACTCTTGATTAGGTCTACAAATCCTTAAGGTTAAAACAACTTGATTAGAATTAATAAGGACTAAATAATTGGTAGATTATTGGTGCCCTTGATTAATTGCTGCAAATGTTTACGTGATGCATAATGTGTTTTACTAACCAGCTATGTGGGCCATTCATGATAATGAATGGGTGAATGGTATATATTGTATATGTACTGTTTTGCAGGTTATAAGTGACTAGTATGGCCCAAATAGGATAGAAAATATGGTCTGCGTACCATTAATTTGAATGTAATTGGTCTAAAGTACCAAAGTTATTTTTCAAATTCAAATATGGTCTGCGTACCATCAAATAGTTGTAATTAGTTATAGCTTATCCTATTTGAAGAAAATGGTGCCTCCCACGGAGATTTCAAGACGGACTTTGAAGTAAAAGCTTCAAGATGAAGTCGGGCCATACTAGATCACATTTATCTTATGCATGTTTTAAGTTATTTATTGTTTTAAATATGTCTTAGAATGCATGAGATCAAAAGCTTGATTATGTTGCATGATTAAGGATTTTAGTTCACTTAAAATCTAACCAACATAGTAAGAGCCTTAAGTTCCAAACTTAAAAATTGAGTTAAAAGGTGCCATGCCAAAATATACACTTGCTTGGATATCCTTTACATCAATCTAGTAATAGTTTTCGCTCAGCGAGGTGTTACTTATTGGTCCTAAAGGGGCAAGGTACACAAATAATTGTGAGTACATGTTAGTTTTGGTGAAACTCAACGATATAAGTAAGGAGTCCTTTTATGTCGTGGCAAATTCGATAGGTTTACCTAATAAGTTCTTAGACGTACCTATCAACCAAGAATAGTTTCTAGACTATTAGCAAAAGGCTTTTGCTTACCTAAGATGTTCTAGGATTAAGTCGACAAACTGTGCTTAGTTCTTCAATGATTTTAGGATCTTGGAATCATTTTATTCACACCTGCCGGAACACATAACTTGAATAAAATGCTTAATAAACATTGAATTATGCATGTATGCTAGAATTTAAGTTTATTAAGAGAAACTGTGAATGGTTATTTATTTGTTTATTCTTTTCAATTGTAGTTTTTAATATGGCAAACAACAATTCATTCAACATTCGATCAATTCTCGAAAAGGAGAAGTTGAACGGGAAAAACTTCCTTGACTGGCAAAGGAACTTGCAAATAGTTCTTATGCAGGAAGAAAAGGAGTATGTCCTAGATGAGGCGATGCACGAAGCTGCAGGCGACGGGGTCACTCAGGCAGCCCTCAACCGTTGGATTGATGCCAACAAGGATGTGAAATGTCTAATGCTCGCCACCATGAGTGCGGATCTGCAGAAAACGTTCATCAACTCAGATGCTTTCACAATCATCAGTGAGTTGAAGAACATGTTCCAAGATCTGGCTCGAGTCGAAAGATTCGAGACTCATAGGCAAATTCTTGAGACCAAGCTTAAGAAAGGCGAGCCCGTAAGTCCACATGTTCTCAAAATGATTGGACTCATTGAGAATATGAGTCGGCTGGATCAGCAATTTTCTCAGGAAATGGCTATAGACACCATCCTCCATTCTCTTCATAGCGGGTATGATCAGTTCAAACTGAACTACAGTATGAATAGTCTGGACAAAACTCTCACTGAGCTTCACGGTATGCTGAAGACCGCTGAAAAGACGCTCAAAAGTGATAAGCAGGATGTGCTTATGGTGCGTGGGGGCAAGTTCAAGAAATCTGGAAAGAAGAGGAATGCTAAGAAAGGTGGCAACAAGGCCAGCCCAACTAAGCAAACTGGCGCCAAATCTGCAAAGAGGAAGGTCAGTCAACCCACTTCTGAATCCGAATGCTTCTACTGCAAGAAGAAGGGGCATTGGAAGAGAGATTTCTTGAAGCTAAAGGAAGATCAGAAGAACGGAACAGTCGTTCCATCTTCAGGTATTTTCGTTATAGACTGTATACTTGCTAATTCAACTTCTTGGGTATTAGATACAGGTTGTGGCTCACACTTATGTTCCAATCCACAGGGACTAAGAAGAAGTAGAAAGTTAAGCAAGGGTGAAGTCGACCTACGAGTGGGAAATGGAGCACGGATTGCTGCATTAGCTGTAGGAACTTACTATTTGTCGTTGCCCTCCGGGCTAGTTTTGGAACTGGAAGAATGTTTCCATGTTCCAAGTCTTACTAAAAACATCATTTCAGTTTCTTGCTTAGATGCTAAGGGATTTTCCTTTTTAATAAAAGACAATAGTTGTTCGTTTTATTTTAAAGAGATGTTTTATGGATCTGCTAGATTAGTCAATGGACTTTATTTATTAGATCACGACAAACAAGTATATAACATAAATACCAAAAAGGCCAAAAAGGATGATTCAGATCTCACCTATCTGTGGCATTGTCGATTAGGTCATATAAACTTGAAACGCTTAGAAAGACTTCAAAGGGAAGGAATTCTAGAACCATTTGACTTAGAGGATTATGGTAAATGCGAATCATGTTTACTTG
Source organism: Spinacia oleracea (assembly GCF_020520425.1). Taxonomy (NCBI): domain Eukaryota; kingdom Viridiplantae; phylum Streptophyta; class Magnoliopsida; order Caryophyllales; family Amaranthaceae; genus Spinacia; species Spinacia oleracea. Next base: position 127,594,060 of record NC_079490.1, on the reverse strand, counting down.
GCAAAATGACAAAGCAACCTTTCTCTAAAGGTTGAGAAAGAGCAAATGAACTATTGGATTTAATCCATACAGATGTATGTGGACCAATGAGTACAAATGCTAGAGGTGGTTTCAGCTACTTTATCACTTTCACTGATGACTTCAGTAGGTATGGTTATGTCTACCTAATGAAGCATAAGTCTGAATCCTTTGACAAATTCAAGGAATTTCAGAGTGAAGTAGAGAATCAATTAGGCAAGAAGATTAAGGCACTGCGGTCTGATAGAGGCGGTGAATATCTGAGCTATGAATTTGATGACCATCTGAAAGAATGTGGAATTCTATCAGAATTGACTCCTCCAGGAACACCACAATGGAATGGTGTGTCAGAACGGAGAAACAGAACCTTGCTAGACATGGTCAGGTCAATGATGGGTCAGGCCGAACTTCCATTAGAATTTTGGGGACATGCACTAAATACAGCTGCACTCACTATAAATAGACCTCCGTCTAAAGCTGTCGAAAAGACTCCATACGAATTATGGTTTGGAAAGCCTCCAAATGTGTCTTTTCTTAAGATTTGGGGATGTGAAGTATACGTCAAACGATTAATTTCAGACAAACTTCATCCAAAATCTGACAAATGTATCCTTGTGGGCTATCCAAAGGAAACAAAGGGGTATTACTTCTACAATACATCTGAGAACAAAGTGTTTGTTGCTCGAGATGGTGTCTTTTTGGAGAAAGATCACATTTCCAAAATGACAAGTGGGAGAAAAGTAGACCTCGAAGAAATTCGAGTCGAACAACAAACTCTAGAGAATGCTCAAGATGACATTCAGGATGAAACTCAGAGATCTTTAGAAGAATCTGGTGAGAATCATGGTCAATCTAGAAATGTTACCCCGCGTAGATCGCAAAGATATAGATCTCAACCGGAAAGGTACTTAGGTATTTTGACGAACGAGAGCTATGACGTTCTATTACTTGAAAGTGATGAACCTGCGACTTACAAACAAGCTATGACGAGCCCTAGCTCCAAGCAGTGGCAAGAAGCCATGCAATCTGAATTAGACTCCATGTCTGAAAACCAAGTATGGGATTTGGTCGATTTGCCAGATGGCTACCAAGCCATTGGAAGCAAATGGGTTTTCAAACTGAAAAAGGACAAGGATGGGAAACTTGAAGTTTTCAAAGCTAGATTGGTTGCAAAAGGTTACAGGCAAGTCCACGGTGTGGATTACGATGAAACCTTTTCACCAGTTGCAATGCTAAAGTCTATTCGAATAATGTTAGCAATCGCTGCTGTTATTCCAGTAGGAACACGCACAAGAGGGGGGGGGTGAATTGTAATTAGAACTTTGATAAAGTTTCTTGCGGAACTTAAGAAACAATCAAGGAACTGAGAATAAAGAAGACAATAACAACAATTGTGAAAACTTCTTGACACTAATCAAGAAGAGAATTCTTTTATTATAGTAATGCCTCGATTACAATAATCTCTCCAACACAAGTTCCTCTCAAACTTGTGTTCCTCACAGTAATCTACTCTGATTACAGCTCTTTCACTTCTCTCTCTCAGACTTAAACTCTAAGTCTCAACAAGATAACTCTATCCTTACTAATACCAAATACAATTCGTGTTTGGATAACTCTAGATATTAATGATGCTTTTGTGTATATATGTCACTTAGGAACTTAGGATTAACTAGGACACAAACTGTTTTTAGAAAAATCTTTGACAATGCGTTTTTAGGAAAGCAAGAACTCTTAGAAAGTTTGTGTATTTTTTTCAGAAAACTTCTTGGCCTTATATAGAGTTTTGTCCTTAGGGTTTGTTCCCTTCAAAAACTCAACTGCCAACAACTGACACTTTGATTTTCACGTCCCTAGACTTGAGGAACAAGGGGAGACCACTTCCCACACAACTTCCTCAACTGCTGGACGTGTTTAAGACTATGTCAATCACTGAAAAATGTTTATTTATTTTGTCAAAATAAATAGGAGAAGTTTTAGGAAGATAAAAACTGTTTTTATTTAAGTAACAGAATGTGATGAAAATCTTATTCTTATTAAATAGGAAAAGATATTTTATTTAAAAGTATTTTCCTTAAAACTGTGTTGCTTGATATTTTTGACAAAAACACACGAGTAATCCAAGTTCCTCTAGTTCCTTATATACTACTTAGCATATTAATATATTACATATAGTCTAAGCAAGATAAACTACCTAGACATATATGTCTTTCCTTTGGTGAGGCATTCAACTCTGAAGCTTCACTTGTTCCAGCTCAGGAACAATAATGAGTTCCTCTTATGTTTAAATAGGAACTCGTTTCCATGAGTCTGTAATAGTTCTTGTGGATATTCGAAACTCTTGATATGTAACTGTGTTGCTCCTCTTGTGACTTCAAACTGGAACAAATACAACTTCCAGCTCTGGAACTCCAGTGACTGTTCCAAGTGTACATCAGGAACTTCACCAGCTTATTCAAGTTCCTATCCTAATAGAAACTTGGGCATTTACCTGTTCAAAGTCATTTAGCAACCATAATCAGGAAGTTTGCAATATGTGTGTGTCATCAACCAAAACTTAGGAACAACAATATTCCCCCTTTTTGGTGATGACAACACTTGCAAACTTTTTACAAAGAGAGTAAGTACAAACAGGAACTTATACAGACTATTGTGAAACAGAACATAAAAATTGAAAAACAAAAGAGAAAGATTAAAGAGAAGAAAGAAAGAAAGAAAAATAAACTTACAGAGAGATTCAGAGAGATTGATGCAGGAACTGGGATTGAGTGTGCCTTGGAAGTTTGCACCCTTGACTTCCCCCTGTTGACATCAACAAAAAGCATAGCACGAAATATAGCCATTCCAAACACAGTGCCCCACGATCAACGTTTGGCAAGTTAAGCTAGCCTCAAAGTATTAAGCCAACTCATACAATAAATTGAAAGCAAGCAGTAATGATCAAAACTAGAAAGCACAGATATGTGTAACCAAGCAAGTCAAAATAAGATGGAACAAATACCCAAGTTTGAAAATTATACAAACCGAAAGCAAATTAAAAAGATTGTTCCATGGCAAAAGATAAAAGAAACATGGGATAGGGTGATTTAGGCTTGGGATGGGGAACCAGAACCAGCAGTTTCTTCTATCACAGTCTCCTCAAAAGATTCCAGATTGTTGATCTTGGTGAGGATTGTGGCACGAGTTGCATTGGCTTGTTCTGAGTAGTGGTGAAGATTGTTTTGGAGAGTCTTGACACTTGTAACCAATGCACCTATGTGGGCCTGCATTGAGCTAATCCTGTGATCTGTTCCCTCCTGTAGTTCCACCAGACGAGCAACTGTTGCCTTCAGCTCCAATATCTGATCATCCTTTGTGTTCCAGGCACCCCCATGATCTTGAACATGTTCCTGTTCAGATGGAACACGACGAGCTTTGGACTTTTTGGAGGATCTGGGTGTCCTTTTTCTTGGCCCAACAGTTTCAGGCAGTTCCTCTTGATTCAGTGGAACAGCATCCTCCTCTATGGGCATCTCCTTGACATCCCCTTCCTCATTTATTTCCATGAAGACAGGCCCTCTTTTCTTGTTCTCCTTCATTGCCACCCTCAAGCTCTTTCTTTTTCCTACACTCTTCCTGTTCCCTCGAGATAAAGGGACCTCTATTTGTTCGAGTTCCTCCTCCTCCTCCACTTCTTCTTTAACTACAGTTCCTTCCTGATCTTCCTCATCTTGTTTCTCTTCCTTTCCAGCCCTAATGACTTTACCCTGAACCACTTTAAGATTTAATAGATGGAGCATTTCAAGTTGAAGGATTTGGGTGGATTTTAAGGGAATCACAAAGTATGGGCTAAGGTCAACTGAGAAGCTTTTGAAGATTTCTGTAAGAAGGGAGGAGTATGGAATTTTGAATTTGGGGATACAGGTGGATAAGTGTTTGATCATGATTGCAGGAAAGTTTATGGGAATTTTCCTTTCAAGACAATACATGAGACATGCATCAAACAGACTTGCTATGTTCCTTTTCTGAGTTCGAGGAACTACACCTCTCCACACAATATTAAACAGTAATTTTTGAAGAGGTGAAAAGCAGTTGTGTGAGGTGGAGGTGGATACTTTAGAATCTCCTCCAATGGAACCAACTATATCTTTCTCATCTACATTATCTATGGTCACTGTGATTTGACCTTTGAGCCACATATCAAAACCCCTATTGGGTGTACCAAACAGCTGTTCCAGATAAGAGGCATCAAATTCGATGCGAGTTCCATTCACTTTACTTGAACATACATTATCAACACATGCAAAGTTCTTGCAGAATTCTTTCATAGCTTCAGGAATTAAGGGGGATTTGGCATAGGTACTCAACAGACTTACCCATTTTTGTTGTTCAAGGATTTCCATCAACTCTTTAAATTTCGTGGCTTCACACCATGTTGAGTTGATTGCGAACCCCTCGACCAGGTTGTTTTCCTTTGCAGTGAGTTTCTTGGACCCTTTTGCTTCCCCCTGAGTTTGAGCATTCTCCTCTGTTTCCTCGATGTTTTCACCAGAAGCTTCCACTCGTCGTTTTTTGGATTTTCTTGTGGAGGATCTAGGGTTTGAGATTGGGGATTTCATTTCGATGTCAGTGTCGGTTTGTTCCCCCTGAGTGATTGCGAGCATTGGATTGTGGGATCGAAGAGGAATTGGCGATTGAATGGGTGAGGTATCCATGGGAACTGGAGATGAAGGGTTTCTCTTTCGTTTGAGGGATGTGAGATCAGTGTTGTTGCTTGTGAGAACCATGGTGGAGGTTTTTATAGGTCAGTGGAGAAGGCGTGTGGGAGAGAGAGAAAGGGGGTTGCATGGATTGAATGTGGAAAGGGAAGAGTTTCTCCTATTTATTGCCAATGGAACCGTTCCAAACATTCTTTGAATATGGGTATTCGGTTTTGAATTTTAAAAAATAAATAGATAAAAATAAAAGGAAAATGTAAAAAAATTGTGTTTGACTTTGACTTGCTTAGTTTCGTATCTCTGACTTAACTAGTTTGAAAGGAACTGCTTACCTTGCTCATTTGGAGTGTGAGTGAATTTGCCACGATGGTAAGCTTCAACTATGTTTGCACACAAGATTTTGTGTTTGTAATAGTCTATATGTACCATGATTTTTTGCTTTTGCCTTAGAGGAACTTCAATTTGGCAATTACCTTAGCTTGATCATTCCGAGTTCCATTCTCATTTTCTCATGTTTCTCTCTGTTCAAAGGCTTAGTTAAAATATCAGCAATTTGGTGATCAGTTTGGCAAAAATCTAATTTGATCAAACCTTTCTCAACATTATCTTTAAGGAAATGGTGTCTAATGTGGATGTGTTTGACTCGGGAATGATGAACTGGATCTTTTGAAATACAAATAGCACTAGTGTTATCACAATAGATAGGAACACAATCATAGATAATACCAAAATCTCTTAGCTGTTGTTTTATCCATAGAATTTGTGAGCAACAAGCTGCAGCAGCTACATACTCAGCTTCAGCTGTGGATAGAGCAACAGTTTTCTGTTTCTTGGAACCCCAAGAAACCATGCATGGACCTAGGAACTGTACCATACCTGATGTGCTTTTTCTATTCACTAAGTCACCTGCATAATCAGCATCCGCATATCCTCTTAGCTCGAAAGATCCACTTCTTGGATAGTATAGGCATAGGTCATCAGTTCCTTTGAGATATCTTAGTATTCTTTTCACCGCAGTTAGATGGGACTCCTTTGGATTCGATTGAAATCTTGCACATAGTCCTACACTAAAAGAAATGTCAGGTCTACTGGCCGTTAAATATAATAGTGATCCAATCATACCTCTGTATTTCGTTTGATTCACACTTTTCCCATTTGGATCAGTGTCTAATCTGGTAGCAGTTCCCATGGGAGTGTGATTTACTTTGGCTGATTCTAGCTCATATTTCTTTAGGAGTTCCTTCACATACTTTTGTTGGTGTATCATGATTCCCTCCTCGGTTTGCTTGATTTGTAAACCAAGGAAGAAATTGAGTTCCCCATCATACTCATTTCAAATTCACTGCTCATCAAGCTTGCAAAATCCTTGCACAAATTTTCATTAGTTGCTCCAAATAATATATCATCAACATAAATTTGAACTACTAACAAGTCAGTTCCTCTAGATTTTAAGAATAAGGTTTTGTCTATTCTACCTCTTTTAAAATCATTTTGAAGGAGGAACTTTGATAATCTCTCGTACCAAGATCTAGGGGCTTGTTTTAGTCCATAGAGAGCCTTATCTAATTTGTAAATATGATTTGGAAATTCGGGATTTTCAAATCCAGGGGGCTGTTCCACATAAACATCTTACTCTAAGAAACCGTTTAAGAAAGCACATTTAACATCCATTTGATAAAGTTTAAAACCCATGAAAGCAGCAAAAGCAATTAAGATTCTAATGGCTTCTAATCTAGCAACAGGTGCAAACGTTTCTTCAAAGTCAATACCTTCCTGTTGGTTATAACCTTTGACCACTAACCTTGCTTTGTTCCTTATGATTGTTGCATGTTCATCTTTCTTGTTCCGGAACACCCATTTCAGCCCTATCACCTTCTGGTGCTTTGGTTTGGGTTCCAAGTGCCATACCTTGTTTCTTTTGAATTCATTTAATTCTTCTTGCATGGCAATGATCCAGTCAGCGTCTTCCAGAGCCTCAGTGTGATTTCTTGGCTCAAATATGGAGAGGAACGCGTGGAATGCGCAAAAGTTCCTTAGTTGTGACCTTGTCTGAGTTCCTTTTCTGATGTCACTCACAATGAGTTCCATTGGGTGGGACTTTTGATGCTTCCAAGGTTTAGGTTGAAATTGAGCTACTGGTGTTGTGGCATTTTCGTCAGTTCCTTCTATGACCTGAGTTCCCTGTTGGTCATTGTGGGGTTCCTCTGGTGTTGTTTCTGGATCTTCTTGGTTTTCTGCTTGTTCCTCTAGTACGGGAACTTCTTGATTTTGTTGAGCAGTTCCTCTGGCTGTGTGTTTGCTTGATTGGAATTCCTCATCATTTTCTGCAGCACGAGATAAACCAATCTCGAAAAATTCTTGTTCCTGTACTATGTCAGTTTTGTTAGATTCATCAAATATTATATGTACACTTTCCTCAACACACATAGATCTTTTGTTATAAACTCTATAAGCCTTGCTATTTAAGGCATATCCTAGGAACACTGCCTCATCGCTTCTTTCATCAAACTTCCCCAAGTTCCTTTTTCCATTGTTGTGGACAAAACATTTGCTGCCAAAGGCTCTAAAGTAAGAGATGTTGGGTTTTATACCTTTTAGTAGCTCATAGGGGGTTTTGTTTAGGATTGCTCGAATCATAACTCTATTTATAATGTGACAAGCAGTATTGACTGCTTCAGCCCAGAAGTTCCTAGGCAGGGAACTGGCTATTAGCATGGTTCTTGCCATGTCCTCTAAGGTTCTATTTTTCCTCTCAACAACTCCATTTTGTTGTGGAGTTCTGGGAGCTGAGAAATTGTGGTCCATACCTTGTTCCTTGCAGTATTCATCGAATTTGTAATTTTCAAATTCTGTTCCATGATCTGATCTTATATGGATCAGTTGGTGACCTGTGGTTTTCTGGATTTTCTTTGAAAATGTAACAAACTCATCAAACGTTTCATCCTTGCTTGTTAGAAATATGACCCAAGTAAAGCGAGAGTAATCATCAACAATAACTAATACATATTTTTTCCCACTTCTGCTTTGAATTCTCATTGGTCCACATAAGTCCATATGGATGAGTTCCAATGGTTTTGTGGTGCTTACCAATTTCTTAGATTTAAAGGAACTTCGGACATGCTTGCCTTTTGCACATGCATCACACACTTTATCAGTTAGGAACTTGATTGAGGGGAGTCCTCGAACCAGTTCCTTTGATCTTAGTTTGTCAAGCAGAGAGAAACTAGCATGTCCAAACCTCCTGTGCCATAGTAGGGAATTTTCTTCAAGGGCACTGAGGCAGGTTAGATTGTTCCTGGGAACTGTATTGAGATCCACAGAATATGTGTTCCCTTTACGAGTTCCTTCCAAAATAACCTTCCCAGTGTTATTGTTTATGATTTGACAGTTTTCAGAAGTAAAACTTACAGAGTTTCCTTTGTCACAGAATTGAGAGATGCTTAGTAGACTGTGCATCAAACCCTCGACTAAAAATACATTTTCAATGGCGTAGGAACTTGACCTTCCAACTTTTCCAATTCCAACAATTTCTCCTTTCATGTTGTCTCCAAAGGTCACAGTTCCTCCATTGTAGGCTTCTAGTGAGAGGAATTTAGATTTGTCTCCTGTCATGTGTTTGGAACACCCGCTGTCGAGATACCACGAGCTGTTCCCCTTCACTAGAATCTGTAAAGAGATCAAAGGTTAGTTACAGGAACTCGGGTTTCCTCGAGTTCCTTTTCAACTATAACTTCAGACTTCTTGACCCATTTTTGCTTTACATAATTTATGTTTCTTTGATCCTGTTCCTTCATCTTGGAACACTCAGTACTTATATGACTTCCACTTCCACATGAGAAACAGACTTTTACACTAGGAAGATCCACATACTTTTTCTTATGACTAGTTTTATGGTTAAAGCCCAATCCTTCTGTTCTCTTAGATTGAGCATTCTCAATCCATTTGGGAGGAACTTTAGGTGGTTGTCTCTGTGCCCTGGCCATGGATAGTTCCCTTTCCAGTTTCTCTTTTTGTTCCTTTGTGGTGATCAGATCTTTGTTTAAATTTTCTAAGTCGATGTTAAAAACTCCCATGTTGATCTCCAAGGATTTTGTAGGATCTAAACTTAGATTAAACATCTTATATTGACTGAGTTGAACTTGTAGAAGGATGTTTTCATTTCTAATTTTTTCGAATGACTCATTAATAGAGGTATTTCTATCTAGTAATTCAAAGAACCTGCCTTGGACATCAGATCGAATATTATTCAGATAATTTATGTGGTCTTTACTGAGTTCCAAGGCTCTATCACTTTGTGCTTTTAATATACTTAGCTTTTTGTAATCATCTAGAGTTTCTAGCAACAGTTCAATTAGTTTTGACTTTGAGAGACACTGAAGAGTGGAGGAACTTACTTCTTCTGATGGAACTTGATCAGTTCCTTCTGTTCTAGCCATAAGGCAGAGATTTGCAGTTTCTTCATTTGGTTGTTCCTCATCGTCTTCTGAGTCTGTTGCTTCGCCCCATGCAGCTATCATGGCCTTCTTGAAGTTTGGTCTGTTGAAGGTAGACTTGTTAAAGCGATCTTTGACCTGTTCCTTCCCTTTTCCTCTGGTCTTGTCGTTCTCCCACAGAGGGCATTCACGAATTTGATGATCAGTTTCTCCACATTTGAAGCAACCTTGCTCAGTTTTGGAACTAGTGATTTTCTTGGCAAAGTTCCTTCCTTTCTGGTTTCCTGGTTTGAAGTTCCTATAGAGCTTTCTCATTCTTCTGACCAGCATGGCAGCCTCTTCTTCATCTGGTTCAGATTCATCGAGTTCCTCAGCCTTTAGAGCAAGTCCTCGACTTCTTGAGCTCTCAGGAACAGCAGCTCCAAGATGCAATTCGTGTGTCATCAAGGAACCAGCAAGTTGTTCAATGTTGAACTTGGTGAAGTCCTTGGTCTCAAACAGTGCAGTGACCTTTGTTCTCCAACGATCATCTTGTGGCATGCTTCTTAGTATTTTTCTTACCTGTTCATCTGTGGGAATGATTCTACCAAGAGAAACTAATTCATTGGTTATGTTAGTAAATCTAGTGAACATTTCTTGAATAGTTTCTTTTGGAAGCATTTCAAATCTTTCATATTTAGACATCAAAAGGTCAATTTTGGAACGCTTAACTTCATTAGTTCCTTCGTGGGTTACTTGAAGTAGTTCCCAAATCTGTTTTGCGTTCTTGCACCCCATGACTCTGTTGTGTTCATGAGGTCCAAGCCCACAATGCAAGATTTTGACAGCCATGGCATTCATCTCATATTTATCAAAGTCTTCTTTAGAAAATTCAGACATTGGTTTAGGAACTACCTCGTTTTCAGCATTGGTCTTTGTTACCTCGAAGTCTCCAACTTCAATTACACGCCAAACTTGGTAATTTTCAGCTTTGATGAATATCTCCATTCTATTCTTCCAGTATGAGTAGAACTTGCCATTGAACATAGGTGGCCTTTGTGTCGAGTAACCTTCTTCCAGTTTCTCTTGTGAGTTCATACTTACAGGAACTTGACTCAAACAGGGTTTCCTGTGTTTTAGTGAGTACTGGCTCTGATACCAACTGTTATTCCAGTAGGAACACGCACAAGAGGGGGGGGGTGAATTGTAATTAGAACTTTGATAAAGTTTCTTGCGGAACTTAAGAAACAATCAAGGAACTGAGAATAAAGAAGACAATAACAACAATTGTGAAAACTTCTTGACACTAATCAAGAAGAGAATTCTTTTATTATAGTAATGCCTCGATTACAATAATCTCTCCAACACAAGTTCCTCTCAAACTTGTGTTCCTCACAGTAATCTACTCTGATTACAGCTCTTTCACTTCTCTCTCTCAGACTTAAACTCTAAGTCTCAACAAGATAACTCTATCCTTACTAATACCAAATACAATTCGTGTTTGGATAACTCTAGATATTAATGATGCTTTTGTGTATATATGTCACTTAGGAACTTAGGATTAACTAGGACACAAACTGTTTTTAGAAAAATCTTTGACAATGCGTTTTTAGGAAAGCAAGAACTCTTAGAAAGTTTGTGTATTTTTTTCAGAAAACTTCTTGGCCTTATATAGAGTTTTGTCCTTAGGGTTTGTTCCCTTCAAAAACTCAACTGCCAACAACTGACACTTTGATTTTCACGTCCCTAGACTTGAGGAACAAGGGGAGACCACTTCCCACACAACTTCCTCAACTGCTGGACGTGTTTAAGACTATGTCAATCACTGAAAAATGTTTATTTATGTTGTCAAAATAAATAGGAGAAGTTTTAGGAAGATAAAAACTGTTTTTATTTAAGTAACAGAATGTGATGAAAATCTTATTCTTATTAAATAGGAAAAGATATTTTATTTAAAAGTATTTTCCTTAAAACTGTGTTGCTTGATATTTTTGACAAAAACACACGAGTAATCCAAGTTCCTCTAGTTCCTTATATACTACTTAGCATATTAATATATTACATATAGTCTAAGCAAGATAAACTACCTAGACATATATGTCTTTCCTTTGGTGAGGCATTCAACTCTGAAGCTTCACTTGTTCCAGCTCAGGAACAATAATGAGTTCCTCTTATGTTTAAATAGGAACTCGTTGCCATGAGTCTGTAATAGTTCTTGTGGATATTCGGAACTCTTGATATGTAACTGTGTTGCTCCTCTTGTGACTTCAAACTGGAACAAATACAACTTCCAGCTCTGGAACTCCAGTGACTGTTCCAAGTGTACATCAGGAACTTCACCAGCTTATTCAAGTTCCTATCCTAATAGAAACTTGGGCATTTACCTGTTCAAAGTCATTTAGCAACCATAATCAGGAAGTTTGCAATATGTGTGTGTCATCAACCAAAACTTAGGAACAACAGCTGCATATTACGATTACGAAATATGGCAGATGGATGTCAAAACTGCTTTCTTAAACGGCGTTTTAACAGAAACTGTGTTTATGACACAGCCTGAAGGTTTTGAGGATCCAAAGAATGCTAAGAAGGTATGCAAGCTAAAGAAGTCAATCCACGGATTGAAGCAGGCATCCAGGAGCTGGAATATACGTTTTGATGAAGCAGTCAGTGACTTTGGTTTCATCAAGAACGCAGACGAATCTTGTGTATACAAGAAGGTCAGTGGGAGGAAAATTGCTTTCCTAGTATTATATGTCGACGACATATTGCTCATCGGAAATGACATTCCTATGTTGAACTCTGTCAAGATTTGGCTTGGGAAATGTTTTTCGATGAAGGATCTAGGAGAAGCACAGTACATATTGGGCATCAAGATTTACAGAGATAGATCTAAAAGGATGATTGGACTTAGTCAAAGCACTTATATCAATAAGGTGCTTGATAGGTTCAAGATGGCGGACTCCAAGCGAGGCTACCTACCCATGTCTCATGGAATGACTCTAAGCAAGACTCAGTGCCCAAAAACACTTGATGAGCGTAGACGAATGAATGGGATTCCATATGCATCATTGATTGGTTCAATAATGTATGCTATGATATGTACACGCCCGGATGTTGCGTACGCACTCAGTGCTACGAGCAGATACCAGTCAGACCCAGGAGAGGCGCTTTGGACTGCTGCCAAGAATATTCTGAAGTACCTGAAAAGGCACAAAGATGACTTCCTGGTCTATGGTGGAGATGATGAATTAATTGTTAAAGGCTATACGGACGCAAGTTTCCAAACCGACAAAGATGATTTTAGATCACAGTCTGGGTTTGTCTTCTGCCTCAACGGAGGAGCAGTAAGCTGGAAAAGTGCTAAGCAAAGCACCATTGCGGATTCTACAACTGAAGCGGAGTACATTGCTGCACATGAAGCAGCAAAGGAAGCTATATGGCTAAGGAAGTTCATAGGTGAACTTGGTGTAGTCCCCTCCATTAAAGGACCAATAGCCCTGTATTGTGATAATAACGGAGCTATTGCACAGGCAAAAGAGCCTAGACACCACCAGAGAGTCAAGCATGTACTTCGTAGATTTCACCTTCTACGAGAGTTCGTTGAAAGAAAAGAAGTCGAGATAAGCAAAATTGGAACTGATGACAACATATCAGATCCATTAACTAAACCTCTGCCGCAGGCGAAGCACAACTCGCACACTGCAGCTATGGGAATCAAGCATATTGGAGAATGGCTTTGATGTCTCTGTTTAATGTTTTGAAGTTTTAGAGTTTAAATCTTTGTAAAACATTATTGGTTAATCATTCACAATAAATGAAATGAATTCATTTTTCCATTTAATTTGTGGTTTATTAAATGATGAGTCCCTTCAATTTGACGATATATTCAAGATAGACTGTCAGGACCAGTCCTGTGACTAAGAAATGTCTATCAAGTGAACTTGAATGTCAAAGGTTGAAAATGGTCCCTAATCGGAGTTTTCTATAAAATTGGACGCATAGAAAACGTTAGACGATTAGAATGCAAGATGACTAGTAGTTCTGTTTCTTGAACTATGTGGACATGGCAATGTCATAATCATTTGCATAGATACTTACTTTGGGAAGACTAGTATCGGACAAGACCTATGAAACTTTACTGTAAGAGATGAAAATCTGTCATAAGTAAATTTCATTAAATTATTAGACACTAAATCCTCAATACCTGAGTGATTTGAGATTACTTGTTTGAGAACTGGTTGCTTTGACGTTGACCAACCGTCGCACCGTATAAGGAGGCTATAAAGGCAACGCTCAGGTAATCACCTATCAAACGAAGTCTAATCTCAAGATCGCAAGATTGGGATTGTCCTCCCATAAATCGGGATGAGATGCTTAAAAGTTGTACAAGGCCACTCGGAGAGCTAGAAACTGTGAAATGCATGGCCGTGCTCGGATGAATCATAGGCTATGATTATCTGTTTATTTGATCAGTTGAACTCTGAAACCGAGGAACACCTCTGGACATAATAAGGATGACAACTCTTACCTTATGTTCAAGAGCAAGCATCGAGCGACAAAGGAATTAGGAAATGCACACTTGTCCCTAAGGACAAGTGGGAGACTGAAGGAAATAATGCCCTTGGTCCAAGTATGCATTCTATGTTAAGTCTAATAAATGCGGTTCAGTATTAATTAACAAGTTAATAATTCAGTGAGATCAAGTGAGCTGAATGCCTAGCTAGAGGCCGCTTCAGTTCAAGTGGAATTAATGATATTAATCCAAAGCTTACTCTTGACTGAACCCGTAGGGTCACACAAATAGTACGTAAACGGATCAAGTATTTAATGGCATTAAATACTCCATCTATGAATATTCGGAATCGACGGATCTTGGTTTCAGTGGGAGCTGAGATCGTCACAGGCAAGAAATGAATACTCCGGAAACGATGATATTGCCGGAAACGGAAATATGGATCGTATCGAAAATATAAATATTATCCAAGTCGTAGATGTTGCCGGAAACGGAAACATGGTACGTATTGGAAAATATTATCGGAAATGGAAATATTGCCAGAATCGGAAATATTGCCGGAAACGGAAATATTGTCAGAATCGGAAATATTACCGGAATCGGAAAATAATTCCGGAAACGGAAATATTAAATATTTGTTCGAAACGGAAATTAATTCCGGAATCGGAAATGTTAAATATTGTTCGTATCGGAAATGAATTCCGGAATCGGAAATTTAATCGGAAGCGCATCGTACGAATAAGCATCGGACGAGGCCTGCCGGACGAGGCCCAGCACGAAGCCAGGCCATCGCCCAGCAAGCCAAGCGCGCCGCACAAACAGCCACGCCAGGCCCAGCGCTAGGCCAGGCCCAGCAGGCCGCGCAGCGCGCACAGCGCGCGCGAGAGCTGCCTGGGCTTGCAGCTCGCGCAGGCCTCGCTGCGTGGGCTGCTGCTCGCGCGCACGCATGGGCGGCCCTTCGTGGCTGCCGTGCGTGTGTGTGCAAGTGTTTGTGTTCGTGCACGTTTCCTAAAACATGCAGAGTTCGGTTAATGATTAAAATCCTAATTCTATTTGATAAATTAATTAAATTAGAGTTCTTGTAGGATTCTAAGTTTAATTAATTTGTATCTGAATAGGATTTCGATTCCCTTTCCATACCCCTATAAATATGAGGCTAGGGCTCACAATTTATAACGAGTTTCAAAGTATTCAAAGTGAGTTTTTGAGAGAAAAATTCAAACACACATCTTGCTCAAATTGCCGAAATTTTCTAGTACCTTAAGGGCGATTCTAGTTGGTCAATCTTAAGGCGGATCCGGAAGTGCTGTGGACTATCTACGGAGGGACGACACTTGGAGTCCTAAAGACTTGTTCTTGTTCGGTTCGGGCGCAGCTAGGGAGGGCACGCAACAAAGAGTATGCATCTAAATTATGCTATATGATTATGTGTAAATAATATGTAGTCCTGGGTTAATGGTTGTTTCCGCATGATTTATGCAATGTCATATGTATCATAACCTAACAATTATCCCCGCCCCATGACCCACCAAACTCACTCATGAGCCATCCAACACGCCACGTTGGCCATCTCTAGTTATTATCCCACTACAAATGCATCTTATCCGAAATTTCTTTTACCTTACATAGTAACTTTAAAATTTAAATATGAATCTATATAAAATGTGAAGTATATCTACTCATTTTTGAGAATTTTGAACTTATTTTACTAACAAAATATTTTATTAACTATAAAAATTATGGAAATATTCGGAACAAATGATTATAACTTATATTTCATATGTGTTTTCTTCACCCTTGAAAAAAAAAGTTATATCTTCAGATTTTATTAATTAAAAGTTCAAATTTTAATGTTGATTCGTTCGTTCATAAAAATTTGAATAATGTTAGCCTTTGATTTAATAATTTTACGAAATTGGATTGTCGTTGATGTTTATTAAATCGTTAAAAATCGTTGTTTTTCGAAAATAAAAATCGTAACTTTTTGAAAAATAATATTAATGCAAGTTCGTGAAATTAAATTTAATTTTAATCAAGTTGGTCCGTAGTACGAACCAAAGGCACGAACACAATGTATGGTGGACGTATGGCTCGCAAGGCCATGCGGGCTGCTATACGAGAGCCGAGCCGCAGCGACACGGGCAGCAGCAAGCTTGCTGCGTGCCTCGTGCTCGCTGGGCGAGGAAAGGGCGAGTGAATGCTTGCGGGGGCTGCGACGAAGCAAGGCACAAGGCCATGCGACGTCCAGGGCAGCGATGTATGACGACACAACGCAGGGGCAGCTACAGCTGTGGGCACGCGCGCGCGCGAAGGCTGCGGGGTGTGCGAGCTTGCTCGTGCGCCTCGTAGGCCACACGCAAGGGCTATGGGCTGGGCGCAAGCCTAGCCCAACTACGTAATTGAACTTTTTCGTTAAAAATTGTTTATTTTGTTGGGCTTCGCATATTTGCATTAATTTGGGCTAACGGGATATTTAATTTAATATTTTATTTGCTTGGGCCGGGCCGCGAGTTTTAATTTAATATTTCATAATTAATTATCCGGAATAATTATTGCTTTGAGTGGGAGCCACTAAATGAAATTAAAATGAAATAATTATTTTTAATTATTTTCGTAGGTCGCATTATTTTAATTAAATTCAATTTTAATTAGAATAAAGTCTAAGGATTAATAATTTGGAAATTGATTAATCTTTTAGGACGCGTTTATGTGAACGTGAATTTTAATTAATTCACGTAAATACTTGCATATTTACATGGGCCATTTGTTTTATCATACGAATGGGTGAATGCATAGAATGTATATTTTATGTAATGCAGGTACTCCAAGTGAATAGTATGGCCATTTAGGATAGTTAAATACGGTCTGCGTACCGTTCTATCTTTGAATGTAAAGTTTTAAATATGGTCTGCGTACCATGGAAATTTTGATGTAATTTAATTATTTTCAGGTATTTCTAAGTTTAGAACTTTAAGATAGCATTTGAACGAAGATTCAATACGATGCCAAGCTAACAAGGAGGTGATGAAGATTGGATGCGTCAAGACAAGATATTTTGGGCCGTACTAGATCACCATTTCTTTATGCAAATTATATATATATATATATATATATATATATATATATATATATATATATATATATATATATATATATATATATATATATATATATATATATTATGCGTGAATGTATGAATGTATGTATGCTTTGCATGAACAGGTTGTTTCATATGACTCGATTAGATTGAGTTCACTAAATAATCGAACCAACATAGAAACAACTAGGTCCAAGTAATATTGAGTTTAAAAATTGCGTTCCAAATCAAGCACTTAAAAAATCTAAGGATCTAAGATAGTAGGTTTACGCCAAAGCGAGGTGCTATTTTAGTTGACTTAGGTGGTAAGGCGTCCTAAAGGAGCACGTTGATTGTGGTTTCAACTCAAACAACAATGGCATTATGTTGTAGCAATGGGATAAATTATGGCATTAATTTATTAACCAAGAGTAATTTGGAGATTACTAGCAATAGGTTTTGCTTACCTAAAATCTTAAACTACTTAAGACATGCCAAAGCTGCTTAAGGATTTAGGACTTTTGGGGTCTTGGAATCGTTTCATTCATTTTTGGACCATGCTTTTGCCTTTGTATGAATGAAATGTTTTAATATATTTAATGATTGCATGTTTTTGCTTTTATTTCAAAGTTATTGAATTTTATGAATGGTTATTTATTGCAAATTCTTTTCGATTGTAGTAATAAAAATGGTAGCAAACATAACAACAATCATATCAGCAGAAATTCTGGATGTCGAGTTAGACTTGACTAATTTTCTTGAATAGAAAGGGGAACTTGTCGAAGTTTTGAAAGTTAATGGCATACACTATGTCATTGAACAACCTCTTCCTAGCTATGATGCGCGAGGCATGACTCCTGAAAAGTACAGAAGTTGGGCACTTCACAAGTACCTTGTCACAGAGTTCATCCTTAAGTCTATCCCTGAGAGTTGGAGAGGGAGGTTCATTACTTTTGAACCTCAAGCCCTCCTAAGTAGCCTCGAGGGTAAGTGTGCGGGTTTTCGACCCATGTGCCAAACTGGTGGCAATAGGGTTGATGAATTGGCTAATTCGATGAGCAATCTCAAGCTCATAACCCCACGCAAGTCGTGCCTAGAAATCGAACTTCTAGAGGCACAAAGGCGCATTTACTCTGTCAAGATGGACAAAAACACATCAATTCTGTTTCATGTGAATATGATGTCTGGATTATTTTTCACAATCGAGAGACTTGGTGGTTCCGTCAAAGAGTCGATAGCTATTGCACTAGTGCTGAATTCTCTTCATAAGGATTATGAGGGTTTCAAGATGCACTATCTCTTTAATTAGAAAGAGAGCACATTCTGTGAACTTGTGGAATTACTCGTGAAATTCGAGAAAATCCTTAAGTTCAATCAAGACCCTTTGAATGTGAGGTGCACTAAGTTCAAGAAAGTAGGCAAGGGGAAGAAAAGCAAGGCTGCATCTTCGTCCACTCCCGGAGGGCATCTGGCGCCTTCCAAGAGCAAGATAAAGAGGAATGCTTCTCCTTCCACATCGCAATGCTTCAATTGTAATGAAATTGGTCATTACAAGCGAGATTGCCCCAAACTAAAGGAAGAGAAGAAGGACAAAAACGTTGCTTCTCCTTCAGGTATGTATGTTATACATTGTAATCTTGCTAATTCTACTTCTTGGGTATTAGATACTGGTTGTGGCTCACACTTATGTTCCAATTCGTAGGGACTAAGGAGAAGTAGAAAGCTTGATAAAGGCGAGATGGATCTACGCGTGGGAAATGGAGCACGGATTGCTGCATTAGCCGTAGGATCTTATTTTATTTCTTTGCCTAGTGGGTTTGTTTTGGAACTAGAAAACTGTTACTATGTTCCTAGTATCACCAGAAACATCATTTCCGTTTCAAGTTTGGATTCTAAAGGTTTTAGTTTTCAATTTAAAGACAATAGTTGTTCTTTTTCTTTGAATGGAATGTTTTATGGTTCAGCACAACAAGAAAACGGTCTTTATGTGCTAGATACGAGCAAACACATTTATAACATAAATACCAAAAAGGCTAAAACTGGTGATTCGGATCTCACATTTCTGTGGCATTGTCGATTAGGCCATATAAACATAAAGCGCATGGAATTACTTCAACGGAAAGGAATTCTAGAATCATTCGACTTGGAGAAGATTGATCAATGCGAATCTTGTTTACTTGGCAAAATGACAAAGCAACCTTTCTCAAAGGTAGGAGAAAGAGCAAGCGAACTACTAGGGCTAATACATACGGACGTATGTGGGCCTATGAGTACAAAAGCTAGAGGTGAGTTCAGCTATTTCATAACGTTTACGGACGACTTCAGTAGATATGGCTATATTTACTTAATGAAGCACAAGTCTGAATCGTTTGAGAAATTCCGAGAATTTCAAAATGAAGTAGAGAATCAACATGGCAAGAAAATCAAAGCTCTAAGATCGGATCAAGGAGGTGAATATTTTAGCCACGTGTTTGATGACCATCTAAAAGAATGCGTTATTCTTTCTGAATTGACTGCTCCAGGGACACCTCAATGGAATGGAGTGTCAGAACGGAGAAACAGGACCTTACTCGATATGGTCAGGTCAATTATGGGTCAAGTCAATGATGGGTCTGGCCGAACTTCCTTTACAGTTCTGGGGACATGCGTTGCAAACTGCAGCACTCACACTGAATCGTGCTCCGTCAAAAGCTGTTGAAAAGACTCCATATGAATTATGGACTGGGAAACTTCCAAAGTTGTCTTTTCTGAAGATTTGGGGTTGCAAAGCATATGTCAAGCGATTAATTTCGGACAAGCTACAACCTAAATCTGACAAATGTTTCTTCGTTGGGTATCCAAAAGAAACTAAGGGGTATTATTTCTACAACAAGTCAGACAACAAGGTTTTCGTTGCTCGTGACGGTATCTTTTTGGAAAGAAATCATATTTCCAAATTGACAAGTGGGAGAATAATAGACCTCAAAGAGATTCGAGACGAACAACCAACTCAGAACTCTTTAGAAGAAGTTCAGGTTGATGAACCTCCAAGGTCTTTAGAAGAGCCAGTGGGAGTAGTTCCTCAAAACGTTGTTGCCCCTCGTAAGTCAAGTAGAACTATTTTTCAGCCGGGCAGATGGACAGGCGTCCTCTTGACTGAAAACTTAGACGTTCTCATATTGGATAGTGATGAACCTATGACTTACAAGCAAGTTATGACGAGCCTAAGCTCCACTAAATGGTTAGAGGCCATGCAATCTGAAATAGACTCCATGTCTGAAAATTAAGTCTGGGATTCGGTTGATTTGCCGTATGGGTTCACACCTATCGGATGCAAATGGGACTTCAAGTTGAAGAAAGACAAAGATGGAATTGTATACATATACAAGGCTAGATTGGTAGCAAAAGGTTACAGGCAAGTTCACGACATTGACTACGATGAAACCTTTTCTCCAGTCGCGATGCTTAAGTCTATTCGGATAATCCTTGCGATTGTCGCTTTTCATGACTATGAAATATGGCAAATGGATGTCAAAACTGCCTTCTTGAATGGTGTTCTTGAAGAGACTGCGTTCATGACACAGCCGGAGGGTTTTGTCGATCAAAAGAACCAAGGAAAGGTATGCAAGCTTAAGAAGTCCATCTACGGACTAAAGCAGGCATCAAGGAGTTGGAATAAACGATTTGATGAAGCAGTCAATAATTTTGGCTTCGTCAAGAATCAGGACGAATCTTGTGTATACAAGAAGGTCAGTGGGAGTAAAATTGCATTCCTAGTGTTGTATGTTGACGACATACTGCTTATTGGAAACGACATTCCTATGTTGGAGTCTGTAAAGACTTGGCTTGGAAAGTGTTTCTCAATGAAGGACTTAGGAGAGGCACAGTACATATTGGGCATCAAAATCTATAGGGATAGATCTAAGAGGATGATTGGACTAAGCCAAAGCACTTACATTGACAAAGTGCTAGCTAGGTTCAATATGATGGAAGCCAAGAGAGGCCATCTACCCATGTCACATGACACATTTTTAAGCAAGAATCAGTGTCCCAAAACATCTGATGAGCGTAGAAAGATGAGTCGAACTACATACGCTTCGGCTAATGGGTCCATCATGTATGCTATGATTTGTACAAGGCCGGATATTTCGTTCGCACTCAGTGCAACGAGCAGGTACCAATCAGAACCAGGTGAGGCGCATTGGACTGCTGCCAAGAACATCCTAAAGTACCTGAAAAGGACTAAGGATCAGTTTCTGGTTTATGATTGTATAGATGAGTTGATTGTTAAGGGTTATACGGACGCAAGCTTTCAAACCGACAGAGATGATTTCATATCACAGTCTGGGTTTGTGTTTTGCCTCAACGGCGGAGCAGTAAGCTGGAAAAGTGCTAAGCAAAGCACTATTGCGGATTCTACAACTGAAGCCGAGTACATTGCTGCCTCAGAAGAAGCAAAGGAAGCTGTTTGGATTCGGAAGTTCATCGAAGAACTTGGTGTTGTCCCCTCCATTAAAGGACCAGTGGCTTTGTATTGTGACAATAGCGGAGCCATTGCCCAGGCAAAGGAGCCTAGGAGCCACCAGAAGTCCAAGCACGTACTGCGGCGATTTCATATACTTCGAGAGATCGTTAAAAGAAAAGAAATCGAGATTTGCAAGGTTGGAACTGACGACAATGTCGCGGATCCATTGACAAAACCGTTACCACAAGTGACACACAACGCACATGTAGCAACCATGGGAATCAAGCATGTTGGAGAATGGATTTGATTTTCTAAGTATTGTTTTAGAACATCTGTTAGATTTATGTTTAAAACAATTGGTTTAACCATTTCATATTTATGAAATTTATTATTTCATATTCATTTAATTGTGGTTTAGAATTAAATGATAAGTCCATGTGATTCAAATCATTCAAATGGGATGTCAAGATGGATACTTCGACAAAGAAACACCCATGAGTGAACTTGAATATTGAAGTCACAAAGGATCCCTAATCCAGGTCATTGAAAGGTGGACGACCAATGATTAATGAAGATTAGATTGCAAGTAGATTACTTAGTTCTGTTTCTTGAACTAGAGTGACTGGATGTCAGAATCTTTTGCATAGATACTTATTGGATCTTGTATCGGATTGACCATGAGAACACTTAATAGATTAAATTCATGTCATAGGTAGTTCTCGTTAATGGTGATTAGA
Source organism: Spinacia oleracea (assembly GCF_020520425.1). NCBI lineage: Eukaryota > Viridiplantae > Streptophyta > Magnoliopsida > Caryophyllales > Amaranthaceae > Spinacia > Spinacia oleracea. The sequence goes on along the minus strand of NC_079490.1, from coordinate 127,572,166 downwards.
AACCGTTCCTCGGAACATGAGCGATTATGTCTGCTCGTTTGAGAATTAGTTCGCTTTGATGCTAGCTAAACGTCGCACCGTAAAAGGAGGCTATAAAAGCAGTTATCAGGCGTACTATGAATCAAAGTGAGTGTTCATAGATTGCAAGAATGGATTGTCCTCCTATCTTTGATAGGATATGGTGTTGTTGTGTAACAAGGCCTCTCGGAGAGTTAGATACTGTAAAATGCAGGGTCGTGCTCAGAATGGTTAAGGCTTAACCTTCTGCAAAAGTTTGACAGTTGAACTCTGTAATCCGAGAAACACTTATGGACCTAATAAGGATGGCTTGGATCTTACCTTATGTTCAGTAAGTAACACTAAGCGACAAAGGAATGTGAATGCACACTTGTCTGAATGACAAGTGGGAGACTGAAGGAAATATGTCCTTCACCCAAAGTCTAATACCAAAGTTCAGATTAATTGCGAACAATTAATTCAGTGAGATCAAGTGATCAGAACAGCTAGCTGGAGCAATGCTTCCGATCAGTGAGTTCTAATGAATATTAAACTCACATCTTACTCTTGACTGAACCTACAAGGTCACACCAATGACAAGTAACAGATCACCGGATTAAATGAATCGGAAATTCATTTAATAGCTTTTCGGGAATTAGTTGGAAAACGTATTATCGATACGACCTTGCATCGGAATCGTATATCGTATCGCGAATATTCGTAAGCTAGACGAGACGAATAAATCGTATCGTACGACGGTGATTCGTCGTGTACGAAACGATAAATAATATATCGGTAATATATTAATGGCGAATACGAAGAGCGGCCCACGAGCCGAGTGCACTAAGCACTCAAGGCCCATGGGCGCGCGCTAGGCAAGCAAGCAAGGCAACGACACAGCAGCGCTGGCCCATGGCCGAGGAGCTGTGTGCGCGCGGGCCAAGGCCACGTCACAGCAGCAGCTGCGCGGCCCACGGCCCAGCTCGTTGTGCGTGTCCGTGTGGTGTTGCGCGGGCTTGCTAGTCGGCCTTGCCTTATGGCTTGGTCGGTTAGTAAGGTTATGTGAATAACCTTCTAACCACTTTCCAACATAACACAATTCAGTTTACACACAACCCTAGGAGAAAACAGAGAACCCTAATTCTCTCTGTGCCTCCAAAGTGTGTTCATCCCAAAAAGCACAACTCTTGATCGATTGTCTAAGCTACAATAATCAAGGCGGATCTGATCGTGTCGGTGAACCAAGTAGAGGAACGACAACTGGAGTTCTAAGTTCATGTTCGTTGACAATTTGTGGAAAACACGCTTCAAACGTAAGTCTTCTTAATTTGTGCTTTATACATGCTTCCTGGCTTTGGGGATTGTTTCCGCACATGTTATTATGTTTAACTGTATTCCCCTACAGTTGGAAATTTTATATTCTCCATCTTCTCCAACAAGATTTCATCACAAAAGGGGGAATTACCGGGTTTAATTATGGCTCGAGTTGGGTTCAGATTACCCACTAGTGGAAAAAATACCTGTTGAGGGGGGCATTTTGGGCTTATTGAGGCGAACATGACCCGCTTCGACAGACGTGGCTTCAACAGCTCACTTAGCTGTTGAGGCGGGCTTTGTTCGCCTCAACAGGTGATCTGTTGTGGGGGGCTTTCAAAAGCCCGCCTCAACAGCCCAAAACCAAAGGTAAAAATGAGGACCTGTTGTGGGGGGCATTACCAAAGCCCGCCTCAACAGCCACCTCTGTTGAGGCTCACTTCTTAAATGCCCCCCACAACAGACCTGTATTTTTGCGCCAATATCTGTACATTTGCGCCATAAATTCATATGTTGTTGAGGCGTACATTAAAATCCCCCTTCAACAACATTAATTTTTTTTTTCAAATTCTTTTAAAATATAAAATACGTGGCAATAATCAAATCTATATATAAACACCATTGAGTATTGAAACATGTACACCAATCAACACCAGAATAGCAATGGTATGAATCTGCTTATTTTTGATAAATAAATCATTAAATTAACTTCATTTATATTAACCCAATAGAGAAAAGCGTATAGTACGTACGTTTACAATTTTTAAACACCTAGCTAGCTAGTCTAACAAATTAAAACTAATATTAACAAATAAAGACAAAAGGCTAGAGAGCTAGTCTAACAAATTTCTCTAATCTGGCCACTAAGCTCCCTTTAGATCATGCATTACAAACCTTAATTAAGGTCGTGTTGACTTTCTTCCAATCAACTCGATCCCTGCAAGATGGAAGGAAAATATATGAGCTATAGAGTACCAAAGTTTACACTCACGATATTATATTTACATTCCATTGAAGCATAAAAAGATATAGTTGCGCCTGAAAACCCTTGTATTTGATGAGCTCTTTCATCATGTCAACCACATAAAGCTGCCCTTCATCATCGAAGTACGCAAGATCTCCTGTATGCACCCAGCCTTGATTATCAATAGTCAACTTGGTGGCTTGTGGATTATTAAAGTAATCACACATCGTTGTTTTACTTATAGGAAAAATGACATGTATTATTGAACCAATAATTAAAGAAACTCACCTCTTTATTCCAGTTTGTTTCGTAAACTATGTAAACAAGGATAAATGTCTGAAGACTAGTTCCGATTATCATTCCTATCCAAATACCATGCATAGTGCAGCACAACACCCTATCAATCAGTGTTCCATAAAAATGAACTGATAAAGTTTATCACTTAATAAAATCAAATGTATTATTAGTTTAAAACAATTTCGATGACAGAGTTGTACAGAAAATAATGTATTTTGATTGAGAATATATATAGGTAATAATTACCTCCACACCTAAGGGAGTCTTATAGCCGAGGAAAAATCCCAGAGGAAGTCCAATAACATAGTAGGAAAACAGGTTTACGTAAGCAACTAAGGCCTGCCACCCTCCTCCAACCGCGACACCTATAATCAACAAAATTATACTTGAACCTGTTAAACCATGATCAGTTATATTTGATGTTGAATATTGATCAAAATAATACCTGATATGACTGGCTGGACACTGTTAAGCACCATGGTAATGCCCAGAAGATAGGCTAAATGAGCAACAGCGTTTTGCATATCTTTACTTTCTGTAAATATCACAGCAAAATGGTTCCTGGTGAGCATGACAGCTCACATTAGAAGAAGACCTATGTAGAGGGACTGAGAAACAATGACTATCACGGAATACTTGGCCGCTCTTGCATTTCCTGATCCAAGCTCGTTGGATACTCGAACTCTGAAATGTTTAAAGACAGTTTTAGAATGTTTAATGCTACTTAGTACTAGTAGTTAGTATGTAGTACAATCACAAGGATGCTTCGTAGTTGTAGAGTACAGTTAACTGGTTTAAGGAATATACAGAGAAGCATTACCCTATAGCAGCATTGATTCCTATTAATAGCATGCCTTCCCATCCATTTAAATTCATACTGCATAAGAAAAAACGAAAGCAGGATCAACTCATTGAATCAATGTATCAACTGTCAAGGTTTTTTACATAGTGAAAACTTCTACCATACATCTGTCAAGATTTATTGAAAGTGTTCTTGTTTTTACCAAAAAGTATATGAAATTGCTAAACCAAGTTCTAGAAGTTTTGAGGATCATAACAAAACTGCTAGAAACTACAAATGCATCTAAGCAGTTGTTTTGAAAGATAACACTGTAAGAATGCCAATCTGCAAGATGACTCAGATTTGACAAAGTCAGTAGGAATCAGAATTAAGAGGAGATGTTGAGCAGTGCATGTGTTCAGATCAGTTAAAGGGTTCTAGTGGTCAGAATATGCGGAAGCAAATTTTGAAGCTACATGTATACAGTCTAAGTAATCTAGCTTTATACAATATAGATTCAGGATCAATTTTTCAGCTTTGCGAATTTTGAACCTACAGGTGTACAGTCTAAGTTAACTTGGTTTCTGCTTTAATATTTCACGACCACACCGATGAACTGAACTGCTTTATACAATATAGATTCAGGATCATTTGTTCAGTTGCTGCTTCTTTTCTTGCTTAGTAACTTCAAGACCAAATCATTAATTGGTGAACAACTCAGGAAAGCAAACTATATGCAGGTGATGTGTGACTAGTTCCTACAAATGTTCCTCATACGACATACTTAATTAAGACTGACATTAAAAATATGAAATACTTGTGCAAACCAGAAGCACAGACTATCTGTTAAAGGGAAGAGGCTCAAATCCTACAGCATAGGTCGCAGAAAATGAGCATGAGCAATACTTGTGCAAACCAGAAGCACAGACTATCACACGCAATAAATTCTAGATGTTTCTAAATTCTACTCCGTAATGTTTTTGCCAGTTTCCACACAAAACAGGTTCAGAACTACAAAGGAAAGGAGCACCCATTCTTCCTAGCAAATTGGACCCGAATATTAGTGACTCCCTAAATTTCTACCAACTTCTAGTATAGAGCAAACATTGAAAGAACACTGTTAAACTCTGTCATACTCTATATTTCGCACAAATTTCTTGATCCACAGGTTCAGAATCTTGTGCATAAGTAAATGGAAAAACAAACTGCAAAAAGTTTTCTGCAGTGCCTCTAGAGAAGTAACAAAAAGTTGTAAACTGGCAATCTAACTTTTCCCTTCCAATGTTTCACATTAACCTCAGTTCCTTTTGCACTACACTAAGCACCAATACTACCAAAAGGGTGTCGAAAAGAAGAAAAGATATAAGATCCTCATAATTCAGAAGTACTCAAGTTCGAGTTGAACAGAAAAGGGTACTCCTTCCATCTGACAAGTTTAACATGAAGAATGAAACTTATGTAATCATACGAGAATCTTTGCCCATGTGATCCGGAGAGACACAGAGAGACACCACTAAGGTACTTACCAAAAAGAAATGTTAAAACTTATTTCAAAAAGACCAAAGAAAGAGAAGTGTTAATAGTTATTGACATAGGGAGTAATTGCTAATTAAGTTAAGAATACACATAAAAGAAATAATCACAGTGAGTCTGTCATAACACCAAAATTGAATATGATGTTGATGTTCTTACCTTCAAAGAGCTGTTTGGCTCCTCCAAGGAACCCAACCACGATTACTTATTTGCTGTAGACTCCACACCTATTATAGAAAGATGTAAAAAGATATTGCAATTAGCATTTCAATATATGATATGTACATATTACATATCAGTAATTTGATATCCATGGGGTTATCCAGAATCAGAACATCAACAGAAGATTATGTTATTTGACTTCTCTACGAGTGCCAACAAAGTACAAAACTAGCTATTTGCCATTTTTCGAAGACTTTGCATGTTTTTGCCAAGAAAAGGTCAAATTGTCACAAGTATAGCGGCAAAATTAGTGTGCAAAAACTAAGGTACTTCTGCTAAACTAACAACATTTTATAGTTTTGTATAATCCCCTATCGTTCACATTCTAAATTCACCACAGAGGTGTCAACCACAAATTGGAAAAAAGTCCCAATTGAACATATTACTAACAATTGAACTAAAAAACCACAAATATCAAACCCTAATTTGTAAATTCATCCAATAACTGTAACATTAGCCTAAATTTTCTGCAGAATCAACTCATTATGCTCAACTAATTAAGTGAAACTAAATTTCAAGATCAAACAAAACAGGAATCAAAAACGTTACAAACTAACCTTAAAAAAGAAGAGAGACAGAGGTGAGCGAGATAGGGAGGACCGCAGTCGGGGGCGAGTATTATGGAAGACGCGAATAAAGTGGTAGTGGTAGTGGTGGCGACGGTGAGAAGCGGGAACTGGCCGGGAATTCAGGAACCTACACCGCGCGGTGGGGAGCGGTGCGAATCGCCTTCAGATGCGTTGCAATAGATCGAGATTTGAAGTATACGTAGATCTCATCTGTTTGGCGGTGAGGAGGTTTAATTGTTTTAAATGTTGTGAAGCCCTGTTGAAGCGAACATACATAAGCCCGCCCCTTTAGACTAGTGTCTATTGAGGCGGGCAATTAAAAGCCCCCTTCAACAGGTTCTATAGAAGCGAACACCATAAAAGCCTGCCCCAACTTGTTAGTAAAATATTTGACCCGCGTTGACTAAGTGGTTATTGAGGCACGCTTATGTATGCCCCCTTCAACAAGGGGGCTACAACAGGGGTTTTTTCCACTAGTGACCTGACATGGAAGGATGCAATGGCCTGGATACCCCTTCTGTGATGGCCCTGAGTCTGGCTCTACTCGGAGTTGTACTCTCAGTGTCATATTCTTGAGAATCTGCACCTTCCATGTCTTGCTGCATGTTCCTCCTCTAGACACTAGGGCTGCTCTGAGGTCGGGGGCGTTTTTTCCTCTGCTGCTCTATCTCTACCTCTATAGAAGGCCTTTTGGTTTGAGTGTGATGATAAGGCTGAGTCAAGAAGGTTAAGATCTCCAAGGCAACGCGCATCTAGTCTGGTGAGAATTGAGCTCCCACACGCTACAGCAAAGCGGTAGTTGGGGTTTGGATGATCTGACCTGGGGTTGCTTTACTTTCTAAGGGTGGTGAATATTTGGTCTGTCCAACATTTGGAGGCATGCCGAACTGGGGTTTTGTTGTAGGTTCTGGGTTGGCCTTTGAGGTGGGTGGGTTTATTTGTTGGATTATCGGTTCTTCCGACTCTAGTGTTATCATTGTTTATAAGCTGGGTGATTTAGGACAAGATCTAGAAAGTAACCCTCCTTCTAGCGCCACTTGTTCCGGGTGCGGAACTGGGAGGACGATCTGGATGAGCCTGACCCTGTCAAGCAGAGAAAACGTAAGCTAATCTCGGGGGTTTAACCGAGGAAACCCCCTCCTATGCCTAAGCCAACAAATGTATAAGATGTATTTTGAGAGAGAAATTAGAAAGAAGGTGGAGCAAGTACCGAGAATATAAATGTGTCCCATCATGAATGATGTGGGAACAATTTATAGGCGTACTATTATGTACTTTGGCCTACTTGGATGTCGCCACGTGTATGACGGCGATGTACTTACTTTTGTCTGCTAGCCTGCAGATCTTCTCTTTGGACCGATGCTATTCTACGGAGTACGACCCTTTCTTATGAGCTTGGATTGCCTTGGGGCTTTTGGTCTGCCCTGATGCTTTTGGTCTGCCGGACCAACATCGCTTGTTTATGAACTCCAGATCTTGCCCAGTGACTTTGGTCTGTGCTGGGCTGGTGGCTTTGCTCTTGCACCTAAGGTCTGTCCTCTTCTAATAGGACATCGTACAAGTGCTATTTGATTTAATAATTTCATTTTAGTGCCCTGAGTTTAAACTCTTATGCACTATAATTCCTTGAAATGCATATTAATTTTCACATTCATAACATTGGGTTAATTTATTAATAATTTCACGAAGAGGCAAACAAATAGCTACTCTTTGTCAACAATTTTTTAGCACTTTGATTAATTTATTTCAAAATCGAACAACTTTTACAAGATTAATTTTCTCCGTACATAATTATAAGAATATAAATTTTGTATCTATCTTAAGTTTACTCATCATTTTAGGGGAAATACTAGTATAGGACCCGTGCGATGCACGGTTTACAAATTTTAACTTTAAGTGCGAAGTTAAATTAGTTTCAAAAAAAAAGTGGATTTTTCATTCTCATTTACACCCGTCACCAATAATTTCATGTTAGGTATAAACATCAATTAACATCCTAACTATCTCATTTTTTTATCGTGTTACCCATACACATTTGGTTACATGCCTCATTAGTCTTTATTAGAGATGGACAGTGAGTCGGGTCTGACCTAGCCCATCCTGACACAGCCCATAGTGGGTTATGTGGGTCAGACCCACTTACAACCCATGACACAATGTGTCGTGGGTCGAGTTTTTTCAACACAAACCATTTCGATCGACCCTATCGAACTCGACACAGCCCACCACGGCACACCCGACCCAACCAACCCAACACCCGAACCCAACCCACCCAATACACGAACTCAACCCACCGAACCATTTCTAATTTAAACTATTTTTTTTTTGGCAAATAACTATTTTGTATGTTTAAAATGTTAAAAATATATAATTTTATTGTTTAAATATACATTAACCACGTTTATGTGAGTATGTGAATATATAACATATATTAATTCATTTAAATTCATATAAAATTTGTAACTTTTTAACGCTTAGTAAATCTTCTAAACCCACCTAACCCACATCAGTTCCTAAAACTCGTCTAAACCCACCAGACCCACCTAATACATCTGACCCATCGGATTCACATTTGGCCTAAACCTGTCGTAACCCACCAAACCCATCGGACCCACTCGACACGCACAACCCACCACGACCCATGTAACTCACGACCCATCATGTACTTTGTCCATTTTTTCCGACACAACCCACGACTCAACCCACCCTAATTTAACTACGGAGGTTTGCGTGTTAATTATCCCCGCCCCATGACCCACCAAACTCACTCATGAGCCATCCAACACGCCACGTTGGCCATCTCTAGTTATTATCCCACTACAAATGCATCTTATCCGAAATTTCTTTTACCTTACATAGTAACTTTAAACTTTAAACATGAATCTATATAAAATGTGAAGTATATCTACTCACTTTTGAGAATTTTGAACTTATTTTACTAACAAAATATTTTATTAACTATAAAAATTAAGGAAATATTCGGAACAAATGATTATAACTTATATTACATATGTGTTTTCTTCACCCTTGAAAAAAAAAGTTATATCTTCAGATATTAAGTCTTGTTTTTTCTATTGTGTTACCTGTATCATTTTGTTGCCCACCTCATTTTGTTACTTGCTCTATTTCAAGTTTACTCTTTTGAAATCAGTTATGATCAAATCCAATAAGTTTTATTAGGTCTATTAGATTTAATCAATTCCAAATCCAATAAGTTTAGATAAATTTAAATTCATTTCACATAAGGTGAAAAGAATGCACCCTACTTCCATTTTTCTTTATTCCATTTGTTTTTTATGTGATCAAAATAAAATTTAAAAAATTGGTTGTACTTTGTGGAGAAAGAGACTACATTGGCTAAAACTCAAAACCAAACCCACCACATCACCATGGAGATTATTATTTTATCTATATAAATGTTCATCACTTATCAAACCACTACACTTTGTAAAAGTTTAGTAATAAAAATTAAAACAACCATTAACAAATTATTACTAACAACTTATTGTTATATTGTCAAATCGGTTGTTGAGTATTCCACGATTTTGGTCAATATGAATAACATATTAGCGCTCAAAAGAACGAAGAGTAGTATATGCTAAAATGCTTTCATTCCTTGATAGACAAAAAATTTTTTCATTCCTTGATTATATTATATAGGGAAGGTAAACTAATTTTAATTTATCGCAAACTTGCATTAAACTTTAATTTTTCTATAAAAGTACATTTTATCAACTATAAAAATAATTTAAGTTTAAGATTCATATCTTGTGTACTCTTACATAAATTATTCCCTCTAAGAAATTACTATGCAATACGGAGTACATATTATTAGTAACAATATTATGATGCTTGTTTATATTTCTTATTTAAAAATATGTATAGATATTCAGTTCCATTCTATAAAGACGTGAGAATGTACAATAAAATTGTATAATGGATTAAATAAGTACGTATAATGTTAGTAATGTTGTCAATGATATTATTGTGTATAAAGATATTGCATAAAATTATATTCCATAATAAAATATTCATGATATATTATTTAAGAAAAATATACATGATAAGATACAATTTTATTAGGTAGTACTCCATATAATTAAGATATTACGTGCCAATTTCCTACGTACGTAAAACATTGCATTTTTTAAAATTATTTTTCCATATTGATAAGTCATTGTTACCATGAAATATAATGCATTCAATCTAGTATGACAATAATTTATCTATTAATTAATTTATGTGTAATATAATTTTCTGTATTATAAAATGAGCAAATAAAAGAGAAAGGTATACTTGTCAGCACCATGTAGTCAGATTTTTAGTTTGAGGAAAATAACATACTTATTTATTTTTTACATAATTATATGAACTTTAAGAATGTAATCTTGATAATTTACATTTACATGTAAATTTTTACGATATTCAATATCAAAAGAACATTTACGATTTATAACAACCAACAATATATTTCAGGTGCATATTTTTCGTAAATTTGACAAATAAATTTATACTTATGCACAATATTTGCAATATTGTTATTTTGTTATAATCTATTTAGATACGAAAAAATATTTGCGCAATAGTTTAGATAATAAGTATTTCATTCAAATTTACTTGAATGTAAACAATTAGTATGCAATACTTTTTGTTGTTTGATTCTATTAAACAGGCGCTATAAAAAAGAAAGTGTCTTAGTTGTTTGATTCTATTAAACAGGCGTTATGCCGCTATTAATAAAAATAACCAACTTCTCTTTCAACCTTGTTCGGTTGTTCCTCGTGTTGTTTAATCTATTTAGATACGACAAACTATTTGCACAATAGTTTAGATAGTTCAAATTTACTTGAACGTAAATAATTAGTATGCAATACTTTTTGTTGTTTGATTCTTTTAAACAAACGCTATTAAAAAGATATAGTGTCTTAGTTGTTTGATTCTATTAAACAGGCTTTATGCCGCTATTAATAAAAATAACCAACTTTTCTTTCAACCTTGTTCGGTTGTTCCTCGTGTTGTTTAATGTTGAACATTGGAGCTCTTTTATGGATTATTGACATTGTTGGTATTGAATTACTTTTTTGCTTTTGATGTTATAGATCGATTTGCATTGGTTTGGGTGGTGGTCTTACATTGGGAAGAGTTTGGGAATTGTTTCTTTAAATTGTAGAGAATAATTTCATAAACCGTACTTTGAAAACATACTTTGTAATATGATATTGAACTATAAGCTAAAACATATTTCGTAATATGATAATGAACTGAAATATATATTCCGTATAATTGATTTGTTTGTCGAAAAATATTTATAGAATGTATATTATAAACAGAATCTTTAGGATTTGTAATCAAAATAAATAATACACTTCCTTAAATAAAATATTATAATTCCCTCAAAAAAAATTAATTAATTTTTTTAATTAAAAAGAGAGGCGAATCAATGAGTGACACTTGTCATCACCATATTGATTTCCTCTCTTTTAGTATATTATATAGATGAGTGCATTCAAGATTTATTAATCGGCATAAGTTTTAAGAGATAAATATTTCAGTTAAATATTTTATGGAAAAAATGGTCAAATAATAATTTTTGAATATCCATGTATGTACGGGACCTACTCTTATTGGATAAAAATAAGGGAAAATGTCAATGTATAAACTTGAGAAAAACTATAACTATGTGTTGACCAAATTATTCTCCTCCTTATTGGGTTCTCCAAAATTTAACAATTTATGATATCAATAGATCTCGGAATTCCGTCGCGATATATTCATATGCATTAGTTGGCTCGGCTGCGTTTTTTAATTTAGTTTCTTGTTTTTTTTTTAGGGAAAAAAACCAAGAAACTAAATTTAGTTTCTTGTTTTGTAGTGTAGAAGTTTGTGTGGCTTTGTTTACTTCTGTTTGTGTGTTTTTTCATACAAATTGAATGGGCTTGACCCTTATTTCTCAGTTCTCACCCAAAAAAATAGGAATTTTGGTCAGAAAGGACCTTTTATAAACAAAAAATTGTGAAAAATGATCTTTTTTAAAAAAAAGTTGTGAGATAGGACCTAAATTAGATTTTTTGTTGTGAATAGAGACCAACACTCATTTTCCGGTGGTCAAACCAATTTCTTCGGCGTCGACCATCGCGTGTATGGCACGGGTGTAGGGGAATACAGTTAAACATACATAACATGTGCGGAACATCCTCAAAGTCAGGAAACATGTATAAGGCACAGTTTAAGCATACTTACATTTGAAGCGTGTTTTCCCGAGTATAGTATCAACGAACACGAACAAAGAACTCCACTTGTCGTTCCTCTACTTGGTTCACCGACATGTTCAGATCCGTCTTGATAATCGGAGCTTAGACAATCACTCAAGAGTTTTTGGGAAGAACACATTCATGGAGGCAAAGAGAGAATTAGGGTTTCTCTTTTCTCCTAGGGTTGTGTGTAATCTGAATTGTGTGCTAGAAAAACATAAGTTTAGGTTATTAAAATAACCTAGATAGTAAACAAGCCAACCGACCAAGGCCTAAGGCCGTTGGTCGGCCAGCAAGCCCACGAGGGGCTTTATCCGCGCACAGCAACGTGGGCCGCGGGCCGCGAGCTGGTGCTTGCTTTGTGCCTTATTGGCGCGCGGCACACAGCAGCGAGGCTTATGGGCCAGCGCTGCATTGCCATTCAAGCTGCGCCCATGGGCCTTGCGCTTGTGCGCTCCGGCTCGTGGGTTGCTTTCGTATTACGATTAAATTATCTTTCGACAATTTATTTATCGTTTCGTACTTGACGATCCAATGTCGTACGATACGATTATTCGTCTCGCCTAGCTTACGAATATACGCAATACGATATACGATTTCACGATCCAATGTTTAATCGTATAATTATGTTTTTCCGAACTAATTTCCCGAAAAGCTATAAAATGAATTTCCGGTTCATTTAATCCGGTAATCTGTTACATGCCATTGGTGTGACCTTATAGGTTCAGTCAAGAGTAAGTTGTGAGCCTAATATAGATTAGAACTCACTGACCGGAAGCATTGCTCCAGCTAGCTGTTCCGATCACTTGATCTTACTAAATTAATTGTTCGTAATTAATCTGAACCTTGGTTTTAGACTAATGCACCTTGGGTGAAGGACATATTTCCTTCAGTCTCCCACTTGTCATTCAGACAAGTGTGCATTCACATTCCTTTTCTCTTAGTGTTACTTGCTGAACATAAGGTAATATCCAAGTCATCCTTATTAGGTCCAGAAGTGTTTCTCGGATTACAGAGCTCAACTATTAAACTTTTACAGAAGGTTAAGCCTTAACCATTCTGAGCACGGCCATGCACTTTCACAGTATCTAACTCTCTGAGAGGCCTTGTTACACAACAACACCATATCCTATCAAAGATAGGAGGACAATCCATTCTTGCAATCTATGAACACTCACTTTGATTCATAGTACGCCCAATAATTTCTTTTATAGCCTCCTTTTACGGTGCGACGTTTAGCTAGTATCAAAGCAAACTAATTCTCAAACGAGCAGACATAATCACTCATGTTCATAGGAATGGTTCTAATCACCATTAATAAGAACTACTTATGACATGACTTTAATCTCTTAAAGTGTCCTCATGGTCAATCCGATACAAGATCCAATAAGTATCTATGCAAATGATTCCTGACATCCAGTCCATCTAGTTCAAGAAACAGAACTATAAATCAACTTGCAATCTAATCTTCATTAGCCATTGGTCGTCCAACCTTTCAATGACCTGGATTAGGGATCCTTTTGTGATTTCAATATTCAAGTTCACTTATGGGTGTTTCTTTGTCGAAGAATCCATATTGACATCCCATTTGAATGTTTTGAATCACTTGGACTTCATCATTTAATACTAAACCAAGATTAAATGATCTATGAAATGTAATTTCATAAATGATAAATGTTTAAACCAAATGCTTACCAATTTGTGGGCCTCTAACCCAAAATCAAGCATTTAATGTTTTACAGATATAGGCCTTTCACCCAATACTTAAAACATTCATGGAACTCAAACTTGATTCCATTTCTGCATATGAATGTTGTGTCTCATTCAATGTAGAGGTTTAGTTTATCATACTTTGCTATTCTTAGCATGCTTTCTATCGAAAGCCTTTCGATGTCAGATGAAAAGATCTTTGAATATGTTTATAGAATTATCTAGTCTTTCATTGCTGTTAGAATGATTCTCATATTCAAAATAGAAAATTATTCAGATAGCAGACTTGTGATCAACCTGAGTTCATTGAAGAACTCCCACTAGAAACAATACCCTTTCATTGCTTCTTAGGCAATGATGAATTTATTTCAATTATGTAGAATTGCAAATGATGTCATCCTTTTGGAATACTCCAACCAGTTCACAGAGATGTGGGAGATACATCTTTCAACTGAGAACTTGGAAACTAATCATTGATTCAGTTTCCCATGCATCACATATGGTTCAGAACCTATGTTACCACCTTTTAATCACGACGCCTAATTGCCCGTGTATGTTTTTGGTTTGCCTAACAACAAGATTCAACTTTTTCTTAGGCAAATGCATGTAGCATCAAAACTTTAGTTCATCTTCACTTCCTCTTATCAAGTGCTCATCGTACATATCCAATTGTATTAGATGTTCTTGATATGGTTCTAATGATCTTTGATCTAGATCAATAGAGATTGGTAAAAACTCGTCACGAACCCAATGTTCACGAGTTATCTTGGCGATCTATATATCACATCATACATGATTGATTGTAATGCAAAAACCATTCGCATTTTAAAATCTATCCATGTAACTTTTAGCTTTATTATGTTTCAAGAGATACTGAATCTTGCTAAAATCTTGGCATTGCCATGTGATATAAGGTGAAGGCACATCTTCAAGGTCCTTCATGTTTAACTTTAGTGATAACAGCCTAGCTTTATACTTAGTTAAATCATTCATTACTTAGACTTACTCATATGGGTTGAGAGTCCCTTTTGAGTCTCTCAATTGTGTTTGATTTAGTAATTACTTTTACAGAATCCAAACAACGCTTTAGATCCTATCCAATAGATCTTTAACCCAGTATGTTCTAAGTTTCTCCATGGTTCTAATATTGACAAATACTTTCAAATCTAACCAATTAGAATTTGAATGTCATTTTTAATAGAGAGATATGTATCTCATATGTAGAACCATTAAACTTGACTTAGCTCCCACTAAACTCATCATCTACAAGATGATCCATGTTTTCATAAAGCTCTGATTGCTCAATAGCCTTGTTGAAAAATATAGTCCAATTCCCACTTGCATGCTTTAATCTACGAATAGATTTCTTAAGCTTGGTCTTTTATCTAGCATCCAAAACTTTTACATTGTCTGATGTACACAATTCCTTTCTACAAGTCCAATTGAGGAAGGTGTTTCGTTTTCCAATTGCCATATTGACATATGCAATGATTGCTAGATTTATCCAAAATATTTCAAGCATTCCGACTTGGTGAAAAAGATTTCAACATTATCAACGCCGTGAAGTTGTTTATAATCTTTAACCACCAATCTAGCTTTTCTTTTGTATGTGTATACAATATCATCTTTGTATGTTTTGAAAACATGTTTGCAACCAATGGGAGTGAACCCTTTATGCAAATAAACGTTGTAGGTTTAGAAAACATGTTTGCAACTAATGGGAGTAAACCCTTTATGAAAATCAACCAAATCATAGATTTGATTCTGTAAGATGAATGTACTTTGGATAAAATGGCCTCAAACCATTTTATATGGCCTCGAACCATAATAATGTTTCTGATGGCCTCAAACCATACTTGGGAATTTTAATTTGTCGTAGCTAACCTGTAAGTGGTATGTTTTGAAGCACTTCCAAAGTCTTCATAGTTTTCATTCCTCGAGATATCTATGTATCTATCTTGGTTGAATTCTATTCCTTATACGATTTACCTAGGTATTGAACATCAAACTTTAGTGTCTATAAAGACATTACTCAAGTCCTTTGAGTATTAGGATTCTCTTGAAGCACTTCTAAAGTATTCCTGAATCTCTTCCAAAGGCTTCTAAGTACGGAGCTTTTCCAAAAACTCCAAAGTATCCTACATTTGTTTGTTGCTTGACTCGAAGTCCTTTTGAGGTCACGTCGAGGTCATTTTCTCCCACTTGCCTTTTTGGAAATATAATGGTTTCCTAAAAGACATTATCTAGAGCAACAACCATATGTTCTCATATTTGTGGTAGAATCAATACCTTTTGTTTCTATGAGTCGCTCATAAAGAAACATATATTTATTATTGAGTTTGTTTGATGTAAACACTAACTCCCACTGGGTTTGACAACCCTAGATATATATATGTACTGAAAAGATGTACTGAACCGAAGTTCAATCCTTATGACATCTTATACTTAGCTTTGACAACTTTGTTTAGTGTGATAGTCACTTGAGAGTATCATTTAGAAACTGTATAGGAAAATAGTCGTGATTATCGTTAATCGAATAGATTCTGATTTCTCCATTTGGACATACCATATTCTTATGGAGCTTCGATTGTCATAATGCCATATAAACAATCTAGATAATCTTTCTTGGCTCATGCAAACATCACTTTGACCCAGCCTAGATGTTCCAAATTTCTTGCCAAGTTGATTTTATACCCTTTTGTGAATCGCATTAAAGCATTTCACATATTTCACGTTGAGTAAATATAGCCATATTTTGTCAAATTCTTGTGAAATAGGTAAGTCATAAAATCCATCTTTGGCCCATGAACTTTATTGTCTAGAAACTTCTAACAATAGTCCATTTCTATGTCATGTTCAACAAGCAAGACCCACGTGTCTTAAAATAACCAACTTTCAGAAATCCATGCCATGGAATCTTGGAATGTTGTCTTGTTGATATGGTCGTATGACATTTCCAAAGATATGTGGAACGCAAATCAAAGTGTTTGATTTGAACCTTCTTAAATTTGAGTGTGAAGAGATTCGTTTGTTTATTAATCAATCATATGACTCAACCCTTAAATGACCATTTCATTCAAATAAACACTCAACGAATGTTTTTGTTTACTTTGAATGTGAGTGCTTCTGTTGTCCAAACAGAAATTGATTATGATGATTAATGGAACATAATACCATTAAGTTCCAGCCTTTAAAAGGACTTTAAAACAAACATGATGACCCTACAATTAATGTAGCACAACTTTGCTTCATTTCCCACTTGTAGGTCAATAACCAGACTTAGCTCCCGGAATTTGAGTTCTTAACAAGAGTTACAACCTCAAGCGGTAATCTAATACAATGGGAGTTTATTTTCTAAGTCGTTTCTCTTTAACATAAACCTCAAGGTAGAAATAGAATATCTAAATTCATTTCTTTTGTTCCCCTTTCCTATCCTTTCTAGCACGTTTTCTTATAGTCCAAAAGATTTTACTCTTTGCTTGATCTTCTTACTTTGTTATGCTTACAAAGTCCCTTTCTTTTATTCACTTTGAATGACAACATCCAATGAGTCTATTTCATTTATCGAATCAAAAGAAAATTGGTTGTTAACCATTGGTTATACATGAGCCTTTAACTCAATACTTCATTATTCCAAAATTACCTAGTATTCTGAATATATGAGGTCCAACTGGTCTACCATTCAAATTTTAGTTTGAAAACAACCATGAAGATCATTATAAGAAAATAGCACTCAAGATACACGCTCATTCTCCTTTTCTTTGAGAATCACTCTCAAAATTAGTTACCAATCGATCGAGGAAATATCGCAGTTCTTTTGTCTGAACGCAACAATGTTGAAGATTTACGATTCTACAAAATGAACTAGCAAAGAAAACATTTGTCATAATTTAATAACTTGAAATAAAATCATTCATGCAATCATCAAAGCTATTAAACATTTCATTAATGCAAAAATAAAACATGGTCCAAAATGAATGAAACGATTCCAAGACCCTAAAAGTCCTAAATCCTTAAGCAGCTTTGGCATGTCTTAAGTCTTTTAAGATTCTAGGTAAGCAAAAACTATTGCTAGTAATCTCCAAATTACTCTTGGTTAATAAATTAATACCATAATTTATCCCATTGCCACAACATATGCCATTGTTGTTTGAGTTAAAACCACAATCAACGTGCTCCTTTGGCACGCCTTACCATCTAAGTCAACTAAAATAGCACCTCGCTTTGGCGTAAACCTACTACGTTAGATCCTTAGATTTTTGTAAGTGCTTGATTAGGAAGGCAACTTTTGAACTCAATATTACTTTGGACCTAGTTTTTTCTATGTTGGTTCGATTATTTAGTGAACTAAATCTAATCGAGTCATACAAACAACGCATTCATGCATAATATACATTCATTCAATATATAAAAGCATAAATAAAATTGGTGAACTAGTATGGCCCAAAACTCTTGTCTTGAAGCATCCAATCTTCTTCACCATCTTGTTAGCTTGGCATCGTCTTGAATCTTCATTCAATGCTAACTTAAAGTTCTAAACTAGAAATACTTGAAAATAATAAAATTACATCAAAATTTCCATGGTACGCATACCATATTAAAAACTTTACATTCAAAGATAGAACGGTTCGCAGACCGTATTTAACTATCCTAAAATGGCCATACTAGTCACTTGGAGTACATGCATTACATAAAATATACATTCTTGCATTCACCCTTTCGTATGCTAAAACGAATGGCCCATATTAATTATGCAAGTATTTACGTGAATTAATTAAAATTCACGCTCATATAAACTCGTCCTAAAAGATTAATCAATTTCCAAATTATTAATCCTTAGACTTTATTCTAATTAAAATTGAATTTAATTAAAATAATGCGACCTACGAAAATAATTAAAATAATTATTTCATTTTTAATTTCATTTAGCGGCTCTCACTCAAACCAATAATTATTCCGGATAATTAATTATTTAAATATTAAATTAAACTCGCGGCCCGGCCCAAGTAAATAAAATAATTATTAATTATCCCGTTGGCCAATTTTAATGCAAACATAAAAGTCAAGCCCAACGAAACAAAAAAAAATATTTTGTTCGAGTGCAAGTGCGGGCTAGGCTTGCGCCCAACCCAGCAATGCACGCTGTGGCCTACGAGGCACACGAGCAAAGCCCATGCCCCGCAGCCCGCGCCCACGTACTCGCAACAATGCTGCCCCTGTGTGCTGTTGTGCTCGACGCTGCGCAAGGCAAGGTGCCTTGCTTGCTCGCACCTTTCGTAAGCCAAGGCGCTTGCCTTGCTCGCCCAGCGCGCGCGCGGCACGCAGCACGCTTGTTGCTGCCCGCGTCGCTGCGGCTCGTCGAGCCACGCGGGCACACGTCCACCCCACACTTGTGTTTGTGCCTTTGGTTCATACTACGGCCCAATTTAATTAAGAAAAAATTTAATTTCACGAACGTTTGCATTTAAGTTATTTTTCATAAAAAGTTACGATTTTTATTTTCGAAAAACAACGATTTTTACGATTTAATTAATTTAACAACAATCCAATTTCGTTAAAATATTAAATCAAGGATAACATTATTCAAATTTAAGAACGAACGATTTCAACTGAAAATTTGAACTTTTAAATATCAAATCTAAAACTTTAAATCGTTCTAAACATTTAAATTTCAGATTTTTAATCAATTTGGTTTAAGTGTCGATTAAAATTAACGAAACTATTCAAAATTTTAATCCAATAATTTTTAAAATTCGCCATTGACCATGAAATTATATTCCCTTTCCCAATTAACCAAATTACTAGATCCAAATTATTTAAAAAATCAATTAGTGATCTAAAATTTACGAATTTGAGGAAAGAAGAATTAGGGTTTATACTTATCAAAAACGGCTGAAATGTTTACCATAACTAAAGAATATACACAGAAACAATGTGTCAGAATTTCAATCAAATCCGAGTAATTTAGGTCGGCCAATTAATTGAAAAACTTTCCGAATTTATTAATTTTAACTTGAAAATTAACAAAAATGCCCAAAAACACATACTTCGAGGCCTATCTTAGAAAATCGTTTTCAATCAAATTAGGGTCAGAAAAGTCGAAAATACGAATATTTTTTATTTCAGAACCTATTATGCAATTAATCCAATAATTCATAATAATTCCGAAAAAATCAACAAAAATTCCAAAAATTTCGACAATAGCAAAAACAATTAAATCATGCTAAAAAATTCTTTGAATACACAAGGCTCATGATACCACTGTAGGGGAATACGGTTAAACATACATAACAAGTGCGGAACATCCCGAAAGCCAGGAAACATGTATAAAGCACAGTTTAAGCATACTTACATTGAAGCGTGTTTTCCCGAGTATAGTATCAACGAACACGAACAAAGAACTCCACTTGTCGTTCCTCTACTTGGTTCACCAACATGTTCAGATCCGTCTTGATAATCGTAGCTTAGACAATCACTCAAGAGTTTTTGCTTTTTGGGAAGAACACATTCATGGAGGCAAAGAGAGAATTAGGGTTTCTCTTTTCTCCTAGGGTTGTGTGTAATCTGAATTGTGTGCTAGAAAAAACATAAGTTTAGGTTATTAAAATAACCTAGATAGTAAGCAAGCCAACCGACCAAGAAGGCCATTGGTCGGCCAGCAAGCCCACGAGGGGCTTTATTCGTGCACAGCAACGTGGGCCGCGGGCCGCGAGCTGCTGCTTGCTTTGTGCCTTGTCCGCGCGCGCCACCCAGCAGCGAGGCTTATGGGCCAGCGCTGCATTGCCATGCACGCTGTGCCCATGGGCCTTGCGCTTGTGCGCTTCGGCGCGTGGGTTACTTTTGTATTACGATTAAATTATCTTTCGACAATTTCTTTATCGTTTCGTACTTGACGATCCAATATCGTACGATACGATTACTCGTCTCGCCTAGCTTACGAATATACGCAATACGATATACGATTTCACGATCCAATGTTTAATCATATAATAATGTTTTTCCGAACTAATTTCCTGAAAAGCTATTAAATGAATTTCCGATTCATTTAATCCGGTGATCTGTTACATGCCATTGGTGTGACCAGGTTCAGTCAAGAGTAAGTTGTGAGCCTAATATAGATTAGAACTCACTGATCGGAGCATTGCTCCAGCTAGCTGTTCCGATCACTTGATCTTACTAAATTAATTGTTCGTAAATAATCTGAACTTTGGTATTAGACTAATGCACCTTGGGTGAAGGACATATTTCCTTTAACGTGACCCTTAAAATTGATTTTTTTTAATTTTATTTTCAATTTTCCCTCCAATTTCCCCCTGAAGACCTAAGAACAAAATCTCAGGTAATTTTTTATTGCTTAATCCATTTTACAAGATGAACCCTAACTTCGACAATTATGAAACTCCTTTGAAGTCAGTAAATAATTCAATGGAACATCTACAATTTGAAAAGGAATACTCTCCGATCCACTATTGGCCTCCCCCGGCACATCTTGCAAGAGAAAATCCCGAGCACTTGACATCGGAAAATCACCCAAGCATTTGAGATCCAGGTCTGTATTTCACAATTTGTCCCTCCACAAATGTCCATAATTACTACAGCTGGTGCACCAAAGGATAAAGAGGCTTTGGGAAAGAAACATCCTTCCATCTGCGGAAATTATAGATAAATATGCAGCTTCTCTTGCTAGATCAAATTGAGACATCATAAACACTGCAAATTGTTGCAACTTCAACGTTGGTATCAAGTTTGAAATTTTAGCAAGGACATTTATTATCATGACGTCTCTATGAATTGCCTTTCTAGCACCAGGATGCTTAACCTTCACAACAACTAATATAGGCTTCATCGAGTCACAAGGATGATGGAATTTGGCAGCCCATTGTCCCTACAGTTCAACAACCTCTTGCAAGGACGCTTTTCCTTATGAACCCTAACTTCAACAATTATGAAATTGGAGGAATTGAACCAAACAAAATTAGGGCTTTTACTCTTACCTGGTATGAATTGCAACGAAAATCAAGGGGAAAGCATCAATTTTTTTTTTCCAAGAGCAATATGCCGCGAATTGATGAAGAAGATGAAGAACCTTCGAACAGATAATTAGCGGAACAGAGGAACGATGAGAGGGAAAATTGATTTTTTTAGGTCTTTCAGTAGTTAGAGAAGGGGGGAAATTGGAGGGAAGACTGAAAAAAACAAAAAAATATCATTTTAAGGGTCACGTGCCACGCACGCGTTGGTCATCGCCGGAGAAACTGGTTTGACCACCGCGAAATGAGTGTTGGTCCCAATCACAACAAAAATTCTAATTTAGGTCCTATTTCACAACTTTTTTTAAAAGGTCCTTTGTCACAATTTTTTGCTTATAAAAGGTCATTTCTGACAAAAACTCCAAAAACATATGCAAGAGTGAGGTAGTCGTTTTAACTTGTAACCTTTCTCAATGCAAGGGCTAAAGAAGATAGGGTTGCGAACGAGCCAAACCGATTCGAATTTTACCTTGTTCGAGCTAAGCTTAATAAGAAATTTCACTGTTCGAGCTTGTCTCGAGCTTAACCGAGCTTTGCAAATTGTTGTTCGAGCTTTGTTCGCTAACCATTAGGATATCTCGAGCTCGCTCGTTTAGCTCGAGCTTGAACCCGGGTTCGAGTCGAGCTAAACGAGTTTTATTAGAGCTTAATAATCGAGTTTTGAGAAATCGTCAAATTGATTTAAATCATATAATCAAGGAGAAAGATCACAAAATACATGTATGACTGGAATATTCTATGGGATATTATACTACATAATATATTCCCTTCCATTATATAGATTTCTTGACATTTAAAAATCATAATTTTTTTAAAAACTTATATTTTTATTCCATTTAAATTACTTTTTCGAGTTCGAGCGAGTTATAAATTAAACATGCTTATAAACGAGCTTATGAACGAGTAATTAATGAGATATAAACAAGTGCTCATGAACGTACATTAACGAGCAGAACATGATGTTGTTCGAGCTTGGCTCGTTTACTTATCGAGCCTAGAATTTTTGTTCAAACTCGTTCATTAATAATTAAACGAGCTTTGAGTGAGCATGTTCGCGAGTTGTTAGCGAACATATCGGCTAATTTGCAGCCCTAGGAAAGATAAAAGGATCTCCACTACCAACATCCTCATGACTCATGTGGTAGATTTAACTATTTGAGTAGGAGTTAATTAAGATAAGAATTTTACCAAGTGAGTCAAATGTTACTTGGTAATTGTGGATTCAAAGATGGCGTGATTAGTTTCCTTATTTGTGGACAAAGTAGCGAGGCAACCCAAAATAAAGGAAAGAAGAGTCCTGGAGTTCCATTGGGTTGGTTCAAATGGAATGTATACGTAAATTGTAGATGTTCAGTGATTTTAGAAGGATAGGCCAGACAACACAAAGTTTATAAAATTAAGCACTTGAAAAATGCATCAAGTTTACAATAATGTTGCAAAGAAGAAAATGATATGATAATTCCGGTTAAGAAATAAGAATGCATGCGTATGATTACGATGAAAGAAAATAGAAGATTAGCATGACAAATGGGTTTTCAACAGCAAGGGTTGTTTTAGAAAGCATATTCATTATACATGCCATATTCTGTCCTTTGATTTAAGTAGGATTTCCAATTTTAGAGAGAGTATTTTAGCACAACATGCCATAACTATTACTACGCGAGTACTATTATTCAAGGAAAAATCCAAAAGCAACTTGAAAGTTGATACAGGGGAGATAAAATAGCAATCACACGAAGCAGGAACAAATATTGCAACGGATTAAGCTGCCACGAAAAAGGCCAAAGGGTAACAGGACGATGAGTCCAAATCTATCTTATACTCTTTCCGTATTTTATTAAAGAATATACTTTTTATAAATGGTCGTATTTTATTACATAATACACTTTTCTTTTTTGACATGTCATTTCTCACTTTCAATTATATTAATACTAGGTTAGGTACCGTGCAACGCACGGATGTGACAAAATATATTTTTTCTCTGTTCTGAATTATTTATTTAAACGAAGTTTTTAATAAAATAAAATCATTTTTTTATCAACGGCGGTTGGAAAAATCATAGAAAATTATTATTTATTTGGATTGTAAAACGATTAGTGCAATTTTAGGAGTTTAGCGTTTCACCAGAAATAATTAAGTTGGGAAAATATAAGAAAAAAACTTACCAGACAATTATTAGATATCATTTTTCTTGGAATGAATAATATCCGTAACCGTAACCATACCCGTACCCTCGATCTATCTAAACTTTTGGATATGGTATTGATTTGATAACCATATAAGTTATAATACCCTATTTTCTAGATTGGGTATATAACAGGCTTTCGGGTTTATAAGTAATTTTGTTGGACCCACTTTTTAACACTTGTTTTACATAAAATAAAAAAATAAAAAAATTATTTTTTGTTCGGGTATGGTCGTATAATAACACATTTCAGTGTAATTTGTTTATTTATTTATTAACTATTATAGGTTAAGAGTATAATGCATTTTTTTGAAAATTTTATATGAAAATCAAAAAAATATTTTTCTATTTTGCTTTTACTGAGTTTTCGTAATAGCTTACTATGTATATTCTAGAAACAATAATATCAAAAAAGCTGTGATTTTTTTCCATTTCTAACCTATATGTTCTTCAAATGAGTAATAATTTTTTTTATTATCTTTGTCGTAATACATGAAATCATAATTTTTTTTTTCATATATATACTTCTATTGTAAGGAGTAATAGAAGGAAAGAATAAGAAGAAAAAAAATTAGGAAATCAGATATTTAAATGATACTTAAATTAATTTATTTATCTTTTAAAGAAAAAAGTACTAAAGACTCACCAGAACATGACACATGTCATTCCTGGTGTCTTTCAGTATATAGTAATAGATTTCTCTCTTTCTTATGATACTCCAACTTATCCACGGCTTATTTTATTATAAATAAGTAATTCACCGCTATCTCACTTCTTTTTTTTTAATAAATTCAACTTTACTTGGAATAAGATGTACAATCCTAATCCTAACACTTTAAAACATGCAAAGTTCAAGTTACTATTGCAACTTATGATACTCCAACTTATCCACGGCATATTTTATTATAAATAAGTAATTCACCGCTATCTCACTTCTTTTTTTTTAATAAATTCAACTTTACTTGGAATAAGATGTACAATCCTAATCCTAACACTTTAAAACATGCAAAGTTCAAGTTACTATTGCAGCAATAGTGCTTTGACCATTTTGCCCCCACCTCTAACCCTTTACTACTAATCTACCCTTCTTCTCGGATCTTGCCACGTTGCTCTCATCACCGCGCTCCTTTCTCTGATCTCCTCCTTCATGCTTCCCTTCTCCCTCTTCACTGATTCTTCTCCCTTTCTCTGGTTTCTTCAGCTCTCTCTCTCTTATTTTCTCTAATGGCAGTAACTACATCTTCCATGGCCACCTTTCACTTCTTCGATCTTTTATCACCGTTGTTCTTAGCAAGGTATTCCCCGTTCTGAAACCTAGGTCTGCAATTTAGTGTGAAAAATATGTCGAAGTTATTCTCTTGGTCTTTTAGTGTTCCAGCTTTTCTTTTTTTCTTCCATTAGATCTGGATGTCGTTTTTGTTTTTGATATGAATTCGATTTTAGATTTGATCTTGGTTGGGTTTGAATTTTTGGGTTTTGGTGTTCTTAGTTCAACTGATTTATTCAAATTTCCGATTTTGTTTGTTCTTGGTTCAAATGTCCCCGAATTATTGTTTTTTTTTTGGGGTTTTAAAATTAATTACTAATCTTCAATGCAAATTAATGTTTATGAATTTTCGGGATTTTTTGGTTCTTGGTTCAAATGTCCCTGGATGATTGTCTTTTAAATATATTGAGGTTCAAGAATCATATTATTTCGTTTTTATCTTTGATTTAGTAGTTAATTGGGATTTTAATTTTCAATATTTTAGGGTTTACGATTCTTTTTTATTTTGATTCTCGATCAATTGGTTGATTTAGAGATTATTTGATTGAGCATTTGTTAATTGTTCTTCTTCCTCGTGAGTAATGAAGCTAACATAACTGAGGACAATTCATGGGTAATAACCGATGTTGTTGTTAGCTGGGGTAGCTTGCTGTAGAAAGATGGATCAGTTTTTCAAATTGGACTGGTATCTATCTCTATCATCTGCGATTTTTTTTTCTTTTCTGGGTTTTTGTATTGAATTTCATGGAGATATTAGTTTGGTAAAACCTGTTTGCTAATGTTTCGAATTTAAGTGTTGTATATTGTAATTAGCTGCATTTTGCAAGTTTAATTTTATTGGTCGTTTTGTTGAATTTGAGTGGTTAGGGTTTCTGGTGGTATCTGAAGTTTAATGGTAGATTCTAGGTGATGATTTCCGATAGATTCTCGATTGGTTTCTGTATTCCTTTCAATAATTTGCTCTATTTTTTTCTTTGTAAACAAGCAGAGAGACCATTAATAAGTAGTAGACACTTTTAATTTTCCTGAATTTTACTAAATAATGAAACTTGCAAGGAACTCAAAGGAGGTCCATTAGAAGCATAACCTTGTTAGTCGTGACTCTCATTTTCGGGCTTAGGTTGCAATTTCTTGTCCTCATGTATTGCTTGCTAATGGTGGCAAACTGTAACAAACATGTTCTAAGTTTTTTTTTTTATTATTGTTTTATGAGAGGCATGGCTTTTATGTTCAAGATAGATGCTTTAATGTTTATGGCCAATTCAAGCATTATATTATAGATTTTTAGGATTTTGGTATTTCAAATTCTTATTTCTGAAAATTCTAGGTCTAGGTATTCGAATTTTGATTTTTAGGGATTTTTTTGGGTGTTTCTGATTCTAAATTAAAGGGCCAAAATTCCAATTTTTTAGGGGCTTTTGGTGTTTTCAAATTCTTATCTTCTCCCAAAATCTGAATTTTCTAGGTCTAGGTATTTATTTAAATTTAGATTTTTGGGATTTTGGTATTTCAGATTCTTATTAATGAAACTTCTATGTCTAGGATTTAAATTTTGATTTTTAGGTTTTTTTTGGGTGTTCTGATTCTAAATTAAAACCAAATTTTGGAAGTGATTTCGGGCGGTACTTTTGACGATCAAAATTACAGTTATTCTTCTTGTTAACATTAGCAACGACGTATTTCCTGGAATTGAAATGAACTTATAAGCTTGCTTTGAAGATTCAACGTCGTCTCATTCCTGCTAAACACCACAGAATTCGCCAATTTGTTCAAAGGTTTGTTTCCTTCTTTTCAATTTATTTATTCCATTGTTCTAGATTATTCTTACTGATATTGTTTATTATTGACCAAATATGATCATGATTAACGGGTTATTTTTTCCCACTTTGTAGTAGTAATTACCTTGCTTGTAAAATTGGTGATATTCTTCTATGTATTATTGAGATGTTTGATTAATTATCTGTTATTTATTGAAAATGGGTGTTAAACCGTTAATGATCTTGGATTAGCTGAAGTTTTAGGGTTTAACATCTTAGGAAGGTTATATTGGAGATTTGGTGGTTTTCTTGGCGGTAGTTGTGGGACCCATGTTTGAATTTCTCTGTCAGGTGTTTAGAGGATCTTCGGTGCAAGGTAAATAAGTAGGGAGTATGATGCTAAAGGCTAAATGGATCGAAACTACTAATATGATAATACAAGGATTTATACCAGTTGCAGTAGTCTGATTTCAAAACACCTTGGTTCTTATATGTGGACTCGCATGATCAGGTTCCCTTTTTCGGAATCAATTCAATCATAAGATGGAGAAGTATACTATTTCAAAAAAAGATTAACTCTTTTGCAGCCTTTGGGGAAAATCTGGTGTTTTGAAAAGATTAAGATGTAGGGTCTTGCTTGATAAATTTATTGTCTTGTCTCTTTGTTACTTCGTAGTAGTTTAAGGTATTTCTGGAAGTATAAGTATAAGGTATTTCTGCGTGTGCATAATGAACCGCCGCACGTCATCACAGCTGCAAGGAAGTGGAATCCACATTCCACAGCTTCTGAGTTCTGGCCCACGTAGATAAGATTAGGATCCCTGATGCGATTAACGGACACGATTTGATTGTAATCCAGTAGACCCATCATCTTGTACTACAGTGTAGTGAGGTACACGGTTAGACATTCCTGTACCGTTGTTGCACCGGCAAGGGAAAGGTTGAATTAGCTCTAACTGTGTAGCTTGATGGCGTGTTGAGACTTGAGACTTGAGACTTGAGACTTGAGACTGAGGGAGGTTGTTGACTCCTAGGATAGAACGGATCAGAGACTTTTGACTTCAAAGAGGGATTGGATGTGGCCGAGTGTAGTGCCCTACATGTGGACCTGGTGGTGCACCAGAACACGGGTGGTGTTTGTGCGGTGGCGAAAAGTATGCTATGGCACGAAAATGGCTGGTTGGATGGATGGTATTTACTGTATCATTCAACTGGTCCCATTCCATTGTCAAAACTTGTAACATTGAAATTCTAAATAATATTAATAATTCTAATGCCAGTCAACATGGACAAAAGCATAATCTGATGCTAGGTAGATCAAAAGAATAATTTTAGGACAAAAGCAAAAGTAGAAACCAGGGCAAAAATACAACTACGGTATCAAAATAAACAAGAAATAAACTGCACAAGCATCTAATTTGGTTTTCATTTCTTCCTAGTGCTGTAAACAAGGCTCATATTAACAATTCAAAGTTTACAAGTTAATGATGATCCAAGAATTTCTAATCAAACATGTCTCCCAAATCAAAAACTTCCTATGGAACAGGCAGCTACATGCAAAATCACATGTAACAAAAAACTTTATGTTCTATTTATGGATCAAGAGCAGCAAGTAAGCAGCTGATTGCTAAATACAGTAACAAGTTGTCGAAAGGAGCTCACCGAAACATGGATAAGAACTTCACTTTTCTTGAAAACGTCGTAATATTGATTCAGCAAAGCTTTGTTGCCTGCTCAAACAAAAGTACAAAACATTGAAAATCAAGCTTTTCCCCTGAGGATTTAGAGATCGATCCATTGACACAGGCCAATATTATATTTAAAGCATAGGGGAATTTCAAGCCCTCAATGACATACATTTCATGCTTAACAAACAGCTACCCCACCACCCAAACACAAGAGAAACTTGAAATGGAACCATTCTTATCGCGGGGAAAAGCTGGATCAGGGGCAATGCATCAAGGATATAAAATGAAGACAAAATAAGAGAACGGAAATGAGTTTTGGTCATGGTGGAAAGGATGCAAGGAGGGAGGACTTATTACCTTCATTTTGGGGGAATACTGAGTAATTATTACTCTCAAAATGAGTGTAAGAATTCTCCAATTCCCCCCAACACAACAACTACCTCATCTAATCTACCAGACTACCACCACCTCCATCCACCTTCATTCTCTTTATTTTTTCTTTTACTACCCCCTTGATACATTATTACCCCTAAACGCCCAATCCAAGCATTCCCTAAAAATGAGAACACAGGAAACATAAGTGGGAGGGGGGGGGGGGGGCAAAGAGGAAGCAATGTTACAGTAGTTAGATTACTTATAGGCCTTCTGACGAGGACAAGATGGATAGAACTCATAGAAGTACACTCAAGTAAACGATTAGGCAAATTAAGTCCAATGACGCCGTAGATATAATTGGGGGGGGGGGGGGGGGGGGACTTACTTGCTCTCTGTGAACCTAGGGCTAGGGCGTAAGTACTTCAGGTAGCCATCCCAAGGAACCTTTTTCAGGCCTGCTCTATGAGAGATCATGTCTCTGACCCTGCAAAAAGAGATAGATACAATAGGCAACAAATTGATCCGGTATCCAACATAACATGTCTATAAAAATGTACCAGAGAGAGAAATATTCATTCACCTCTCGGCAAATTCAATGGGAGTCTCTCCAGGTTTTATTGTTTGGGGCTCTAGATACCAAACATCACAAACAACGGCCCAAGACGTCATTAGCTGAAGCAGGTGTGTAGTAAATGACTGCCTGCATATACATAGTTCAGAATTTCCCCAAGATAACCAGACATTCAAAGAGCATAGCTGGATAAGTACTGGCACACAGAAATCTAGAATATTTTTAGTTAAATTGTTTTTTTCTTGCAGCTCATGGAACAGACATAATGCACATTTAGGGCTCAGCATAGAGATCAAGTATCTTTTCACTTTATTCTTTTTTTCTTTCCTTTTTCCAGGCCTTTGCTTAAAAAAGGCTATGAGAGTTTGAGAACTTAACTAGAGAATAGAGATTATAAATCCTGGAGTCACAACTTGCAGTCACAGGAAGCACTCACAAAGAAGCAACCAGTCAACCACCTAAAAATATCACATATTGCTGGTTTAAAACAAGAAAAATCCTACTAAAACAAGCTAAATGAAATTGTGAACATTTCCTGAAAATTTAAAGGATGCCTGAAGAAGCTATGAGAACATCAAATTCAAAAAAATTCAACCAAATCAGTATTTCAGCATATCCTTAATTCCTTGTTGACTTGCAGATTCGAGAAAGAAGCTGTTAGCAGCACTTACTTCTTACTGTTCCAGAAGGCATCCACAAAAATCTTGTTGTACTTGATAGCAACGGGACAAACAGGGCAGTCAAGTTCAAATGCACCCTAAACAAAACAATAAACAGAAAAATGACAGTTTTGCATTAAAAACCAAGTTACTGTTCACAAATTTCATTCAAAACTCAAAAGTAAAAAACAGTGGCATTCATTGATTACTTCGTATTAAAATGCTCTTACCTTCTTAAACATGACTGTATACTCATTATTAACACAAGTTCCTTCAGGAAATATCAGAAGAGGGTTATTGTCATACCCATGCACATGGTCCCTCAACCTGCAATATGTAAGCTTAGAGTTTAGAAAGGCCTAGGTAAAATACAAAACTTACACATTTTCAGATACGCACTTTCTTTGTACAACAGCACGATCATTTACTTCTGCGCGGTTGAACCAAATACATCCAAGACTTTCTAAAATAGTACTCTGTAACAATCCTGCACCAAAAGGACAACAGTCACAAACTCACAACATAAAATTACCCTTTGCAAATAGAACAACAACAAAGAAACACTATGTTTGAATAGTTTGATATTAAGACATTTAAATGCATTTATCTCATCCTATTCGATGTCTGAGTGCAACTTTGCGATATTATGATATCAATACGTCCTAAGCTGTAAACATGAAATGCTTCACTTCTGGAACACTCTATTTGCAACCGGAGAAAAATATAATGAAAAAGTTCAACAGCTCAACAAACTTAACAGCTAGCTCAATAACCTGTATCCTTTGAGCATCAAATTTCTAATAAAAATCTATAGAAAGAAAATCCGTAAGTTGCAAAAAGCTTGCGGAAAACATCATCTTCTCAAACGTGGAACATGCAAAGAGTACTGATAGCATATCCATTGCTTTGAAATACTTACCGACCCAACCAGGATGCTTCTGCATGATCACAGCAAATGCAGTCATTTGTTCTAAAACAATGAAATCAATCATGGAGGTGTGGTTGGCCACAAAAATCTGATTAAATAAAAAACAAAAGAGCAATTTTCAGTGTAAATGTTGTATAACATGGGAACGACATTGATGAAAACAAGACAGAAAAAAATTATCACCTGCTTAGATCTCACACTTGGTCGTGGCCCGTGATACTTAATTACCCCAGTCCACGATGCAACAAAGAAACTGCAAATCAGCTCCACGAGAGAACGCTGATAGGAAAACAAATGAAAAATATGTGGTCTCAGGCTCTCAGCAGGCATTTTGAGGACTACCCATGACAACATTAATAGAGAACCTGAGTAACATGTGTAATTTAACTAAATCCACAGACGGCGGAACTTGACAACATATGTATTACTGCTAACTAGTGAAATGCACAATCACCAATCAGAGCTATCCAAATTCAGACAACGTTTAACACAATGGATGGTGTGACCATAACACCATATGATCACAGAACATCTTCATAGGCTATTATTTCAACATTAATCATATAAACCTGCATACTATGCAGCTATTTCAGATTGGCTACTTTTGTACTCCTCTATGTGGAAATGAAAGTAATGCATGCTAAACTCGGATGTCTGAAAAAGTTGTCACCTTTTTTTTAATGGATCAATGATATCGAGGAATCATTTATTAAGATAAAATGACATGGGGGAGTGTGTGATTGGTCCAACTGTTATATCTAACTGCCGGTGAACTTGCACTAACATGACTGATCACTGATGCTGTTGTTTAAAATATGCAGTACAGACAATGCTGCTATTAACAAATGCAGACAATTGTTCTTTTTCTTGGGTAACTTTTCAAAAGTACAAAAAAATGTTCTTCTTACTCCGTTTTTTTGTTGGTTAGTAGATACAAGATTTTAAAAGAGTAGGAAGGGAGAAGAAAGTTAGTGGTGTTTGTGTAAGAAACAATAGGAGAGATAGTGAAACAAGTGGGGTATATGTAATAGACATGTGGGGAAAGAGAGTGTTGCAAGTGGGGTTTGTGTGGGATAGTAAACGTGTAACCAACAAAAAAGTGGATGACAATAAGAAAATGTAACCAACAAAAAAAATAGAGGGAGTACATGTGTTCACAGGATATAGTTACATATTTCCTAGACATGTATTATAGCTTAAACTGGAGGGAAGAAAAAAACAAACAAAAAACATGCAAAGGAACTCAGACAAACTGTACCTCTATCTTCTTCCTCAGCTTATCATGTCCTTTCAATAAGAAATGAACTGGCATGTAGAGAGAAAGGAAAATAATCCATCCAAGCGTCAAAACTAGGACCCTATGGTAATTCAGCAAACAAGTGTCAGCCGGGCAGTAGCACCACTGCAAATGTTTAGCATCGTTACAAGGGTTAGGAGCTCTTTTATACGTAAATAACTCCCACAGACCTATAAGAAAAAGATTGTCCAAACAGCCTTAAAGCATCCACTACAATTTGGATAAAAATGAATTATCTGACTTTCCTTTTTATCCCAAAGAAGTTGAAAAGAGGGGACCGGTACCCCTCTTCTCTTCTTTTGGGTGTATTAAATAAATAAACATCAGCACAACAAAAAGAATGTGGAAAACTCTAAGTGAGTCACCATAGTGTACCAAGAGATACCAATACCAACTTCGCCATGTATCAAATCTGTATGCAGCTCATTCAGTCTGACCGTTAACATATCTGCAGCTCATTTCTAATCAAATCTGTATGCAGCTCATTTCAGTCTGACCATTAACATAAACTGGCGCTCAACGTATTCAACACGTTCGTCTACACAAAACTAAAAAATACAGATTGTTTCACATTCTCGTGACTCGTGAGGGGTAAAAATGACTTTAGTATGAACAAGCAAAACAATTTCCCATCTTTTGTAGAATGAATACTGCCATGTCTTTGTAGACTCCTTTTAAGTGAGGCTCAGATCAAAGATACTAACTCCACTACCCTCTAATCTTATTGTGATGTATTATTAACACAACTTTCAAGAAAAAAGTGGTTCGAATTCATCGGTTTGAAACCTAACCTAACTGGGAAAATAATCAAGTATCTTGCAACAACTCCACCACACCACAGAGGAAATAGATAGATATTCCAGTTCCAGGGCTCTGGAGGATTTGACTTGAAGCAACGCGTAAATGAGTCCTGAGCACAGATAGTGGAAAGAATTCATAACCCAAACATGTGATAATTAAAAACAAGACATTGACAGTCAGGTATTACCTGCAGGTATGATACCCATACACACACACACACACATATATATATATATATATATATATATATATATATATATATATATATATATATATATATATATATACACGCAGGAAAGAACAAATACAAAAACACACATGGCACAAGGCACAAGGCCTTTGCAATTTTCTTATGCATCGCAGAGCATGATGCACATCATGCTCCCAAATCACGGTTTTTTGAACATGTAGGTTTAACTTCTTACTACCATCTACTTAATAAATCTGAGCATGCAGGATAAAATTTTATTAATACACATCAGCAAAATATCGGTCGGTCTTGAACATGCAGCATAAACTTCTGATCACAGAGAAGAAGCATCATTAAAACATCTATAACGGATAAAATTTAAACATACACGTAGAAAGAAATTTTCATATGAACATATCAACATGAACAGATAAGGAACATACAGTTAGTACTTAGTAATAATCTATGTTCAGACATTTTACCTGCATATTTATAAATTAACTATGTTCTATTGACTGCAAACCGTGACCATGATGTGGTCCCAGATGCATAACATAACAATTGAATTGTTAACCAACGGAATTCTACATTCATATCCAATTTGTTAGCGCTTGCTTTACACATTCACTGCAGCCCAAGACAAGGGATATAAGAATCATTTGAAATTATAGCTGAAAGGATCAATGATATAGAAAGGAAACCTTACTGACTGAGAGCGAAGGAATAGGTAAAGTCGTTACAATCATTTACTTTGACCAGGTTAGAGTTCTTTTAATATCTCTTCTATATCACTAAGCCATTTTTATTTCATCAACTCCAATTTGAGAAGACTCAAACTACCATCTGTATGCCTATCCTTACACTACGATCCTTTCCTCTGATCAAGCAATATTTACTTCCTATAGTTCCATCTTTATAAATCGGACACAAGATTCAGATGGTTCGATAATAGCACACTACAATAGGAACTGCTTTAATGGATTATATCCTATAGAAACAATATAGTGAATTAGTGATAGGCTATAACCTATAGCACACAGGCTCATCATCAAGCAACCACCATACGGAAATGTATTTCCCTCATTCAAAGCATAAAGGCCATAAACCATCTTCCCCTCGAGCAGCGAATCTACCATGAGTTGCTATATGCTACTTATACGTAGTCTCCACAAATGTAATATTTATTCAAACTCTATGTCACCTACGGAGTATGCACCTATTTGAACTCAATCTCCCTCCTTCTCTCAACAGATGATACCAGTTCAAATATGCCAAGTTTCTTTCTCCTCCTACCCCTCCCTTTCAGCATCAAGACAGCTGTTTTATTTTTTTTACATTCAAGTAGAATCTATGCTCAATCAACCCTTTTTCTAGAATAATCAGGTGTATATGAAAGAAGCAAATCCATCCCTTTACCGTAGTAATAGTTAACGCTTAAAGCATAAAAACAATAACCAACCTAAACTTAGAATCCCCAATTCTTCTCAAATGCATGTACTGGAATAATCCACTTCAGCACTTGGAAGGGGAAGAGAGCTTAACTTCTTCACCTTTCCTAAACTATTTTCCTTCCTTCATTACGTATAGAAAGGGTTCCCCCATGCAGTTAAGCTAGTTATTACCAACAAAACTTTCTTGGACAAAATTCTCAGCCTATGTAAGATCAAAATTTGGAAGGATGTTAACGAAGCTGATCTACAACATTGTTCTAAACTAACCCCAGTAGAGTAATTACACTACAAAATATGGCTTGGAAATACATTACAAATTTACCTTTCTGGCTTTCTTACCAAAAAAAAAAATAACACAACCAACCAATCTAACAATTGTGTAATGTGCTTTCAATAACGGTATTATAGAAAAATCTTCCAGCAACAAACAAGATTTACCCAACCACAGCAAAACATAAATAGTTTTGCTATAAAGAAAATCACAAGCAAACAACATTCACAAACTAATCAACATCTAAAGAAACAAAGTAAGCAACAAATCAACAAGATGAAGGCACAAAAAATCTAATTCTTTTTGTTCGAGTTGTCTTTTCAATAAAAAAAAAAAAAGTTAAAGCACTCACATCAACAATGGCACCAGCAGCCTCAGTAAGAACAGGAGAAAGATCAATCAAGTCCCTCCTGAAATTGAGTCAATTCAATCCACAATTACAATATTTTCATTAAAAATCTAAAAGAACAATAGTAAAGCGATCAAACAGTAGGAAGAAAAAAGAAAGGGGGAGGAGAGAGAAAGAGGAGTACAAACGAAGCTTGCCATGGGGCTCAGGGAGGGATTCAGAGAGATAATCTTCAATGTTGGGTCGATCCGAATCTACTTCAGTGTTGCTTACTGATGTATATAACTTCCCCTCTTCACTCTTTCTCTCACTCATTTCTTTCTTCACTTTTGCTCTACGAAGCACGGAAACGCCAAAAAATCACGACGTACCGTTTCCAAAACGTCCTGAAACCGGGAAACGCGATTCGGAACGCGCCGAAACCGTTTCAGAAAAATAGAGACGTGTTTGAAACTGAATTTATCCCGGAAACGAGATTTCAATCTAATATTCACGTTTCCCAAGCAAACTTGCTGATTGTATGAAAGTTTTTCCGCCAGAAAACTGAAATTAGGTTGAAGAAGATAGGTTGAAGAAGATATCAATTACTCTGTATTTCACACTTGCATCAAAAGGTCTTGGATGCACTAGGTGTACAATAAATTTATTGTACACCAACATAACTTTTGCCCACTTTTCTCTAACTTTTACCTAATTTTCTTCGACTTTTATATTATTAAAAAAATATTGATAAATGAACATTTTAAAGGGCTAAATGATAAATTATATCCATTATTATTGATTTTGAAGAAATATTTTTTATTAAAATGAAAAATTTTATCACTAAAAAATAGATAACTTTTACGTATATAAAGGTAACTTTTAAGCATTTTTCGTTAACTTTAACTTTGGTGTACAATATTTATCGTACACCCCATGTAAATAAGAATTTGTGCACTTGCATAGCCTATATTCGCAAATTATTAGGTGCACCGGTTGCGTGTAGCTCTACACGCAACCGGGTTAAAACTACGTCGTTTTGAATTTTTTGCCAAAACAAAATAAAAAAATATAAAATCACATAACTAACTTCCCCCAAAACCACGCATATATCATGGTTACTTTACAAAAACAATCAGTTATTTTTATTGATTAAAAAAGTCAAAGATTCTATTAATATTTTAACAAATCTTTACAAAAACAATCAGTTACTTTTATTTGCATTTAAATCTTTAACAATTTATATTGTTTTAATTGCGGTTTTTTCATACTCCATATTTCTCGTATTATGTATTAAATTAATATGGAGTAGAAATACAATACTCCCTCCGTATTTTTTTTAAGAGATACACTTGGTCGGGCACGGGTATTAAAAAGAATAATTGAATGAAATAAAATAATAAAGCAAGTGGGGTTGGATAGATATTTTAATAATTAAATATGTGGGGACCATGTCATTTTGGTGGGTGGAGGGTGGGGTGGGTTTATGAAAATATTTGTTTAATAGGATGGTGGGTGATAGGGTATATTAGACTAGTCTTATATGCACGCGATGCGTGCGAAATTATAATAAAACTTAAGATTATGTTGTTACAACTAATATATCATAAAACGAAAAATCAAAATTTCATTATTGAGAATAAAGGATTGGCAGGTGCAAACATAATTCCATAACCCAGTAGAAAAATTTAAAAAGTTATTTTACTGAATTTCAGTCGAAGACAGACAAATGAGAAAATTAAAAGTTGAATACAAAGAGCAGAATCAGGACCGATTGGCGAT
The DNA here is from genome assembly GCF_020520425.1 of Spinacia oleracea. Taxonomy (NCBI): domain Eukaryota; kingdom Viridiplantae; phylum Streptophyta; class Magnoliopsida; order Caryophyllales; family Amaranthaceae; genus Spinacia; species Spinacia oleracea. The sequence goes on along the minus strand of NC_079490.1, from coordinate 127,534,948 downwards.
TGGGACACCATTTTTACCGACGGCAGTAATCAAAAACCAAAAACCAAAAACCAACAGAGAAAACAGTTAATAAAGAAAGAAAATATGAAAAAGAACAGACATATATCTCTATTGATAATAGAATCCTTCATAGCATAAGGATCAATCTCCTGGTTGAGGGAGTTCTTTTGACAGCAGAAAAGGCAACTCAGTACTCTCTTCTTACTTCGACGCAAAGCTGCAACGAAACCACAACCTCTACTAATCAACTAAAATGATCCACATTTCTTTAAAGAAGAAAGCTCAAATGTAAAACTGACAGTAAATGAAAACTCACCAGCAAGACGACCTTTTATGTCCTGATGTAGAAGTTGCAGCCATTGGGAAGCTACTGTAGCAGCTGAAGACCGACAAAAAGAAAGAAAAAAAGTGTTAATGGTCAATCATAGCAAGTAGCAATCTAGAATCAAAAGAAATTAAAGCAGGAAAAAGACACATAGTCTAGATAAGTGCTCCATCTTAACTGCAACTTTATAAAGATCTTCAACAATCACCAGTTCACCACAACATTGAGCACTTCAATTATAAATCAAAGGGAATATTTACAATTAAGGAAATTAATTGAAGGCCCTATAAGAAGCAACCATAAGGAAATTAATTAAAGAGTGAAGGAATAGGATTATAGGGTGTATGTGGATAAGATCTGAAAACAAATTATAAATCAAAGGGAATATTTACAATTAAGGAAATTAATTGAAGGCCCTATAAGAAGCTAGCAACCATAAGGAAATTAATTAAAGAGTGAAGGAATAGGATTATAGGGTGTATGTGGATAAGATCTGAAAATAAATTGAAGTGATGGCTAAAAATTACTGCATTTAAGTGGGGATTGGGACGATGTGGCTATTGATACTGGTCGGGGGAGTATGTTTGGTGTAATTTTTGCTTTTCTGCATGATGTAGAAATTTAGTTCCTGTGATGTTCATTCTGTAGGCTGCCTTGAAGAAGAGTGTTCTTGAGTTTCTAACAAAGAAAGGAAGTAATACAAAACTTCAGCTGGGATTTAGGTCTGCTCAATCCGTAAAACTTACCTATTTTTCCCATAGTTAGCTAAAACTGTACAGCTGGGTCTGAGTTCAAATCAACATACAGTAGGTTGTTACCTTGTTTTCTTGTAGGAAGCCTGCTGTAATCATGATAGTTGGTAATGGAGGTGGAAAAACAACTTCTCTTGGTAAGTTAGATAACATAACACTTCAAAATAATATTATTTTAGAAATTGTGATTATTTATTCTTGTGCAGCCTACTTCGTATTTACTTTGGTATCTGGTGATGGTGAAATAATAAGATTCATATGGGTTTTCCCATAGTACCTTATATCCTATCTTTCTTTGCAGGCAAGTTGGGTCATAGATTGAAGACAAAAGGAGCTAAGGTTAGGTTTCCCCAAGCTTTTCCCTAGGTGCTTAGATGTGATCTATTTCGTGTTAATTTTTTGTGTCAATTACCTGTTTTATTATGAAAGTTACTAAGTAGTGAGATATACTCATATATACCTTAGCAAAGACCTATACATTTAAAATGGACCCGGATAGTGCAAATCATGATGTATAAACCTATAGAGCAGAAAATCACAGGAAATTTTACTATCACATAAGGGAGGGGAAATTTAATCAGCTATGGAAGGGTCCTTGGGAGAATATTAAATCTCTATGTCCATGTTATCTATTGTTCCACATTAAGCTAGGATTTTATTCTAAATTTGAAAACCTAATTCATTAAAAGGAAGTCAAAATTAACT